>NC_048267.2:44067657-44376982 GCF_005286985.2 Setaria viridis
TATCGAGATGGGATTGTGTGCATGCCTCCGCGTGGACATACAACCCATCACCATGTACCCGCCACAACGGCACGACGAGGAGATGACGAGCGGCCTAGCGGCGGCCGTGGAGGGGCTGGTTGAAGAAGCTAAAGCTCTTCTCAAGGTTAATGGAATCTGGTTATTAGCTCAGCGATCCGTTATTGTCGCAGCTTTATAGGCGGGCCGCGGGTGGAGTTCTGGGTGACGAAGCGACGCCAGCTCGCAGCCGCTCTATCGTGTGCCATTACATTGCTCGTGTAGTCGTGTGGGGTTGGGGTCGGTAGGAGTTGGGCCTGCGGTTAACACATTTGGATGCCTTGCTGTGTAGTTGTCAAGCATCCTTGAGAGTTCCCGCTGGCATTTTTGTAACTGCTCAAACTAACGTATAGCAAGCCCTTACTTTCGATCTGCTAAGCTGTATGAGGTGAGATTTTACAAAAATAAAAGAAAATAGAATGGAGATGCGGGGTATCGATCCCCGTACCTCTCGCATGCTAAGCGAGCGCTCTACCATCTGAGCTACATCCCCTTGTCCACTTGGTGATCCGCATTAATTAAATTTATTGATTATTTCCAATTGGCTAGTCTTACGCGGCGCCATCGGTCGTCTTCGATCCCGGGCTCCTTTTGTGCTTTATCTTGGTCTCGAAGCACTTGCATGACGACGACCTAAATCATTTGCTGCTTTGTGCTTTGCATGTGGCGGCCGTCAATCTAAGTGCAACTCGGCGGCAGTCCAACACGCTTGGCGTCGATCGATATTAAGCGGAGAAACAAGCTAGCAGGAACGAAGCTTCCTCCTCTCGATCGACCTGCTTTTGGCTCGTTGTTTACAGGAGAGAATTTTGGATGCATTGTCACAGCGGCATAGGGCGGAGCTTCAACTTCTCCAACGCCACCAGAGACACAGAGGGGATCTGAGTCTATCTCCGTCAGCTACTCCGCTTATGGCTCTTGGGCGGTCGAAAAAGCAGAGGAGAAACGTTGGCCGAGGGCTGTGATCTGAGCCAGGCGCTATCTCAGCGCGGCTCGCCCTTCGCCCGCCCGGCAGATCCATCGCTTACCGGGACTGCTGCTGCTACGGGCGACCAGGGGAAATGAAGGAAGACAAAACGTAAAGAAACGGATGATTATTCCTCCTCCCGCCGAGATCCGACGTGGTGACGCGGCGTCCGTACGTGCTGCCGCGGCGGTCAAACCGATCGCGCCACGCGTCCCTGCCCACCCGGCTGCCCGTACGTATCGGGTAGCGCCTCCCTCTCTCTATACGCATGACCGGGCAGCTGGATTGCAGCTCGCGAGGCCGGCAGCCTAGTAGGTTTGGTTATTCTAGTCTTAACTGAGTAGCCAGGTCGAGCAGGGCTGATCCGGGGAAGGCAAAGCAAGCCAGAAGCGACGCTCATCGGCCCGCCTGCAGCCGTACCGCGCCTGCAGGGGGAGGGGTTGCCGTGGTGCCCCCACCCTGTCCCCTGTGTCATTCTGTTTTGACCAGAAAATTAGAAGGAAGACCACTGCTGATATCATTTTTAGTCAACCGCTTTGGACTCTATGTGCTACTTCATCACCTGCATTCGTTTGGTTGTGGCTTTGCTCAAGCGTGCTTGCATGATCATATTGCACTAGATCGACGGTGGCCTCTCTAAATAAACAGTAAAAATAGCTAGGGACGTTATCATCTCACTAAACTTATAAGATGATTTTACGGTAGACCAGACCAATAATCTACCGTGGAAAAAGCTGTGGGCTCACGAATCGTAGTCACACCATGCATCTCCCTGCCACATGTCGGCACACCGGTAGGTAGCAGCTAGCAGTGCACTAGGGCTCCTCCATTTCAAAACGACCGGGCGTCATCTAGTGCAGGGCATGAGGGCACACCAACGCACACTCTCTCTCCATCTGTCAGAAGATCTCCACCAGCTCGCCGTGATGACGCCGTCTATGTAAGGATCATGGGTGCTCAAGGCTTGTCCATCACCGCTTGTTCGCTTCACCTACATCGAGCTTCCTCCCCATTTCTGCATTTCTGCCTTCATAAGCATCTCCATCCTTTCTCTGACTGATCACTAGCATTATCTTGGAACAGGACACTGTCAACGTCCACGCATTTCGTCAATTGTTGGTACTACTCATTCATCTTCTTTGAAAATTACTACTCATGCATCTGAGTCATAAACTATACATCAACCATAATTTGTTTCTCTGAACAAGTGGGCTGGGCGGGTGAGACAGTCGTTGTTAATTTCAGAATCCGGGGATCTGATGATGAGCCGGAGCCCCGATTTCGATTAGCTAAACTTGCATCAATGTATAGATCACAAGTCCTTGTTAATTTGATACGTAGATGTTCAGTAGAAGAGCAAGTGGGTGGTGAGATCAATGGTTGTTTTTTCTTGAAAATGCTGTGATCACCAGTCGTTTTTAATTTGACGCTCACATGCCTGCATGGAATCGAGAAGCAGGGGCTTTCAAGCTTGAGAGATCGAGCAGGGGGTTCCATTCGTGGACCAACCGAACGCATGGAGGAGCACCAGTCAGCGGCTCACGCCACGCCCGAGGCCGAGCAGCAGCCGCAGGTGGAGCTGGCGACAGCCGTCGCTCCAGCGGCGGAAGAGGACGGTGATGGGCCGGCCGAGGGTGGGGACGGCTCGCCGGCGGCGGCGGAGACCGCATTGCTTGGCCGGCCGCGGCGGACGGGGCTTCACCTTCTCGTCATGAACATCCGGAGCGTGTTCAAGCTCGACGAGCTCGGTGCCGAGGTGCTGGGCATCGCCGTGCCGGCGTCGCTGGCGCTCACGGCCGACCCGCTCGCCTCCCTGATCGACACGGCCTTCATCGGCCGGCTGGGGTCCGTGGAGATCGCGGCCGTGGGCGTCGCCATCGCCGTGTTCAACCAGGTGATGAAGGTGTGCACCTACCCGCTCGTCAGCGTCACCACGTCCTTCGTCGCCGAGCAGGACGCCATCCTCAGCAAAGGCGCCGCCGCCAAAGTCGTCGACGGAGAAGAAGAAGGGGAAAATCCAGGTCAGCACGCTGCTGTTGCCGCCACGGACCCGGAGAAGCAACAGTCACCTGAAGAAGCCGCCAAGAACGGCGACTCCAACGCTGAGCCCAGCGAGGCGCCGCCGGCCGAGCTCGCCGGCGCCGAAGAATGCGCCCCGGCCGTCATTGGCCGGAAGGGCTGCAAGAACAGGAAGTTCGTGTCGTCCGTGACGTCAGCGCTGATCGTGGGCGCGTTCCTGGGCCTGTTCCAGACCGTCCTCGTCGCTGCCGGGAAGCCGCCGCTGCGCCTGATAGGCGTCAAGCCTGTCAGTCACTGCGGCCGCAAACGGCGGCGACGTCCCCAGATTTGTCGCTGCAACCCATGCGAAATTCTTACGCATCAAGTGCTGACCAATTTTCAGGGTTCGTCGATGATGATCCCCGCGCTGCGCTACCTGACGCTGCGCGCACTTGGCGCCCCGGCGGTGCTCCTGTCCCTCGCCATGCAAGGCGTCTTCCGAGGCTTCAAGGACACCAAGACGCCTTTATACGCCACCGGTAAGACTAAAACCACCATTTCTTGAGCTTGCATTGAGCACCAAACCAATGTGGTTCGTTCCATTTCTTACCGTCCAAGACGATTGTTAACTAATACGGTTCCCTGCTAATCTCCATGCTTTGAATCTCCAGTGGCTGGTGACCTGGCAAACATCATGCTGGATCCGATCTTGATATTTGGCTGCCGCATTATGGGCGTGATCGGCGCAGCCATTGCCCATGTTTGTTAGATTAATCTCCTCCCCAATGGGCCCAAAGGCCCATCGGGACCCTGATCCGCGCCCTGATCGGGGGCGCTCACCCTAGCATTGGGTGGTGGGCCCCTGTCGCGCTGCGCTATATAAACAGGGTGGGGGCCTCGGCTCGGCTCACGAGGTTCGCCGTAGCCAGCCGCCCCACCGACACACCTACCGATCTAGGTTTTGCGCAGTAGCGGCGGGAAGTACCACCGCCACCTCACCGGGGATCGGACTCGGCACTGCGCGTCGCTGCCTTGCACAGACTTCCCCAAGCGAACCCGTGATGGCCAGCAGCTCTGCTACTTCCACCCCTAGGGGTGAAGGTATTCCTATCTCTCTCTCTCTCTCCCTCGGCACACACCAGAAACACCAAGTCCCTCGTGTCGTTTATGATCCCGACTAGATATGCATCTAGAGATCCTAGGCACGAGTCTAATAATGGTATCAGACACCTCACTAGAAGCTCTTCTAGATCGGGAAAAAGAAGTAGATCCAAAAAGAAACAGAAAAAGTAAAACCCTAACCCTAGATCTAAATAAAAGAGGGACGAGGAGCGGCTTACCTGCCGCCGACCTCACCGCCGCACGTCCACCGACGGCGAGCGGCAAAGGCCGGCCGAGCCTCGGGCTCGCCGGGGAAAAGCTCCACCGGAGCATCCGCTCGGGGCTCGGGGGGGGGGGGGGGGGGGCACAACCGCACCACCAAAGGACCGCTCGACGGCGGCGCGCCCAACCTCACGGTGGACGCGCACGCCGGCGAGGGGACCCGCGGTGGCGCCGGCCCTCCTCCATGGTCGCCATGGCCCTCTGGATCTCGTTTTTTTAGGAGGCTCGGAGGGAGAAAGGGGGGAGGCAAGAAAGAGAAAGGGGAGGGGGCTGCCGCGGCCGTGCGCCGGCGGGGCCATCCCTCCACCACCGCCGCCGCCGGCCATCGCCGGGCGCGGGAGAGACAGCCCCGCCGCCGCCGCCACGGCGGGAGCTCGCAGGGGGAAAAGAAAGGAAAGTAGCTAGGGTTGTGGGGGAGCCGGCCGTTCCGCCGGTTTTTGATCCGCCGAAAATGACGCTCGACCGTCGGATTTGGACGGGCGGTCGAGATCGTCCGGGCCAGATTTGGCCCAGGCGGGAGGAGGCGCTGGGCCGTTTCCGTGGCCCAGGCCCAGGTTGCGGCCTGCGAACCGCAGTCAGGCGTCACGAGCGAGCAGAACAAGCTTCGGGCCTGCAATTTGGCAGGCCGCCTTAGCGGGCCGGCGACGTCGCGCGAGCAGGCCGAGGACGGAAACAGACTGTGGGCTGTTTTCGCGATTGGGCCGAAAATAGAGTTTTGCACAGTAACGTTTGAAAATTAGTTTTTTCTATTTTCAGAAGCATTTAATTGATGTTTTTTTGCATTGTTTTGATCTCTAATCTAATTTGAACCAACGGGGTAATTTGTATTAGAGATTAATAAAGTTTACACAGTGGTTTTGCTTCTGAAAATAGAGTTATTTCACAGTTTCCGCTGCAAAAGTTAAATTTATTGCTCTATTTAAATTTAATTTGAACCAACGAGACAATTAAATTTGTGAGAGCATGATAAAGTTAATTAGATTATGGTACTGTTATTTTCTGACCAATGTTGTTAATAACTGTATCATGATTTAAAAAGTTTTTTGATGCTTTTATTTCTATTTCTGCCCAACGGTGATATAGTTTTAAATTGCATAAACAATTGTATGTTTTATTTTTTGACCAACGTTGGAAATAAATCATGCAATTATCGTTATGATCTCACCTTGGATTGCAAATTTCAGGATCATTCAACTTAATGGCTTGCCTCAAAGAGATACCCATTCTGAAAGGCAGCAACCATACAGAGTGGAGGAAGAAGATTGAATTCTCCTTCGTTTGTGGAGAAGTTGACTGGGTGCTGACTACACCGCGGCCACAAGCTCCAGAGAAGCCAGTGAGGGCTGAAGGTGATGATGATGCTACATGGCAGCAAAAGGAAAGGGACTATGCTCCACTAGAGTTGGTATATACCCTTGAAAATAAACAGTGGACCACTGCCAACAAGAAATGTATGGCTTTGGTAAAGAATACGATTGAGCCTGCAATTTTGGGCTCGATCACAGAGTGCGACTCCGTCGCAGAGTACCTCGAGAAGATAAGGAATCAGTTCACTGGTTCCTCAAAGATATATGCTACCCAGCTATTCAAGCAGCTGGCCACAGAGAGGTACAATGGAGGAGGGACTGGCATAAGAGATCACATCTTGAGGATGTATAACTTGGCAGCACAGTTGAAGCCAATGGATCTTGAGCTCAAGTCTGGGCACATTATTCACTTGGTTTTCGCTTCCCTGCCAAAAGAGTTTGACACTTTTGTTGTCAATTATAACATGCAGCCAGAACAGTGGGACATGGAAAAAATGATAGCCATGTGCGTGCAGGAAGAGGATAGAATTAGATCCTCATATGGGGGTTCATTGCACTATGTGAAGGATAACAGGAAAAAGAATGCTAACTCCTCTTTCAAGACACGAGGAAAGGCTCCCATGCAGCAGACTGACTAAAAGCCTCTCACAGTAGACAAAGATCAATGTGTACACTGCAAGAAAGAATGTCCCGACTGGTTAAAGTTGATAATGGCAAAAAGAGGTGAGAACACTATCTCCTTTGTAAATGAATCCTTGTATACACAGTATTCCAAATCTACTTGGTGGATTGACTCAGGTGCAACTGTTCATGTTGCAAATTCTTTACAGGGATTCCGTTCGACGAGGACTACGCAAAGAAGCGAAAGATGCGTTGAAGTCGCAAATGGAGTCCAAGCAGATGTTGAAGCTGTTGGCGATGTCTCTCTAGAGCTAGTTGATGGTTTCATGCTTGTACTTAGAGATGTACTTTATGTTCCTTCGTTACACAGAAACTTGATTAGCATTTCACGTATGGACCATGATGGATATGAATGTCATTTTGGAAATGGAAAGTGTGCCATTTGGTTTGATAATGCATGTGTTGGTGTTGCCATCCTTCACAATGAGTTATATTTATTATCACTGCGTGAAAAAGTAAATTCTGTGTGTGATGTGAATATGAATGTATCCTCGTCAGAGAAAGAAACAAAGAAAAGAAAGAGAACTCATGAAATATCGTTGAAATTATGGCACTGTCGTTTAGGCCATATTTCGAGGGGGAGAATAGAAAGACTAGTTAAGAATGAAATTCTTCCTCAATTAGAGTTCTCAGACTTAGAACAATGCGTTGATTGCATTGAAGGAAAGTTTGTAAAGCAAATTAAAAAAGGCGCTAAACGTAGCACAGGAGTTTTAGAGATAATCCACACTGATATTTGTGTACCATTTCCTGTGAAAAGCGTGGATGGCTATGACTCGTTCATAACATTCACAGACGATTACTCCCGTTATGGCTATATTTATCCAATTAAAGAAAGAGCAGAAGCGCTGGATAAATTTAAGATTTTTAAAGCTGAAGTTGAAAATCAGCATAACAAAAGAATGAAAATAGTAAGATCCGACCGTGGGGGGTACTATGGTCGACATACCCCATTTGGCCAAGTTCCTGGACCTTTTGCAAGATTTTTGCAGGAAAATGGCATAGTAGCCCAGTATTCTATGCCGGGCGAGCCTCAGCAAAATGGAGTAGCTGAAAGGTGTAACCGTACACTGATGGATATGGTGCGCAGCATGATGAGTTATTCCACCTTACCATTGGGACTGTGGATGGAGGCGTTGAAAACCGCCATTCACATTCTAAATAGAGTGCCAAGTAAATCGGTGCCCAAAACACCGTATGAACTATGGACGAGAAGAATACCCTCACTAAACCATCTGCGTGTGTGGGGGAGCCCAGCTGAGGCCAAAGTATTTAACCCAAACATTGGAAAGCTAGATCCCAAAACAGTAAGCTGCCACTTCATTGGCTATCCGGAAAGATCAAAAGGTTTTCGTTTCTACTGTCCAGACAGATATACAAAGTTTGTAGAAACGAGACACGCGATTTTCTTAGAGGATGAGATGGTGAGGGGGAGCATGGTGGCTCGAGAGATTGATCTTGAGGAGAAGCGGGTGTGTGCACCTAATCCGATGATTCAGGAACCATTCTTCTCACTACCTGTAATTCTCGCACCAATAGTTCCTGAGGTCGAGGTGCAAGCACCTGCTACAGTACCTGATATTGTGGTGCAGGCACCTGCTGTGATTCCACCCGTGGAAATGATGAGTGAAGTTTTGGAACCTGTCCTTCAGGAGCCAATTAAACTCATCATTACACACGAGGAAGAGTTGCAGCAGCCACCTCTGGATGATGTGCCACAAGCAGAGGCACAGAATGTGCCCGAAAGTGAGGGGCCTAGAAGGTCTCAAAGAGTTAGAAGATCAGCCATTCCTGATTACTATAAAGTTTATAATACAGAAGAAGTTCATATAGAAGGTGATCCCACTTCATATGAGGAAGCCATGAAAAGTGTTCACTCATCAAAGTGGCTAGAGGCCATGGAAGATGAGATGAAATCAATGAGTTCCAACAATGTTTGGGAACTTGAAGAGATTCCTAAAGGAGCCAAAACAGTAGGCTGTAAATGGGTCTACAAGACTAAACGTGACTCCAAAGGGAATATAGAAAGGTATAAGGCGAGACTTGTGGCAAAAGGCTTTACACAAAGAGAAGGAATAGATTACAATGAGACTTTTTCTCCTGTCTCATGTAAAGACTCCTTCAGAATCATAATGACACTGGTTGCACATTTTGACTTAGAGTTACATCAGATGGATGTAAAGACGGCATTTCTAAATGGGGATTTAGAAGAAAATGTCTACATGAAACAACCCAAGGGTTTTATCATGGAAAGCAAAGAGAATATGGGATGTCGTCTAAAGAAATCCATTTACGGATTAAAGCAAGCCTCTAGACAGTGGTATCTAAAGTTTAATGATATAATCAAGAAATTTGGGTTTCAAGAGAATATAGAGGACAATTGTGTCTATGCAAAGTTCAAAAATGGGAAATACATTTTCCTAATTCTGTATGTGGATGATATCTTACTTGCAAGCAGTGATATCAGTCTACTGCAAGAGACAAAGAAGTTTTTGTCCTCAAACTTCGATATGAAGGATCTTGGTGAAGCATCATATGTTTTGGGCATAGAAATTCACCGAGATAGACTGAATGGGGTTCTTGGATTATCACAAAGGGCATATTTAGAAAAGGTTCTAAAGAAGTATAATATGCATGCGAGTAAGGCCACACCTGCTCCCATAGTCAAGGGCGACAGTTTTGGGAATTTTCAATGTCCCAGGAACCAGTACGAGATCGATCAAATGAAAGCGGTTCCATATGCTTCAGCTGTCAGAAGCTTACAGTATGCTCAAGTGTGCACTCGCCCTGACTTAGCTTTTGTCACCGGGGTTCTTGGTAGATATCAAAGTAATCCAGGTGTAGAACACTGGAAGATGGTAAAGAAAGTATTGCGCTACGCGCAAGGCACAAAAGAACTCATGCTTACATATAAGAGATCTGATTCCCTAGAGATAAAAGGGTATTCAGATGCAGATTTTGCGGGAGACAAAGATGATAGAAAATCCACGTCTGGATACGTATTCACTCTCGCAGGAGGAGCTATCTCGTGGAGAAGCTCAAAACAGAAAGTAACTGCATCATCAACGATGC
The DNA here is from genome assembly GCF_005286985.2 of Setaria viridis. Lineage (NCBI taxonomy): Eukaryota > Viridiplantae > Streptophyta > Magnoliopsida > Poales > Poaceae > Setaria > Setaria viridis. The sequence continues at coordinate 44,077,123 of NC_048267.2, forward strand.
ATGCGGAATTCATAGCATGTCATGATGCCACGGGGCAGGCGATGTGGCTAAAGAAATTTATACCCGGATTGAGATTGGTTGACTGTATTCACAGACCACTAAAGATGTACTGCGACAATGAGCCAGCAGTATTCTATGCTCACAACAACAAATCAAGCAATGCTTCCAAAACCATTGAGATAAAGTTTTATGTTATGAAAGACAGAATCCAAGATCGCACTATAAGTCTCGAGCATATAAGAACAAAAGATATGCTTGTGGATCCGCTCACGAAAGGCTTACCACCCAATGTTTTCAGAGAACACTTAGCCGGCATGGGTTTAAGGGAAAGCCTATGATTCCTGGATTGTAAAAGGCCCAAAAGAAACAGAATTGTTTCAAAATAGAGAGGTGTGTTGTAGCTGTTGATTCTATCGGCAATTAAGTTGTGACGATGAGGCATGCTCTACATATTAATCTACGATGAAACGAATAAAAGCGAAAAGTGTAAAGTTAAAAGTAAATGATGAGATCAAGGGGGAGAATGTTAGATTGATCTCCTCCCCAATGGGCCCAAAGGCCCATCGGGACCCTGATCCGCGCCCTGATCGGGGGCGCTCACCCTAGCATTAGGTGGTGGGCCCCTGTCGCGCTGCGCTATATAAACAGGGTGGGGGCCCCGGCTCGGCTCACGAGGTTCGCCGTAGCCAGCCGCCCCACCGACACACCTACCGATCTAGGTTTTGCGCAGTAGCGGCGGGAAGTACCACCGCCACCTCACCGGGGACCGGACTCGGCACTGCGCGTCGCTGCCTTGCGCAGACTTCCCCAAGCGAACCCGCGATGGCCAGCAGCTCTGCTGCTTCCACCCCTAGGGGTGAAGGTATTCCTATCTCTCTCTCTCCCTCAGCACACACCAGAAACACCAAGTCCCTCATGTCGTTTATGATCCCGACTAGATATGCATCTAGAGATCCTAGGCACGAGTCTAACAATGTTCTCTCTCAGGAAGTCCATCGATCTCAGCATGCGTCGTGTCGTGCCGACATGAGTTGTGGCGGCACATCCGACCGGCAGAGGCTGACAAGGGAGGAACTGTATGCAGGTACCTGATAACGCTGATAATGCTGAGCAAGCTCGTGAGGAAGGTCGATGTCGTGCCGCCCAGCCTGAGATGCCTCAAATTCCGCCGTTTCCTTGGATGCGGTGAGCATTTGCATTTGAATTCATCATCTACGAGACGAGATCGATTGACATCAAAGCATATGGAGTATGTTGTGAGGTGGTCTGGTGGTTTTTGACTGTGGAGATTAACCTCTAGCTCTAATCATCGGCTATTGCAGGATTCCTTTTGCTGGCCAGGGTGGTGGCCGTGACGTTCTGCGTGACGCTGGCGGCGTCTCTGGCCGCTCGCCACGGGCCGACCGCCATGGCCGCGTTCCAGATCTGCTCCCAGGTCTGGCTGGCCACGTCCCTCCTCGCCGACGGGCTCGCCGTCGCTGGCCAGGTTAGCAAGCTCTTCTGTTCTGCACTTGTGCTGATGACCACAACCAAAGCAAACACTAACTGGCCGAGTATGTTCCATCGCCATGGCTGACTTGTTGACCTCTGCTTGTGTGGCAATGCAGGCCATGATCGCGAGCGCCTTCGCCAAGAAGGACCACTACAAGGTGTCCGCCACCACCGCCCGTGTCCTGCAGCTCGGCGTCGTCCTGGGCGCCGTGCTCACGGCCGTCCTCGGGCTCGGGATGCAGTTCGGCGCCGGCGTCTTCACCAAGGACGCCGCCGTCACCAAGACCATCCGGAAAGCCGTTCCGGTAAGAATCACCCAACATTACACGGTAACCTCGGATCGATTAGGCCAAACTAATCAGCACTACGCTTAATTATCTCGGATGGATCCATGCATGGCAGTTCGTGGCCGGGACGCAGACGCTGAACACGCTGGCCTTCGTGTTGGACGGCATCAACTTCGGGGAGTCGGACTACGCCTTCTCCGCCTACTCCATGGTCGGCGTGGCGGCCGTGAGCGTCCCGTCCCTGATCCTCCTCGTCGCACGCCGGCTTCGTCGGGATCTGGATCGCTCTCACCATCTACACGAGCGTCAGGGCCCTTGCCAGCACCTGCAGGTAAGCCCGGTAGCCCACTCCACCATGCACCGAGCCACCGATGCACGATCCGATTCACATGCGCTCCAGGAATCGAATTGGGGGATTCATGGTCATCTTGTTTCAACAAAATAAGTAGATTAATGGTACGCGTCTAATTCCTCGCGCATGCAGGATGGGAGCAGCCTGGGGGCCATGGAAGTTTCTTCAGCAGTGAGCAGTCTTCGGCCCACTACTATTGCACGTAGCCATACTAGAATACAGTATACGCGCCTATGCATACCTGTGGGTATACGTGATGTACATGTACACCTAGACTTGTACACTTGCACTTACATATAGTATGCTCGAGGATATAATTTTCCATGGATGTATATACCCCGGCCGTACGTGTTGACACGGGTGCTGTGTTTATGACATGTGAATATCCATCCGTACTTGCACGTTCAAGCAAAAGGAAAACCAAGACATGTAGAAGGTTATATATAGGTGCATTCGGCAAATAGAAAAAGGTTGTCGATCATTTAGATGCAAAAATCAGATTATATACTACCCTCTAGTCAAATGAATCATATTTTATAAACTAATCGGCAAAATTCCGAGGGGAGGGGCACATGCCCTGCAAGCAAACAATTAAACTAGGTTAATCATCAACTAAAATTTGAGAAAATCTGGCTAGATTTAGTGTTTAGAGGTTCAAACTAATGTTACAGACTTACAGTCTTAAGTATGTGATGATATTTCATTTTCTTTTTCTAGTATTTGCAATGTAACTCGAACTAGATCTGAAGATATGAGTGCTTTGCATAAGGATGAATTCAAATATGGGAGTGTTTGTACTTTTAGAAGTGCTAAATGTGGATTAGCTTAGATAGTGGGCATGATTGTTTCTTTTACCGTCACTAATATTAATTCTATGTTTTTGGATGATATCACTTCTATTGTTCTTTCATTGCCCTATTCTTTCAAAGGTTTGCAATCCATGTGGAGTAGATGTGTACAAAACACCGAACGACCATTTGTCACTACACAGTTCGTTAATTAATCCAAGAGTCACACACAAGAATTACAATCGGTGCCGGTGCGTGCTTACATGCAGCCGAAACCAAGATTAATCGAACCAAAAAAATGAATGAAACACAAGACCAATTCAAAAAAAATAAATAATAAATTAATAAGCACGAGACTCTGACAACCCAGCAGCTACGCCGATGGAGCTCTCCGGTTGACGCGATCCCACGGTCGCACGCGTAGTGAGGCCATGAGTGTGGATCATCGTGACCGCGCCGATTAGACGCCCTTGCCACCCTTCCTCTCGGTGTCGTGTGAGTTCATGCTGAAGCTGTTGAGCGTGCGGCCGCCGGCGGCGTTGAAGCTGAAGCTGTTGGTCTTCTTGCCGGTGGCGGCTGCCCCGGTGGCGTTGACGGGCGCCGCGTGCTGGCTCAGCAGCAGGAGCCCCATCAGGGCCACGCACAGCAGAGTCATGCGCAGCTCACCGGACTTGGACGCCATCGCGGGACTGGCACGGATATGACGGGATTATTGGCAGGGATGGAAGTCTGATGTTTATTCGGATGGATCGCGGCTTGGTTATGGTGGAGATGGTGGTGTTCTTGGAGGCTCTTTTTATAGCGTGGGAGAGGGGAGCTGAGCGGTGGCGGGGAGAGGTTTCAGGGGCAGCGTCCGTGATGCTGCGGCGTCGCTCAAGAGTAGGCCCGATGCTGTGCGTTGGCCTACTAAATTTGGGGGACCTCACATTCAGAATTAGGCAATTGGCATACGCATCGCATGCGTGGGTGGGCTTTTAGTTTTAGACTTCTACTAGTTTTTTTTTCTTTTTGAATTTAGATGCATGGCGATCGTATTGTCTCAACTTCATTACTAGATTCTGCATCTCTGTACAACTGTGCTGTCAATCGCAAAACTCAGGAAGTACCAAGGCATTGCCTTTTCTTATTCTTTGTGGAGCAATCTAACACAATGCAGGGGCATGGCACTGCCTCAGAAGATCAATGTCCAATACGCTCTTGAAAATGGGAACAAAGTTGTGTACTACAAAAATCTATTTCAGCACTTTGAGTTACCAAAAATAAACAGAACTATGCAAAATTCAGCAATGGGCCAGGTTAGCTATTGCTTACCAAATTGTTTTTTACTATTTGTTTAGGATATGAATATCTGCAGTACCTCTAGCTAATAGTACCACTGGTGAAGAATCTAATAGTGTGTTCTCTTGTGTATTCAAGAGAGAAAAACAGTACTGATGTAATGTTTGAGGTGCCTTCTCCAATCACCAATTACAGAGTGTGGGCCCGTGAAAGGGAACGACCAGAAAGGACCCTTAGAGCAACTCCAAAAGGCTGCTAATCTTACCCCCAATATCCTTTTTAGGGAGAAAAAGAGAAAAAACGAACTCCAACAGTCCACCCAAACCACCGCGTATATTTTAGCGTTGGCGTTCCTCCCCCAATCCTAATTCTACTGTATGAAGCGTTATTTGTGGTCTGGGGTCGGTTGAGGCATTGTTTCTTTTCCACCTCTTGCCATCCATTCGGAAAAAAAACAGAAAGGAGGAAAAGGCTATCGACGGGAACAGTTACAAAAACAGTAGTATAGCATAGTGACTCTTATCATTCCGTTTACTTTGCAAATACCAATTATCATTCCTTTTCCTTTAACTGAATTTGCAGATAATCGCATTTCTGACTAAGTACTGAAATTATGATAGTTAGAACTTGGAACTTTTTGAGAAACAGTAAACAATCTTTGTATGCTCTGAATACAGCTATTCAAGAAGAATAACATTATTTAATCACTGTTCACAATCAGGTGAGCCACCGCCCACCGCCCACCAGTAGTAAAATTAGCAGTGTCCTAGTTATTTTTCACTGCAAGACATACAGTCACGGTACTTTGCACAAGTTATGTAGTGAAGAAAAAGGTCAAAACGAGTATGCCTTTTCAGTTATGAACAGCAAGAATATATCAGAGACCAGCCTTCCTAGCAGCAAATTTACGTGCTGCTGGTAGTCTTAGAGACCTGCTTTAGAGCCAGAATGATCTCGTCAGCTTTCAGATCTGTGTAACAAACCAAGGGGCTCTCGGATGGAACCACGTCTGTCCTCTGGTAGCTTCCAGAGCTCCTCAGCAGTGCTTCCGAGCCCTTCTCAGTGACACCCCGGAGGATCACCGTCTTGTGTAACCCAGATAGCATCTCTTCAGCATCGGTGTCGCCATGTTCCCCAGTGATCAGATACATGTTCCCCATGAACAGACCCCAACGAACGAAAAGATACCTGAAATTGAATTTTCGGTAACAGGTTGACAGGCAGGCTATCTACTTTTGTTGTCCGAAATTCTACAGCAGCTTCGAGTTACACACTGCATGCTCTTACCTGAGTGCCTGTGATCTTGATGCTAGCAGAGGGACGACCTGAAGTCTTGTCGAGTTCCTGCAGTACATGATGTGGCACCGGAGACCACGCATCCTCAGCCTCTCCCTCATCTCATCGATTGTTTTCACCTAACCAGTCAAATGGAATTCGAATTCATATATACAGCAATAAGTTATAAGTAGGCATTACAGATATACATGCAAATTAAAGAATTGGCCAACCTTTTTGGGATCTTTGATGAGGAACGAGACGCAGTGCGGATTGCTGGACGCCACGTCCCGCTCGATCACGTCACTTGAACCATCCTGTGCAACCATGAGCTTAGCTATGGTCTGCTTTGCGCCGTCATGGGACCACCGGTGGCTGATGTGCATCAGGTAGTCCTGATCTGGGCGCAGCTTTCCTTCAGCATCGATGCAGTGGGCTGTGCCAGGATAGTACACCTCGCTGCCGCTGCCACAGATGAGCGCGTCGAAGTCGGTCGCTGGGATCTTGCCGAGTTGCAGAAGCTGGAGCGCCTCGGACAACGGCATTGCAGTCGACAAAGCAAACCCTGAGATCTTGGACATCTGGGAGTCCGACCGGACCGCTCTGAAGACCTCCTGGATCACCTGCAGCATCTTCTTGCTAGCGCGGCCATCGTCTTGGTAGCAGTCCACGGCGATGACGAACAGGCGCCGGCGACGGCGCAGAAGCGGGTACTTGTTCACGATGCTGCCGGTGGCCTCAGCTGCATTCTTGGCACTGTCGACTGAGGACATGGATGGTGGAAGCGCTGACGACTTGTTGATCTTGCTCATGATCCTCTGCACCTGATCCTGCGGGTCCGATGAAGGTGGCTCGTTAATGCACAGGGAGCTCTTCTCTCCGTCGATGGACAGACGGAGCGACAGGTCCTGGGCGTCCATGGAGTCCTCCAGGAGCTCCTCCTCATCCGCACCGGCGTCTGCTGGTGTGTCCTTCAGCCACCTCGGGTTCCTTAACCGGCACCCGGCAATCCTTGTGAGGTACGTGCGGCAGTGCTCCGGCCACGAGTAGAGGTGTATGTTGCGCAGCCCGTTCCTCCGGCATTCCTGCCACAGGTTCTTGTCTGCTACAAGCTTCAATAGCGCGTCAGCAATGTCATTCTGGTCGTGCGGGTCAACTAGCAGCCCATTGTTCAGTGCCTGTCAGTTCCATGTACGCACTCATTTAGCATTGTTTGCAAAAGTGAGTTGCAGTGGGCTTCCCCCAATTACTGTGCGAAACATGAATTCTCACAGTTGTAATGTCGACCGGACCGCCGTTCTTGGTGGCAACTATGGGGAGTCCGTGTGCTGCAGCCTGAAAGCCACACAATGTTTCAAAGTCAAATTTAATTTATCCCCTAAAGGCTATAGAAATGGGAAATATTTGATGGTTAGAATACAGAATCTTACCTCGATCAAGGTAAGACCAAATGGCTCGACGAGAGCAGGGTTGATGAAGACGCCCTGCAGGGAACAAGCAAGCGGCAATATACCATTGAGTAATGAGTAGTGTGAGTTGCCAAAGCTGAATGAAGATTCATGGTATGCAGCAAACCTTCATTTTGGCCGCAAGGCGGTAGATCTCTGGAACATCAGCCTGGTTGTGATGCTTGGGAAACGCCACACTTCCGTACAGATCATACTTGTCGATCAGCTTCAGAACTGTGGTGAGGACACTTGCGTTGCCAGCAGACATATTGTCGATGTCATCTCTGTTCCCCATGATCAGAGTCTGAAAACAGAGGAAATTCCTTTACATGGCAAACAGCAGGTTTCATGTACTTCCTACATTGTGATCATGATGGATGGCACTTGATATTTAAAAAATTTGAAGTACAAACTTTATTTGTTTGGATTGTACTGATAAATTTTTCCTTTTATGAACACGGATGCAGATGAATGCACTACTGAATTTTAGTTATGAGAAAATTCTACTTCAGATTAACTGTTTCTTACAAGGTTTGCAAGTTCCCTGAGTGGGCGGCACTCTCCAAAGGCTTTGACGAGAGTGGTGATGTTCTTCTTTGGGTCAGGCCTTGACAGTGCCAGGATCATTGGCTTGTGAGGATTTGTTAGGAACCGCATCACCTGCCACAAGCAGTTGCAATGCAGCGATTTTAAGATTTATACTACATGTGAAAGGCAATTGCTGTAGGTCTGCAGATTGATTTGGAATCAAGCACCAACCTCAGCCCAAATTGGGGGCATTGACTTCGGTGAAGCGCCCTCCAAACTAACGATATCATCTTTGCTGTCACCATCTCCATCAATGTCTTCTGGAACCACGACGTTGCTGAAATCCATTCCAGGAGGGATCACCTGCCAATAATAATATTCTCCAATCACCACAATACAGATGAAATAGGTAATTCTTTTGTTAATCACATGAGTCGCCACAAGTACCCAATTTGCCGGATGATGAACAGTGCTTACTAATTGCTACGACTGAGTTTTGAATACCTACCACCATCCTAGGCATGAAACGGCCATGGCAGCTAACTCCGCGCCTCGCCCGAGCCCTCAACACTTTCTCAAGCTTGACATCGAATCCATCGTATAATCCCCATTGCTCATCAATCTCCTGCCTTGTACTCGTGATGACAAGCTCTGACGCATCCAAGGCCAGCTCCTCACCCTCAATACGCCTCATGATCTTGTAGGTTGAATCAATCTCCTCTTTGGACATGCGCCCTTGCTTCAGCAGTTGCTCCAGCTTGTTCCTCCCAAGGGAGTGACCAGTGAGCACCATTGGTACATTCAGTGCCCCGGAAAGAAGTGCAGCAACATCTCCAGCGTCAGCATAGTGGCCATGGATCACATATGGCAGGACTGGCCTCCCACCATTGCCAACCTGGTCTCCCAGAGCCTTGGACATGTTCAGGATATGTTGAAGAGCTCCGTCGACAAACTCTTGGAGGTAAGGCCACAGTGCTTCCTTCTTGAGATACTTGTCCTTTGGCCCGCACGGTATACGCACAATGTACGCTCCGCCACTCTCACCCAACCCCTCTCCATCAACGGAACCAGTGGTTAACATCTCAGTTGGCTCTGCATAACTCCAGTCCACGTCAGGAGAGGACACTTGACGAGTGAAGAGGTCTACCCTATAAACGCCAGGCATCATTGACAGCGCTCTAGCGAGTTCCACAACATATTTCACCTGTGATGTTGTAAGATCAGTGACTCTCAGCCATCAATCTTGGTTCAACAGGAGGACAATCTCTTCTGAGCAAAAGAAATATGATGTTTACCTGGCCACCTGTATCTGAATCCCGACCTAGTTCCATGTTTTCACCACGGACAAGACCATGCACACTGCAAAAGAAGAATGCTGTTATTTGTGGAACTCCATGGATTAGCCAAGAGGATTAGTTTATCCTTAAAAAAATTATCAATATTTTAAGTAGTCTAAACTCTGTACTAGGACGAGAGCAATCAAATAAAGCTAGATTATTTTTCTTTATGGGGCTTTAGCAATTTAGGATAATATACACGGCAGAAATATGCAAGTTCAAATGGTGTTAAGACCTGATGAGAACAATATAAAGCTTCTTCTCCCTATTGTCATCAGACCAGACAGTGAGGTCAGAGAAGTTCCTCTGGAACTTCTTCTTGGCCGTTTCCACTGGCGCCAGCTCGCTGAGGGTGTCCCCCTTCTCGCCTTCTGACAGATCCTCGGCCAGGTCCTCCGTTGCCTCACGGCGCCCCTGCTCCTGCTCCTTCCTCCTTGCTATCATTCTCTGGAAGCCCTCAAGTTCCAGCTGCTCATCGCAAAACTCAGAAGCATCAGCAAACTAATAATTTCAGTACAAACAAGCAGAACAGTATCAGCCCACTTGTCGGCCACTTCTTCAAAGAAATTTAATACGCAAAGCTTTTCGAAATTGAAAAAAAAAATAGAACTCTCTGCTCTCGCAGCCAGCAACGTGAGTTCGACTTCGGCAAAAGGAAAAGGGAAAGCAAACTCAAACCGTGAGCATACCATGTCGGCCTTGATGCATGCTACATGATACAGAGAGATACTTTTCTATGTACAACAGTGAGACAGGGGAGATCCAAATTAAAGTTTCTTTTTAGATGTGACATCAGTTAAGTACACAGTTCTGAATTTCTGAAAGCACAACACGCCATGCAAGCCTGATCTATCATCACCCTTAAACATCAATAAAAGAAACTATCAGAATTTTCCTCAAATACTATTTAATTCGCGCATGCAGGGTGCGCTTCAATAAGCATCTCCGCAACGAAGAGGAACACTGCAAATTTAACGGAACGGTGACCAACCCACGGGAAGGAAATCGCAGAGACACGAGGGAAAAAAAAAGAAAGGAACATACAGATTAGAGAGAAAAATAACACAAATCCAGAGATGAAAGTGATAAAACAAGCAGAGGGAAGAAATAGGAATCCGGACCTGCTTCTTCTTTCGCGCGAGGTGCCAGATCCGCCAGCACATGTTCTCGAGCCTGGTGCTGCGCTCGCGCGCGTTGCGGGTGGCGACGACCTTGATCCATGTCCGGTGGAGGTCGCTCTCGTCGACGCCCTTGACCACCTCCTCCACGAAGTAGTGCGTGGGGTTGAAGTTCATGTGCGGGCCGCGGGGGCTGGTGGCCCCCGTCGGCGACGCCCCCGCCGCCAGCGACTTCGGGTCCCCGCCGCCGCCTCCCACTCCCACTCCCCCTCCCCCTCCTCCTCCTCCGCCGCTGCCTCCCGCCGCGGTGCGGCTGTCCAGGATCGCCTCCAGGTACCCATTGATCCACTCATTCCCCGCCATCCCCTACTTCTCGCTCTCTCCTCCGCCTCTACGCCGCTCTCTCAGATCACTACAGGAGCATTAACCCAACCGCCCACGCCTCTCTCTCCCTCCCACTTTTGCGTCTCGCGTGAACCCTTCCTGGCCGTTGCTTGGTTTCCTCCTTTGGTGCGGCAGGGAGAAAGCGCCCCGCCTGGTGTGGCGACACGAGGGAGAGGAGAGATGGCAAGTGTTAACCGGAAGCGATCAAGAGAGAGAATGGGGGAGGAGGGGAAAAGGCGCGCACGTCCCGCGCATCGGAGGACAGAGGGAGAGAGAGACAGAGGAAAGGCTCGTGCCGTCCATGCGGTTGCAGTGGCCGCGGTTGTAGGGGCCTTCCGATGCGGCGGACGGAGGAGGAAGGAGCGCGGGGGATGAGAGGAGAGGAGCGCGCAGCGGCCGACACGTGGCGGGACGTGGCCCCCCTGGCTGCGCGGGCCCGCTCGATCAGTGAGGCGACGCGCCGAAGCCTGGGCCCCGCCGCCTTTGCCTTGGCTTTGATCTGCGCGCCCGGTGGTTACGGTTTTACCGTGCCACAGTTGCCGTTAGGATTTACGCGGTTGCCGCACGCTCGTGCGGGTGATGCTGACGTTGGTGGACGCGCTGCGTCACCCGGCCAAATCCTTTCCGCAACCACCCATGCAGCAGGCGCCCGCTGGAGGCCGAGCCGGCCGCCGAACGCATGTCCTGGCGGCAGTGACGCGTGCATCCCCGACCACGGGCGTCTGCCTCCCTCCCGTACAATATCCACAGGCGCTGCGTTGTATTCCACGTGACCACGTAGGCGAGGATATATCATAATATATATACGTATATATATATAAATAATATGAGACGGGACGCGACCGAAGGATGATGATGAGAAGGACATGGCGGTGGGCAAACGTCAGGGGAGCGCCGCCGCCGTCGCCACAACTTTCGCGCGTTTGGCCCGTAGCGGTGAGGCGGGCGGGCGGGCGGGGACAAACCGCTCGCCGTCGCGGCGGCGTCGCCTCATGCCCTGTCGCGCCGGCGCATCGCTATCCCTCCTCATCTCCGTCGAGCGAGTACCGCCTCGGGACACTCAATGCACGGCGCTGTCGCCGGAATATTCACCGGATATCCCATTTTCTTCGACAGGAAATACCGGGCTGAGACTTATCGGTAACACGGTACATGTACCTGTATACTATAGGTGTGTATTGTGACGTCTTCTTATACGAAAGGCTACAACAACAGCATGTTGGCGCTTCTACTGTACGTGGCCCAGCTTGATGCACACATGGGCCAGGCCGTGCCAAATAAGCCTCGCGGTTTCTTCGACCCAAGAAGAAGAGTCTACTAGTGGGCCAACACCAGGAACGGGTTGGGGGACGAGCGATCGACGTATCTGTGGGCACGTTTGGACGTGCTAGTTTAGTCTATATAAAATTTAGCACTATCCATTAATATTTCCGTTTGGAGATAGGACTGATAGAACTAAAGTTTATGAAATATCACTTTTGTCCTTTTATCTCCTCACCTTTTTTCCTTTCTCTATCCAGAAAAGTGGGGCATTGAGAAGATGATTGCGATGTGTGTGCAAGAAGAGGAAAGACTTAAGGGCTCACATGGTGATTCTATCAACTACCTAAGCTAAAATAAAATTAGGAATTATCAGAACAATAATTTTAAGCCACAAGGGAAACCTCAGTAGAACAATACCTCTTCTTCTAAGGCACATGGAAATGCTCCACTGAATCATCACCATCAAAGATCAAACCATGAACAGGTGGTGGACAAGGATACTTGCAAGTGGTGCAAGAAGAAGGTACACTACCAGAAGGATTGTGTAGAATTCCTAAAATTTTTGTGTAAGAGAGGTGAGGATCTTATTACATTCGTAGATGAAACCTTGTATTTAAGTTATGCAAAATCTAATTGGTGGATTGATTCAGGTGCAACTGTTCACATTACAAATTCATTACAGGGCTTCCATACAAGGAGAATCCTGCAAAGAAGAGAAAGAAGCGTCAAAGTAGCAAATGACGTCGAAGCTGGAGTCGAAGCCATTGGAGAACTCCCATTAGAATTAGCAAATGGTTTTGTACTTCGTTTGAGAGATGTTTTTTATGTACCCTCTTTGCGTAGAAATTTAATAAGTGTATCGTGCTTGGACAATGATGGTTTTGGTTGTCATTTCGGTGATGTACAATGTAAAATTAAGTTTAATAATAAGTTTGTTGGTCTTGCCTTCAGACAAGACAAGCTTTATTTGTTATCACTTTGTGAGAATGTGAATGTTGTAAGCACTGACAATGGGAATGCCTCCTCGTCTATGAATGTAACAAATAAGCGGAAAAGAATTGATGATGTATCTTCGAAATTATGGCACTGTCATTTAGACCATATTTGGAGGGGGAGAATTGAACGGTTAATTAAGGAATCAATTCTTCCACCTTTAGAATTTTCAGATTTAGAGCAATGCATCGATTGCGTTGAGGGAAAGTTTGTTAAAAAAATTAAGAAAGACACCAAACAAAGTACAAGAATTTTAGAAATAATTCACATAGATATCTGTGGTCCATTTCCTATGACATCTGTGGATGGTTATGATTCTTTCATAACATTCACAAATGATTATTCACGTTATGGTTATATTTATCCAATTAAGGAACGTTCAGAAGCATTGGATAAATTAAGATATTTAAGACTGAAGTAGAAAATCAGTATAGTTTAAAGATTAAGATAGTAAGATATGACCATGGGGGAGTACTACGGTCGACATACCCCATATGGCCAAGTTCCTGGACCTTTTGCAAGGTTTCTACAGGAAAATGGCATAGTTGCCCAGTACTCCACACCGGGCGAGCCAAAACAGAATGGAGTAGCTGAAAGACGCAACTATACCTTAATGGATATGGTGAGGAGTATGATAAGTTACTCCACTTTACCGATTAATTTGTAGATGGAGGTGTTAAAAACCTCCATTCACATTCTTAATCGAGTTCCCAGTAAGTCATTGTCTAAAATACCGTATGAGTTGTGGACTAGACGAGAGCCCTCACTTAATTATTTGCGTGTGTGGGGTTGTCCAGCTGAGGCTAAAGTCTTTAACCCAAATATTGGAAAATTAAATCTTAAGACAGTCAATTGTCATTTCATTGGCTACCCAGGCAAGTCAAAAGGTTATCGTTTCTACTGTCCTGACAGACATATCAAGTTTGTAGAAACAAGATACGCTGTCTTTTTGGAGGATGAGATGATAAGGGTCAACAAGGACCTCGAGAAATTAGCCTTGAGGAGAAGCGGGTATACGTACCTACTCCAATGATTCGAGAACCCTTTTTCTCAATACCTGTTGCTGTTGCACTGACAGTGCAAGACACTATGGTGATCAGCACCTGTTGTTGGTTCTCCCGTAGCAATAACAAATGAGTATGAGGAACCTGTCCTTCAGGATTCTATAGAACCTGTTGTTACACATGAGGAAGAGCTGCAACAACCCTAAATGGAGGATGTGCCAAATGTTGAGGCCCCCAGAAGGTCTCAAAGAGTTAGAAAGCTAGCTATTCCTAATGACTATGAAGTCTATGTCAACGAAGAAGTTCAAATGGAGAGAGATCCCACCTCGTTTGAAGAAGCCACGAGAAACGCTCACTCATCAAAATGGCTTGAAGCCATCATCAAAATGGCTTGAAGCCAGGGAAGATGAAATGAGATCTATGAGTAGCAACAAAGTCTGGGATTTAGGAGAAATTCCTAAAAGAGCCAAAACAGTAGGCTGTAAATGGGTCTACAAAACAAAATGTGACTCCAAAGGGAATGTCGAAAGATATAAAGCAGACTTGTAGCAAAAGGCTTCACGCAAAGAGAAAGAATAGATTATAATGAGACTTTTTCTCCAATCTCAAGTAAGGATTCTTTTAGAATCATAATGGCTTTAGTGGCGCACCATGTTTTAGAATTACATCAGATGGATGTAAAGATGGCTTTTCTCAACGGAGATTTGGAAGAAAATGTTTACATGGCACAACCCAAAGGTTTTGTCGTTGAAGGAAAAGAACGTATGGGATGCCGCCTGAAGAAATCCATTTATGGATTAAAACAAGCCTTCAGACAATGATACTTGAAGTTTGATGAGACAATAAAAAAGTTTGGGTTAAATGAGAATGGGACAATTGCGTTTATGCAAAGTTTAAGAGTGGTAAATTCATTTTCCTCATCCTATATGTGGATAACATCCTACTTGCTAGTAGTGATGTTAGGCTGCTACTGGAGACGAAGAAGTTATTGTCCTCAAACTTTGATATGAAAGATCTCGGTGAAGCTTCATTCGTTTTAGGAGTTGAAATTCACCGAGATAGAAGAAAGGGGGTTCTAGGATTATCGCAAAAGGCATACTTAGAAAAGATTCTGAAGAAGTATAGTTTGCATGCGAGTAGACCTACACCTACTCCCATAGTTAAGGGCGATAGATTTGGAAAATTTAGAGTCCCAGGAACCAATATGAGATCGATCAAATGAAAGCAGTTCCATATCCATATGCTTCAGCTGTTGGAAACTTAATGTATGCTCAAGTGTGTACGCGTCCTGACTTTGCTTTTGTAGCCGAGATACTTGGCAGATATCAAGATAATCCAGGAATAGATCGTTGGAGAATAGTAAAGAAAGTATTGCGTTATACGCAAGGCACGAAAGGCCTCATGTTAACGTACAGAAGAACCAATTCCCTTGAAATAGAAGGGTACTCAGATTCAGATTTTGCGGGAGATGTAGACGATAGAAAGTCCACATCAGGTTATGTATTCACTCTCGCAGGTGGAGCTATATCATGGAAAAGCTCCAAGCAAACCGTCATAGCATTGGCCACGATGTATGCCGAGTTTGTAGCTTGTTGTGAGGCCACGGGGTAGGCAAAATGGCTGAAGAAATTTGTACCCAGGTTGAGAGTGGTAGACAGCATTCAAAGACCAATTAAGATGTACTGCGACAATGAGCCAGCAGTATTTTATGCTCACAACAATAAGTCAAGTGATGCTGCCAAACACATTGACATCAAGTTTTATGTTGTGAAAGAGAAAATTCAGGATCATACCATAAGTCTAGAGCATATAAAAACAAAAAAAATGCTCGCGGATCTACTCACGAAAATCTTACCGCCCAATGTGTTCAGAGAACACTTAGCCGGCATGGGTTTATGAGAAAGCCTAGAATAAGAATCTATTTCAAAATAGAAAGTTGTGTTGTAGCTGTTGAATCTGATAGTACGTAACTGACTATTATGACAAGACATGCTCTCTACACTGATTTGTGATGAAATGGGTGCTAAGTTAAGTTTAAGACTAAGTTTAAGTATGAGGTGAGTGTTAGAGTGATCTCCTCTCTAATGGGCCCAACGACCCATTAAGCCCTTGACTCGCGCTGATCGGGGGCGCCCACCCTAGCATTGGGTGGTGGGCCCCTGACACCTGCGTCATATAAATAGAAGTGGAGGTTGGGGCACACGGTACGAGGTTCACCGCGTCGCCAGTCACCCACCGACAAACCCTAGACCGATCACGGGTGGCGCACCAGTGACGGGAAGCTCCGCCACCGCCACATCAGCGACACGACATGGCACTGCGCGCCGCTGCCTAGCGCAAAGCTCCGCCACCGCCACGCCATGGCACTGCACGTCGCTGCCCTAGACCTTCACCAACAGAACCTGAGATGGCCAGTGGCTCTGCCACTTCCACCCCTAGGGGTGAAGGTACCCCATCTCTCTCTCTCTCTCTCTCTCTCAGTTAACATGAACGTTATGAACACAAGGTTAACTAGATATCCCAGCTAGATGTGCGTCCAGAGATCCTAGGCTACTCCCTAACAATAGTACCAGAGCCTATCTAGAAGTAGATCTTAGATCGGGAAGAAGAAAAGAAAGCAAATCGAAGAAAAATCGAAAAAGAAAAGAAAAAGGAGAACCCTAACCCTAACCCTAGATCTAAACGTGGGAGAGTCTTACCTCTCACGCCGCACCCCTCACCGTCGCACGTCCAACGACGGCGAATGGCGAAGTCCAGCCGAGCCACCACTCAGCAAAGAAACTCGACCCAAGCCGCCGGAGCGCTCGCTCGGGGCTCAGAGCTCAAGGGCACCACCGCCGGACCGCTCGACGGCGGCGCGCTCATCCTCGGGTGGACGCGCGCGCCGTGAGGGGACCCGTGACAGCGTCGGATCTCCTCCACAGCCGCCATGGCCAAACCCTCAGGATCTCGTGGCTCGGAGGGATATGGGGAGGGAGAAAGTAGAGAAAAAAGAGTGGGGGGAGGCGCCGCGGCCATGCGCCGGCAGAGCCATCCCTCAACCGCCGCCGACAGACCTTGCCGAGCGCGGGAGAGACGACCCGCCGCCGCGGCGCAAGCTCGCGCGGGGGAGAAAGGAATAGGGCTAGGGTTTGCAGACGGATCGGCCGTCGCCGGTTTTGGTCTGGAGAAATGAACAAAGAGCCGTCCATCAAGATGAGTGGCTCAGATTGACTGGACCGAAATCGGCCCAGGCAGGAGGAGGCGCTGGGCTACTAGGCTCGCGACCCAGCTGGGTGAGCGGCTAGTAGGCCGGGCTACGCGAGCGGGCCGAGCGCGGGAATGGGCTGTGGGCTGTTTTCACTACTGGGCCGGAAAGACAATATGCACAGTAACGTTTCGCAATTTTTTTTCTATTTTCAAAGGCATTTATTTGATGAATTTTGTACAGTTTTGATCTCTATTCAAATTTGAACCAACGGGATAATTTGTCTAAGAGAATAATAGAGTATTAGAATGGCTTTGCTTTTGAAAATAGAATTATTTTAAAGTTTTCGCTGCAAAAGGCTTAAAGTGTTGCTCTTTTAAATTTAATTTGAACCAACAAGATAATTAAATTTGAGAGCATGATAAAGATAATTTTTTCTTAAAGAATTGATTATGATGCTGTTATTTTGTGACAATGTTGTTAATAATTGTATCATGATTTAAAAAGTTCTATGCATTTATTTCTATTTCTGCCCAATGGTGATGTAGATTTAAATTGCATAAACAATTATATGTTTTATTTTTTGACCAATGTTGAAAATAAATCATGCAATTGTTGTTATGATCTCACCTTGAATTGTAACTTTCAGGAGGATTCAACTTAATGGCTTGTCTCAAAGAGATACCTATTCTGAGAGGAGACAAACATACAGAATGGAGGAAAAAGATTGATCTTGCCTTCGTTTGTGGAGAGGTTGACTGGGTGGTCACCACACCATGGCCAATACCTCCAGAGTCGCCAGTGAAGGCTGAAAGTGATACTGATGCTGCATGGCAGGAAAAGCAAAGAGATTATGCTCCTTTAGAGTTGGCATATACTCTCGAAAACAAATAGTGGACCACTGCCAACAAAAAGTGTATGGCCTTGGTAAAAAACACGATTGAGCCTTCCATTTTGGATTGTAGAGTACCTTGACAAGATAAGGAATCAGTTCACTAGTTCCTCAAAGATATATGCTACCCAGTTATTTAAGCAGCTGGCTACAGAAAGGTACACTGGAGGAGGAAATGGCATAAGAGAGCACATCCTGAGGATGTACAACATGGCAGCTAAGTTGAAGCTAATGGATCTTGAGCTTAAGCCTGGCCACATTATTCATCTGGTTTTTGCTTCCCTGCTAAAAGAATTTGATACTTTTGTTGTTAACTGCAACATGCAGCCAGAACAGTGGAACATGGAAAAAATGATAGCCATGTGCGTGCATGAAGAGGATAGAATCAGATCTTCACATGGTGCTTCTTTGCACTATGTGAAGGATAACAAGAAAAAGAACACCAATGCTAACTCTTTCTTCAAGGCACGTGGAAAGGCTCCCATGCAGCAACAGCATCACCAAAAGCCTCTCATAGTAGACAAAGAGAGGTGAGAACATTATCTCCTTTGTAAATGAATCCTTGTATACACAGTATTCAAAATCTACTAGGTGGATTGACTCAGGTGCAACTGTTCATGTTGCAAATTCTTTACAGGGATTCCGTTCAACAAGGACTACGCAAAGAAGTGAAAGATGTGTTGAGGTCGCAAATGGAGTCCAAGCAGATGTTGAAGTTGTTGGCGATATCTCGCTAGAGCTAGTTGATGGTTTCACGCTTCTGCTTAGAGATGTTCTTTATGTTTCTTCATTACACAAAAACTTAATTAGTATTTAACGTTTAGAGAAAGATGGTTATGAATGTAATTTTGGACATGGCAAGTGTGTCATTTGGTTTGATAATGCATGTGGTGGCGTCGCTACCCTGCACAATGAGCTTTATTTATTATCGCTGCGTGAAAAAGTAAATTCTGTGTGTGATGTGAATGTATCCTCATCAGAGAAAGAGACAAAGAAAAGAAAGAGAACTCATGATATATCATCAAAATTATGGCACTGTCGTTTAGGCCATATTTCGAGGGGGAGAATAGAAAGACTAGTTAAGAATGAAATTCTTCCTCAACTAGATTTCTCGGACTTAGAACAATGCGTAGATTGCATTAAAGGAAAGTACGTAAAGTAAATTAAAGAAAGGCGCTAAACGTAGCACAGGAGTTTTAGAGAATCCACACTGATATTTGTGGACCATTTCCTGTGAAAAGCGTGGATGGCTATGACTCATTCATAACATTCACAGACGATTACTCCCGTTATGGCTATATTTATCCAATTAAAGAAAATTGGAAGGGCTGGATAAATTTAAGATATTTAAAGCTGAAGTTGAAAATCAGCATGACAAAAGAATTAAAATAGTAAGATCCGACCGGGGGGGAGTACTATGATCGGCATACCCCATTTGGCCAAGTTCCTGGACCTTTTGCAAGGTTCTTACAGAAGAATGGCATAGTAGCCCAGTATTCGATGCCGAGCGAGCCTTAGCAAAATGGAGTAGCTGAAAGGTGTAACCATACAATGATGGATATGGTGCGGAGCATGATGAGTTATTCCACTTTGCCATTGAGATTGTGGATGGAGGCATTAAAAACCACCATTCACATTCTTAATAGAGTATGAAGTAAGTCGGTGCCCAAAACACCGTATGAACTATGGATAGGAAGAGTAGCCTCACTAAACCACCTGCGTGTGTGTGGGAGCCCAGCTGAGGCCAAAGTATTTAACCCAAACATGGGGAAGCTAGATCCCAAAATAGTAAGCTGCCACTTCATTGGCTATCCTGAAAGATAAAAATGTTTTCGTTTCTACTGCCCAGATAGATATACAAAAATTATAGAAATGAGACATGCTATTTTATTAGAGGATGAATTGATGAGGGGGAGCATGGTGGCTCAAGAGATTGATCTTGAGGAGAAGCGGGTGTGTGCACCCACTCCGATGATTCAGCAACCATTCTTCTCACTACCTGTTGTTCCTGCACCGACGGTTCCTGAGGTTGCGGTGCAAGCATCGGCTGTGATTCCACCCATGAAAATGATGAGCCTTCAGGAGCCAATTGAACCCATTGTTGCACATGAGGAAGAGTTGCAGCAGCCACCTTAAGATGATGTGTCACAAGCTGAGGCACAGGATAAGCCTGTAAATGAGGGGCCTAGAAGGTCTCAAAGAGTTAGAAGATCAGCTATTCCTGATCATTATAAAGTTTATAATACAGAAGAAGTTCATATGGAAGATGATCCCATTTCATATGAAGAAGCCATGAGAAGCACTCACTCATCAAAGTGGCTATAGGCCATGAAAGATGAGATGAAATCGATGAGTTCCAACAAAGTTTGGGAACTTGAAGAAATTCCTAAAAGTGCCAAAACAGTAGGCTGTAAATGGGTCTACAAGACTAAATGTGACTCCAGAGGGAATATAGAAAGGTTCAAGGCGCGACCTGTGGCAAAGGCTTTACACAAAGAGAAGGGACATGTTACAATGAGACGCTTTCTCCTGTCTCATGTAAAGATTCCTTCAAAATCATAATGGCATTAGTGGCACATTTTGATTTAGAATTACATCAGATGGATGTAAAGACAACATTTCTAAATGGGGATTTAGAAGAAAATGTCTACATGAAACCACCAAGGGTTTTATCATGGAAGGCAAAGAGAATATGGGATGTCGTCTAAAAAAATTCATTTATGGATTAAAGCATGCCTCTAGATAGTGGTGTCTAAAGTTTAATGATACGATTAAGAAATTTGGGTTTAAAGAGAATATAGAGGACAATTGCGTCTATGCAAAGGTCAAAAATGGGAAATACATTTTTCTAATCCTGTATGTGGATGATATCTTGCTTGCGAGCAGTGATGTCGGTATGCTATTGGAGATAAAGAAGTTTTTATCCTCAAACTTTGATATGAAGGACCTCAGTGAAGCATCATATGTTTTGGGCATAGAAATTCACCAAGATAGAAAGAATGGGGTTTTAGGATTATCGCAAAGGGCATATTTAGAAAAGGTTCTAAAGAAGTATAATATGCATGCGAGTAAAGCCACACCTGCTCTCATAGTCAAGGGCGATAGTTTTGGAAATTTTCATTGTCCCAAGAACCAATACGAGCTCGATCAAATGAAAGTGGTTCCATATGCTTCAGTTGTCGGAAGCCTACAGTATGCTCAAGTATGTACTCGCCCTGACTTAGCTTTTGTCACCGAGGTACTTGGAAGATATCAAGATAATCCAGGTATAGAGCATTGGAAGATGGTGAAGAAAGCATTGCGTTACGCGCAAGGCACAAAAGACCTCATGCTTACGTATAGAAGATCTGATTTCCTAGAGATAAAAGGGTATTCAGATACAGACTTTGCGGGAGATAGAGATGATAGAAAATCCAAGTCTGGTTACATGTTCACTCTCGCAGGAGGAGCTATTTCGTGGAGAAACTCCAAATAGAAAGTAACTGCGTCATCTACAATGCATGCAAAGTTTCTAGCATGTCATGAGGCCACGGGGCAAGCGATATGGTTAAAGAAATTTGTACTCAGATTGAGAGTGGTTGATTGTATTCATAGACCACTAAAGATGTACTGCGACAATGAGCCAGCAATATTCTATGTTCACAACAATAAATCAAGTAATATACCAAAACGATTGAGATAAAGTTTCATGTTGTGAAAGACAAAATTCAGGATCGCACTATAAGTCTTGAGCATATAAGAACAAAGAATATGCTTGCGGATCTACTTACGAAAGGCTTACCACCCAATGTGTTCAGAGAACACTTAGCCGGCATGGGTTTAAGGGAAAGCCTATGATTACTGGATTATAAAGGGCCCAAAAGAAACAAAATTATTTCAAAATAGAGAGGTGTGTCGTAGCTGTTGATTTTATCGACGATTGAGCTGTGACGATGAGGCATGCTCTATGATGGATGGAACAAATAAAACGAAAAGTATAAAGTTAAAAGTATATGATGAGATCAAAGGAGAGAATGTTAGATTGATCTCCTCTCTAATAGGCCCAACGGCCCATTGAGCCCTTGACTCGCGCCCTGATCGGGGGCGCCCACCCTAGCATTGGGTGGTGGGCCCTGTCACTTGCACCATATAAACAGGGGGGGGTCGGGGTGCATGGTACGAGGTTCACCGCGTTGCCAATCACCCACCGACAAACCCTAGACCGATCACGGGAGGCGCAGCAATGACAGGAAGCTCCGCCACCGCTATGCCGACGACACGACACGACACTGAACGTCGCTACCTAGCGCAGAGCTCCACCACCGCCATGCCACGGTACTGCGCGTCGCTGCCCTAGCGTAGACCTTCACCAACAGAACCTGAGATGGCCAGCGGCTCTGCCGCTTCCACCCTACGGGTGAAGGTACCCCATCTCTCTCTCGGTTAACACGAACGTTATAAACACACGGTTAACTAGATATCCCGGCTAGATGTGCGTTTAGAGATCCTAGGCTAATCCCTAACAGTGAGATCAAGGGGGAGAATGTTAGTTTGATCTCCACCCCGACTCATCCCAACGACCGAGTCGGACCCTATCTCGCGCCAGATCGGGAGAATGTTAGTTTGATCTCCACCCCGACTCGTCCTAACGACCGAGTCGGACCCTATCTCACGCCCTGATCTGGGGCGCACAACCAATCCATGGTTGTGGCCCCCGTCGCGCAGCGCATATAAAAGGAGAGGTGGGGGCCAAGGGCACGCACGCCCAAGTTCGCTGCCGTGCCCTACTCGCCCATCTACAGAAACCCGATCTAGGCACTGTTAGCGGCGGAAAGCTCCGCCGCCTCCTGCTACACCACCCTCGCCACGCCGTCACTACCGCCATTAACGTCGTCATCGTCAAGCCACCGTCACCTTCACCGCCATGGCGAGCTCCAGCACCAAGACCGATGGTTGACCCTCTGATTCTCTCCCTCCCTCTCTCTGTTTTCTCTAATGTAGATCTATGACAATGTTTTAATCTATGAACCCATCACTTGCCATCTTCATCGTAACAGCTCTTACAAAATCACGGGGAGATTCCTTTCTTTTCACTCCTAGGCTGTATAAAACATAACTTTATTAAATAATCATCCATTTTATAGAAACATGCAATCAGTGGCGGAGGACAGAAAATAGGTACCTCTCAGGGAAGTATAGGTGCACATAATCACAAATCACAGTCTTCATAGCATATTCTTCAATTGGTGCCTTGCTGCATTAGATAAGGCATCAGAAATGCATTTGGGAAAATGTTCCGAAACAAGAGAATATAAATATTGCCAAACAAGAAAATGCAGAATTAAATACAACGTACCAAATTTTCACACAGGCCTCCAAGTACTGAACATCTTGTGCCAGGTCAAGTGGTAGATAGAGATCATCATCTTGATCAAGGTTTGAACTTTTTCATTGAAAAGTGTTCTTGATTCATCAAACTTTTTATTCAGGATAAGATTCCCAATTCTGGCTTTGTAAAGTGTGTACACGAGACCCGAATGAGAGTGGAACTCAACTTGGACATCTTTCAAAAACTTCTCAATATAAGTTTCAAGCCCTTCCCAGTTCCTGTTAGCAAGATATGTTTCCACAGTAGTGACCTCAAACTTTAAACTGGAAAATAGAGTGTATCAGCCAAGTCGATTGAGTATATGACCAATATTATAGCCACAAGTTCTTGTGATAATATCAAAAAGGCAAAAAAAATCAGTTCCAATTAAAATTATCGTTCATTAGGGCAGCAGGAACATGCTCAAGTCTGTAAACTAAACTAAATACACAGATTGCATTAAAAACGTTTAGCAAAATCTTATTGGAATCATAAGAATTCATCTATAGAAGTTCACACGGCGGTTTCTCCGCATAACTAACAAGAGACAACTGAACTTTTAATGAACTATTAAAGAATCGCCTGACATGACAAGCAAGTTCACACAATCACACCACGGTTTCATCGCATGACTAACAAGACTACTGAACTTTTACCGAACTATTAAAGATAGGCGTGAATATTGCATCTAAACGACTGACAAAAATGATGGCACTCTCATAAGGCCACGCCTCCAATCCAAACGACCGACAAAAGTTGCCACTGAACATTAAAGGCAACAGATTAAGTTCCTGGCTACTCTAGATATCAACGAATGAAGTCAATTGAACACTGAAATTGAACAAATTAAGCCACTCGTATATACAAACTAGAGTCAACTTACATATCCGGTGAGGCGCCAGCCATGATTGTAACCCCAGGGTCCCTATCATACAAGTCGATCAGGAACCCGGAGACTGAGGACCCGTCGGCCATGTCCCCGGTGACTGGGGTCGAGGAGGATGGCGCCGCGAAATCCTCCTTCGCCAACGCCGCCTCTTTCGACGTCGCGATCTCCTTCGCCAGCGCAGTCGCCGACTTGACAGCTGCCGCCCGCTCCGTATCCTTCCGCTTCGCAATCGCCCTCGCCAACTTCGCCCTCTCGCTCGCTGCAGCAATCGCCTCCCCCGCCAACTCCTTGGCTAGGTTTCATAATATATAGGACTGTGAGGGGATAACAGACGGCCGTGATTCGTAACCCTGATGATCGACGGTTAAGCCGAGACCGTCTAAGCTGTCTCGTGGGCTGGGCTGGGCTGGAGCTGAGAGCTGACTACATTATCAAGCCTTTTCAGCCCAATTTAGGCCACAAAGACCGTCCGAAGATTGCGATGCAGCCCAATCATGTCTCACCGGTCAACGCACGTCGTCATAGTCAGCAGTGTGAAAATGGCAAAAGGCTACAGGGTGGTGTGAAAACACGCTTCGTTTGTTTCTCTCAAAGTCAAAGCGACCATCGTGGCAAGGTGGCGCGTCCATGGTGCGAACCTGAATAAGCAGCACGGCCACGGTGCATTTAGCTTGGTGTCACCGGTGGGTGACTCTACTGCTACTGGTCCAACAGCCCAATAGGGCGTACGTGGCTAAAGGCTAAAGCTATTATGTTCGACTTCTAGTCTTCTACTAACAACGGATCTAAAAAAAGACTTCTACTAGCAATGCGTTTGCATTGTCGTTCGATGTGGAATTGGGCTAAAGGTTGTCCCGTCAATTCGCTCATTGAGCCAACCAAACTCCTCCAAGCGAAGTGGTGAATATCTAATACGGAGTAATCTCAAAATTGTGAATAAGGCTCACTTGTTTGTGATGGCAAACAAGAGCAGATGCAAAGTGCATCACCTATATCGACAAAAACAAGCTGAGAAGATGAGAATGGCCACTTTTTTTGTCGTTGTAGTGATGGCTTATGAGATTAGCCTAGGAGCAATACTTTAGCAACAAATAGCTCATATAGAACGTGTCACACTGCCGTCGGAAATGATATACCCACGAATAAAACATATTAACAATATTCTGGGAATGGCGGGCGCCTTCTCCAGCTACTAAAGTCTGTAATATAACATCGTGGACAAGCCTCAAAATAACACATTGGTTAGTTGGGGGGGCAAATTATTTTTGTGAGTATAAAAAAGTTGGGATGGATCTAGAAAACTAAGGTACATGATCATCACCTAAAAAAAGACTATATGCGTATTTGGCTTTTTATCGATAAAGACCAAGCTAAGCACTGATAGTGCGATTGAATTTGGCTACTTTTTATTTGTAATTAAATGGAGAAACTGTGAAACGTCCTAAGAATCCGGTAACGCCCCCAAAACTTTCCGCATCACATTTTTAGCGATTGTGATTTACAGCATAAGCAAAATTTCTCATCACCCAAGTTTAGCTTAGTTTATTTAGAAAAAAAAGTTTAGCTTAGCTCCCTCAGTCCCCAAAAGAATGCAACTCTCGCTTCTCGAGGAGTCAAACAGTTTCAAGTTTGACCAAATTTATAAAAAAATACTAACATTCACGTTTCCAAATAAATTTATATAAAAATATATTACATGATTTATCTTTCAATATTTATTTTGTATAAATTTGATCAAATTTAAAATTAGTTGACTTCCGTGAGTTTCATTCTTTTTAGGATGGAAGGAATACCTTTTTAACCCACACCAGATGAGCTCAAGTAAACCCTAAACCGTAAACTGGATTCTGAGCCGAACCTACCCAATCCAACGTGACAACGTCGAACTGCATGGCTGTTCACTGACAGTCCTGGGTCCACATTCAGTCACCAAACAGCCCCGTTCATTTCGCACGTAGGCGCTGGCATCACCCTGTCTTCCAGATTTCCACCGCGTCGCTCACCATCCCCACGTTATGGTCACCTCCCTCCATGCACCGGGCGCACGGACCGGACCGTATACGCATGGATCTCCGGCTTCTCCGCGCAGTCGAACGGCCAGGATGAGGCTCTTGCAGACCCGGTGCACGGACCCGCGTCAGCCGCGTCTGGTTTCTTATTTAAATCGCCAAAAGGTCGGCGGGCAGAGGAAAAAGCCCACTAGTCTTCTTGCCAGCTCGCAGCCGCGAACCCTAGTCGCTCCGCGCGGCCCAGACGACGAGCCCGATTCGTTCCTGGTAATTCTTCCCTCCCCCTAGCTGTACCTGTATCCTTCTGTACGGATTGGGATTTCCCCCAATTTTTTCTGATTTTTCTGGGGTCGGATGGTGCCGGGGGCCGAGGAAGTGTTTGGATTATGTCGGATTTGGGGGATTTTGGACGATTTCTGGACGAAAGACGGGGTTTTGGGGGGTGGGGGGGGGGGGGATTTAGGGTTCTCTCTCGGCCCAAGTGTTTTGGGGTTGGGGAATTGGGGAAAGCGGCGGAAAGGTGCGATTTTTTTAGCCCCTTTTGCTGGAAGCGGTACCTGGAAGGCATTTGGGCGTAAAGAGGCCTATCCGAAAGGTTCGATCGAGTTTATGGATTCCTTTTTGTTGGTTGGAGTTGGTCTTGTAGGGGGAAGAGTTAGAAGATGATTCATTTAGACGGTTTGCAACTCCGTCAGGTGTAGTTTATTTCAGTTGTGGTCCATGTATGTTGTGTATGCCAATTCCTGTAGAGAAGATGGGTAAAGGATGCTTCCATTGATACTGAATTCTGTTCTATACGTTCTTAAATCATGTTAGGTAGGTCGTATCATGCCATTGATTCTGAAGTTTGTTTGATGATCTTTAGAATACAAATTTTTTTGTTAAATCATGTTATACATACTGCCTCCAAACCATAATACTTGATGTTGTAGTTCATTTTTGAACTAACAAATGTCAAATAAAACGATATGGAGGTAGTAGAATTTTGTTCTATGTTCTTTACCTTTTGTGTTTCAGAACTGTTGGAATTGTGCTTGTAATTGATTCTGAAGTTTACAAACATACAGTGTTCTATTGGCTTCGGTCAAGCCTGTATCTTTTACTGCAACACTATGAACTCCCCTGGTGCTGGAAGGCGGATTCAGAAGAGGCGACGAACTACAACAAAGTCTCTCTCACAGCTTTTGGACCTGAACTGTCCCCCTGCTGAAGGGGCTGAGGGGGGTTCACCTTTCAGCAGTTTGCCTGTCTCACACAATGAGGCTTCCAGCAGTATGACTGTACAACTCAACCAGGCTTCCAGTAGTATCCCACCGGCTACTAATGAGCCACACATTGGCATGCATAGTTGCCCCATCGATGTTGAAGCCATCGATGATGATGTTGTTATCTATTCTTCAACATCGCTCCCTCAAGTATGTTCTTCAGCCTTGTTTTAGTGTCTATTTGTAGATTTGCATATTTATTTGAGTCCTTTTTTATTCTTATATAATTGTTTAAGGAGGAACAATGACAACTGATAATCAAGTTTTTTGCCTTTATGTTTCAGGCAAGACAACAGTCGACCAGGCGTATTACTGTGATATTAGATGATGATTCTGATACAAACCCAGAACCAGCAGGTTTGATGATTCTCCAGCATGATTTTTTTTAACCATTCCAGTCATTCGAATGCAACCGTCTAGTTGTTTTGTATGAAAACTCGTAATTTCATTTTTACACATAATAATTTATACTTTTGCTCTTCTGGACTTCCCTCCTCTACATTCTCCAGTAGTTGTGATATTTTGTCTGCTATCAGTAGGTAGCATCATGATATAGCTTCTGTTACTTACAGTTCAGCTTGCTAAGCATAAAAAAAATCTGGCCTGTGTTAGTATCTCATAATGTAACTCTTTTTTCTTTTAATGTGGATACTTGTTAGCTGCCCATGTAACAACGGGGTATTGTTGGTATGGCTGATATCGTCCACACGGTTCACTTAGCATGTTAGCACTTCATGGTATTGCAATCGCAGATGTTTTTCAGTGGGCTGAATTTGAAACTAAAATTTGATACCTCCAAAAAGTCTTGGTTGGGATTGTTCGGTTGTTCCACTGGAAGTTGAATAGCACGAGCATATTCACATAACCATTTTGTGTCGCATTAGTGGTGTTGGATATCAATGTATACAAGAACCATTGTAGTAGAAGCTGTGTGTCTATGGAGCACAGTTTTCCCATTTCAGTTGGTTTAGACTGCCTTGTAATTGTGGTTTGCCTGATCAGTTGTGCTTGCACTAAGTATTTAGGTAATATGACATGATCATAGTGTTAGTAATGCATTTCCTTGTCTAATAAAATAAGTGCTAAATATCACCTTATAGATTTTCTGTTCTTAATTTTGCTCAAGTATGCTAAGCATGAACAAATGGAATCTAAGAGACTTACTCTGTCTTTCTGTTTCATATCTAATAACTTGGTGCATGTTGCATTCTTTTTAGGGGATGCTCTTGATGAGCATGTGAACACACTGCTATCTCTGGGCACCAACCGCAGGCATGAGCCTCCAAGTGCAACTAACACTTTTCCTGTAATAAGTTTAGTGGACACTCCAGAAGTCAACTTCTTCAAGGTAAGAATTCCAGTGTGAACTTGATCTATGTAACATCAGTAAATATCAGCTCTGTATCGATCGCTTAAACAATTCTACCAACATCCACCCAGGCACCCCCTGAACCTGTGAAGGAGGTCCCGAAGGAACCAAAGTTCACCTGCCCGATATGCATGAATGAGCTGACGGAAGCGGCATCCACCGTCTGCGGTCACATTTTCTGCCAGAAGTGCATCAAGGCTGCCATTCAGGCTCAGAAGAAGTGCCCTACCTGCCGAAGGACCCTTAATAAGAACCAGCACCACCGGGTGTACCTCCCAACGACGGAGTAATCCGGTGCAGTCATTCTGGTACAAGTTCTGCAGCACGCCTTCACCACATTGTGGCGATTGCATGTCAGAGCTAGTTAGAGACTTATTGAAAGCATAGAGTATTACAGCGATTTAACAAGTGGTTTTGCCCTCGGCATTTGGGACATCATACCAAGCTGTATCGTCAGTAAAGTAAATCCTTACATCATCTGGATATGGGTGTTACTATTATGGTCGACGCAGTATCTTATCCTTTCTGTTTGGGATGTGAATTGTGATGCGATGTGAAGTTATACCGGTGCATCCCCTGGAATATGGCCGTATGCTCTGCTTGTGTGGGCTTGGCCTGATCTGAAGTTTTGGGCTTGGATATTGTCAAAGCCGGACCGACCTCCTCCAATGGGCCGGGAGAGGGGTATGTTGCAGATGTATCCACAAGCTATTCAGCCCATTACCTTTCTGCTAGCATCATGATCGAAAATTGCCATCCGTTTATCTCAGAGAGTTGTACTAAAAAAAAAAGTTTATCTCAGAGAGAAAAATTGGTCTTGTTTGGAACATCGAAGTTTTTGGTTCTCCTCGATTCATGTGAGATTATATCATTATTTTCGAACGATCTATGAAATTCCTACAAAATCGCTGCTGCGTTTTGGGTTTTTGGCATCTTTTGCTAGCATCACAGCTCGATCCAAATCAAAGCAGAAGCAATCCATCGATCAATCATCAGTCAGCTGCAGAAGAACCTCAGACCCGTGACGCTGCCCACTGATTTGATCAAAGGCGATCTCTTGCGTGCCTGAACAATACGATGCATTACCGAGACGTCTTCATCGGCGGGTGCTTGTCAGTTGCCGTCAAGTTTAGCCCGAAGCAAGGGGCACTCACTCGGTGGGCGCGGGGATAAGGAGGGAAAGCGGTGGCGGAAATGATGCCGACGTTGACGCCCGCCACCACGCGGCCACCATCCCACCAAGCACGTACCCATCGCCCGTCTTCCTCCTCCGCCCATTTGCGTCAGCGCCCCCAGGGTAACGCCTCCCTCCCTCGTACAGCCGCCTTGGCCTCCCTCTGAATTAGAAAAATACCTGCCGTATCCTTGCAAATCAAATAACCAATCAAGTAGAGCGGGCGCCAATAGCATCGAGTGCACCATTTCTTTAGTAATCGGGAGCGCTTTATTTTTTTCCAGAGTGGTTTGGGCAGTTCTGTACTGCTACTCTGTTTTTCTAGTCTAGAATAAAAAAAGTTTGCTTTTGGGATTTAGACAGCTGCTGGAAAAACTTTGGGGATTCGAAAAGTATTAGCGCCTTTTCGAGATGCAAGATAAATATTCTGAAGAATATCGATTGATCGTTTTGTCAGTGTCAGGTTATTAACTCCAGAAGCAGCGAAGCACACAGCTAGAACTGGACTTGTTCTTCCATGGCTGGCTGTGAGCTCTGAACATTTCAGTTGAAACACTGGTCAGGATAGAGGCATGTTAGCATGTAGAAATTGCGGCATGCCACGGACATCTCGTCGACTCCCATCGTGCATGCAAGTCTCCTTTGGCTGCTTACCAAGTCAACGCACGGCGTGTGCCGGCGCAAGCACGTTGTGTTGGAAAGTTGGAATATCGGGTTGGGCCTCAACAGTCGTTAGGGGGCGTTGAATGGACGGAATGATTATGTTTTGAACTTATTTTTCAGGAAAAAGTAAAGTGCCTATGCAAAATTCCATGAACCTCCTGTGAATAAATGATGCCTTTTTTATTTAAAATAGTAATGCTCCTTCTGTGCTGTGGAATTCAAAATTAAGAATCGCCAAAATTTTGGTAGTCTCCTCCATCACTTGTTGGTTGAACTATCGTGGGCCTGTTCGCTTCAGCTTATAAGCCGGCTGAAAAGCTGAAACGGCTGATTTGTTGTGAGAGGAAAAATACTGTTTGGTGGCTGATAAGCCGACTGAATAAGCTGAAGCGAACATGCCGTATGATTTTTTTTCGTCTGTTCCGATGCCTTGGGAGACAATGATACTGTTTGAGTTATGGCAGCTCCAGCCCCAGTTTATGTACTTCAATTGAACGACCTCCCAACCAAAGTTGCAAAATTGTCTCGTTCCGGTGCTGACGCGTGGCTGCTCTACCCTTTTGCATGCTCCTACCTACTTGTCCACAGCTCACAGCTACCTATTCAAAAGTCACAGCTCAACCAAACACACCCTTTACCACCGATGGAACTGCTTCATGGTTGTCCAGGTCCCTGCCAAAATTAAAAGTAATTTCTCAGCTAGAGTGCTCATTGCCAGCAAATGATTGTTCTGTAAGTTTTTTTTTTAGGTTTAGAGACACGAATTTCATGATTCCATATGTTCTAAGGGAAATCTGCAAAATTATCCTGATTTAACTTTTATGCTGTCAATCTGAGAACCCAGCAGGACTGCAGGAGTGTTCATATCGCTGATTTTTTCCCTCTTTTTTTTTTCTTGTCTCATAGCTTGATTAGGGTCGATTATTCATTTTCTTGATGTCGACATGTCTCCACCGCAAGCGACGACTGACGGGGACATAACAGAATACACGTTGCATGCCGGTCAAATGAAACAAAATACAACATATAGAAAATAAAGGTGATGGCTGAGAGATGTGTCCTTTTGAAGACGATGGGAATAATTTCCTTTGGTATATTTTCATTCTGCATATCCTCATGTCACAATGACTTCATCTCAGTGGTGGAGATAGCTTTCTCATCCAACTGGGTGTGTTTAGTCTACTTGTTCTAGCTTTCTTTAGATAAAATGTATAAAAAGTTACTTGTTCAAGGTACAACTTGAAAAGGTCACAACTTTATGCTTCCTTGAGGGGCCTCTAGCTCTAGCTAATAGTATTCAATCTTATCATTTACTGTGGCAGAAAGAACCGCTGCTTGCAGATATATATATTTTTTGCATGAATACGATACTTTCACATCTTTATTACAAAATTACTGAACCCATGTTGACTCATCGTATAGTTTGTGATTTGTGTTAATTTGTGAAATTGAGCCCTCAGATTTAGTTTATTTTATATCACAATTTGGAAATTAGCGGAGGAGCCAAATCTTGAATGCCTCTTGTGGGGTTCACCTTATAATAACTCCTTCCTCGACCACCAAAACTAATCACACACGTGCTTCTCAAGATTTCTAGCTGACAAATTTCACAATATATAGAAAAGTTTATTGTTGTGATCACAACAATTTTGGAACTAGCCCTAATTACTTGCTTTATTATCCATTTATTAGTCCCCAAAATTTTGACTGGTTTAACCTCTTAAACTATTTACTCGGGCCAAATTGCCCTGTTATGATTTTTTAAAAATTGTTTTTTTTTGCCAGAATAGCATCATAGGCTTCCGTGACACAATAGTATGTTAGGAACTTTCATGACTATTTTCATAGAATGAGAGCATCAGATACCGGTTTAGATATGAAAAAATGAATGAATAAATAGATAATGTAATGCTTTTGTAGCGTAGGGCATCATAGAACACTAGAACTTAACCACAATATATGAGGATAAACTAAACAAAGGCAAATTTCACTTGGGATGAACGAGTCTAGTTTGAATAGTTTGGGACTTGGGAGGTTAATTGACTCATCATTTTGTATGAGGGGTTAAGTGCACAAATAAGATAGTTAAGTAAAATAGGCTTTTTTATTTGAAAAAAATGGAAAGGTGGTCATATATCAAAGATAACGAAGGAGATCTGTACCTTTTCCTATTCTATTTGTTCGAACATTATTGTTACTGTTAGAAAGGGACTAATAGGCGTCTTGGGAGAAAGCTGATGAGGCACGGGTCCTCGTTGTAGAATGTGGCCTGGTGCTATCCATTTGACTTCCACGAGTGGAATTCCGGCATATTTCGCAATCATTCCCTTGGCTTTCGCAAAATTTGTAGGGTACGCTCACTCCGCTTCTGCAATTTATATGACTCATCTCTTTTTTTTTTTTGATAAATTTATATGACTCATCTCAATTTGTTAAGGGAAGCTACGGGTACGGCTCTAGCCTATATACTAAATAAACAGTACAACTAGTTCCGAAGTGGAATAGTGGGTAATTGATGGGAAATGAAATATGCAGGTGCAAATTCATCTCTCAACTTTGACTCCGCTTTTCTAAAAAAATAACTTCATATGAGTAAATAACTTAGATATATTTTTTATGTATTTTACTTGTGTTTCAGAGTCATAGATGCAAAGAGTACGTGTACTTCCCAAAGCCTTAATATATTCCTCCATTAAAGGAGAAGGAGACACATCTCTAGTAGATATAATTTACTATTTGTTAGTATGGTTTTGTTCCAGGTGGTACAAGAAAGTAAGGACATATGATTAATAAAATGTTAAGACACAAGATCTGCCGGTGTAGTTTCTCGGTGTGCGTGAGTGTATACATGAAATCTCATGCCAATTTGTTTAGAGAATTGTAAATACATAGAAAAATACGCATATGATCTCTTTAATTTACATGCCAATCAACATATATATTTTAAAAACAGTTGATAGGTATCCGATTAGCTGCGCCAACAAAGACTACCAAAATCAGGAGTGTACTGTACTACTGTGTAGTCTGTCCTAGTCTACTAAAACAAGACTTCAACCCAAAAGTACTTATTAAACAAACAAAAGTGGAATCTCATAAAATCGAAGAAGTATCAGGGGTGTAGTAGAAAAACGCACCAGTAGCATGAAATGAAACTGAAAGCCACGAGGGGCTAGAGTACTAAAATATCCCTCCATTACTCTCACGGTGCCTCGCATCCCAAACTCCTCTTCCTCTTCCTCTTCTTCGTTTCCGATTCCAGCTTCTGTTTCGCCGTCACGGAAATTCCGATTGCGGCGCCGTTCCGGATTGCTCACTCCAGCCCGCAAATGGTCATCATCATCGGCAGCAGCTTCTCGAAGAATTCATGATCCTTCAGCGATGGTATGGCGATTCCCCCGTTCTCCTCTGTTTCTCTCTACCTCGCCAAAGCCTCCATGCGATTTCTTCATCGGTCTAGCTTCTCCTACGGGTGTTTCGATACGAGTTTGATTGAGAGATGTTTTCTTTTGGGAAGATCATGAGAGTTTAACCGCCTCCGCTACTGTCGCTTCTTTTGGGGTTTCTTCGGATTGGAAGTCGCTCTGCTTCCGCTACTGTCGCTGTTTTTCGGTTTCTTCGGATTGGAACTCGCTCTGCTTCCGCTGCTGTCGCTTCTTTCCGTTTCTTCGAATTGGAACTCACCAGGCTTTAGCAAGTGCTGATTCTGGAATGAATTTATTGCCAGAATCCACTGTTTGATTGCTTTTCTAATGGTGAAGAGTTTGCCGGAATCTATTCGATTCGCTTCTGCAGTATGTTTGTCCTGCTACTATTTTATCATTGATTTGATAAACCGAATCCACTGAATTCCGTTCAGAGAATGAATTTTTACGACAATCAGGAGAAATATTTTCTTCCGATGACTGTTATTGAGCAGAAATTCACTATTCTATCCTCTGCTCCTTCCATTTTCATTTTGTTTTCCCCCGTTGATATAGTTGTTAGGTTCTTGAACTGGCAAGTTCATTATGGGGTGTTAGTTTAATGAATCAGAAACTGGTCTCCACAAAAATGTTCTGGCTTGCTGCTTGTGGGGGCGGAAGTTGAATGAATCAGAAACTACTTTCCTGCTTTAATTCGACAATTTCAGTTAACTCTGCTTTTTCTGCATGAATATGGGGTTCGTTTTGTTTTCTTCTTGAACAGGTGCGTTTTGTTAAAGTTTGAATTATGTGGTTGCTTCCTCCTCTTTGTAAGCGCTGTTTTTCACCGTGCATCAATGACCCCCTTTACCCCTTCAGTTTCATAACTTTAACTTTTTGGCCACGAAAACCCGTGTTAACAGTTAGGCATGCTTTATCAGTTAGCTCGACTGCAATTATAGAACTAATTTCCTTCTATTATAAGTAACTTCCATTATGTTGCAAAGTTCAAAAAAAAAAGTTTTCTTGTCGCAACTTAACCCGGTTTGTTTCTCCACACTGTTAAATTCTTGATTCCAGTATCTGAAACCTGTGCTGAACTGATTATAACATCATACTCCCTCCGTCCCAAATTACTATTTGTTTTGATTTTTCTAGATTCATAGCTTTTGCTATGTACGTAGATATATGATATATCTAGATACGTAGTAAAAGTCATGTATCTAGAAAAGTCAAAACGAATAGTTATTTGGGATGGAGGGAGTATTTCTGTTTGAAAATTGAAGTAGCCGCGCACCTGTGCATGTCTTTTGGATGCTTTCCCTCCCTGAAGTCTGAATACAGCTCGTGCAGCAGGCTGGGGTTGCTGAGTTTTTAACCCTTGTTAGTTTCTTTGCGTAGAGGTCACACTTGCAGTAGATTTCAGAGTGAGTTTTAGCATAGCTTACCTTCCTGGAATGGGTTTCCCGGGAATATGAGTTTGCCTCATTCTTCCTGAACCGATTTCCTCCTTGAGAAGTCCTTGCTTCCTGGTCAAGTCTAGTTTTCAGCAGTTCAGACATGTTGAATCTTGATGCAATGCAATTGCAACTGCATGTACGATGTCCTCACTCATTGTTCCTTCTGACGACCTGCCGCAGGGTCCGATCTCCAATGATACGTCGCATAAGAGGTTCTTCAGCATCGCGCCACGGGCGGCACTGATCTTTTTCGTGCTAATATTCGTCGCAGGCGCAATATTCACGCTTGATCACAAGGAGGTGCGTTCTGGCAGCTAAGCATGTTTCTTTATTTCTTGGATGTTTTCAGCAGGTGTACACTCTGAATTCTGGAAGCTCATTCCTGCTCAAAATGTTTCTTCAGAACTTGTCGATATTGCAGTTGCAACGGAAAGAAGTGTTTGCAACTGAGGAGATCAGACCTCCAGCGACGAGCGAGTTGCATGCTGAACCAACAGAGGAACCCAACATCTGTGAGGTTAAAAACATATCCATTTGCTGATATTATTCATGGCGATTTAACACCTGAGAGTAGTACAAGAGCAGTTACTGAAGAACTCTTATTCTGAAAACTCTGCAGAACCAATGCAGACCTTCAGGCAGCGAGGCCTTGCCAAGGGGCATCGTGCAGGACATGTCAAACTTCGAGATGGAATCCCTGGGTGGCAACCCTGACCGGAGGAAAGACCGCAGGCTGTCGAAAAGCCTCCTCGCCATCCCCGTCGGCATCAAGCAGAAGTCCGTCGTCGACAAGCTTGTCTCCAAGGTAACCTCCGTCTGAATTGCGATACATTTCGTTGCCCTCAATTGTTCAGCCCTGCTGCTTCATGTAGTAGCACCATGCTCTTGCCTGACTCAAGTGATCACCGTGTAGTTCCCAGCTGCCAACTTCATTGTGATGCTGTTCCACTACGACGGCATGGTCGACGGTTGGCGAGACCTCAAGTGGTCCGACCGCGCCATCCACGTCGCCGTGCGCGACCAGACCAAGTGGTGGTTCGCCAAGAGGTTCCTGCACCCGGACCTGGTGGCAGAGTACGAGTACATCTTCCTCTGGGACGAGGACATCGAGGTGGACAGCTTCGACCCGCTCAAGTACCTGAGCATCGTGAGGAGGGAAGGGCTCGAGATCTCGCAGCCGGCGCTCGACCGCCGGTCGCTGATCCACCACCGGCTCACGGCGCGCGCCCGCAAGGGCGACGTCCACCGGCGGTTCTACAAGACGAACGGGCACGGCCGGTGCTACGGCAACAGCACGGGGCCGCCGTGCACGGGGTGGGTGGAGATGATGGTGCCCGTGTTCTCGCGCGCGGCGTGGCGGTGCGCGTGGCAGATGATCCAGAACGACCTCATCTACGCGTGGGGGATGGACTACAAGCTCGGGTACTGCGCGCAGGGCGACCGGTGGCGCAACGTCGGCGTCGTCGACAGCCAGTACGTGCTCCACCGGGGCATCCCCACGCTCGGCGACGGCGGCAAGGCGACGGTGACCGCGTCCACGTCGACGTCGTCAGCGACAGACCGGCTGGCGGTGAGGCAGAGGTCCTACACCGAGCTGCAGGTGTTCAACAGGAGGTGGAAGGAGGCCGTGGCGGAGGACGGGTGCTGGACCGACCCTTACCCGAATCCCGCAACCAAAGGCTGAGTGGCTGACCGTCCGACGGGAACGAGATAGCTTAAGCAGGGAGGTACAGTAGTCAGTAGCTGTTACATTGACGTTGCCTAGATGATAGATTATACACACCATATTTACAGGTTCAGAGAGCTCAGAGCAGGGCTCATATATGATGTACAGATTGTTTTTTTTCCCTCTCTGATCTCCAAGGGAATAAGCAAGCGTGAATAAAAAAAAGATTATGTGATTTTTTCCCCTTACTTTTTCAGTAGTGAGATGATGAATGCAGTTTCGACATTTAAAAAAAGTTGACCAACCTAAGAGATGCTAGCTTCATATGGAGAAGAATATTTTGGTACAAACGAATTGCATATTCTTTTTTCGAATTTGGTTAAAAGAATTTCGCTCGTACAATATTTATCTCTTTGATATTTTGTTTCTGTGTGAAACAATCAAGCAACCTGTGCCTTTGCTATTCGTCGGAAAAAACTTGTTCCTTTGCTGACCTTTTGTATAGGAAGATCTGCAGGCTGCATTTCCACAATCCCTTACAGCTCACATCATTGATCTGAGATTAGTAGCTCTAGCTGAAGTCAGATGTTCTCGTTAGACATCATCAACGAGACAAACGACGATGCAGCGGAGCTCACGGGGGGAAGCAACACCGGTGACTAGAGAGAGCTTTACCAAGTGAAGACAGCCGGACGCAATATATCGCTGACAAAAAAAGCAGTTTCTCACTTTCACTTATGCATCTTGTTTCTCTCGAAAACATTGATCATCCAAAGATTGTGATCCAGTAAAGATTTGTACATCAGCATTTTGTTTTGTTTGACTGGGTTAGTTATTGGGCTGATTCTTTCCCAGTTACTTAGTGGGCTAAAATTGTAATGGACTTGTCTCGCCTCTGTCCTGTAACTGCCACGCAGATAATCCGCAGTGGCCCATACGGCCGGGCCGAACCGGACCAGGCCACACAGGCAGGACACAGCCAGGCGGCGGCGGGTGTTTGTTGGGCCACTTCCTTTTCGATTCTGATGCTACATATTGGGCTGAACTGTTTCATGGGCCTAACCGTGAGGCTGGCTATCCGTCACAGGATGGCCCACAAAGAAAAATGGGCTGCAGGAGGTGACAGTTGGGGCCCAAGCCCAACGGAGGTTGGAGCTTGTGGCGGAAGGCACGCCAACCAAGCAAACCCTATCCCCTGTACGCCTCCTCCCTCCAAAACACCAACGGAATCGGATTCCCCATGGCAGCATCCACCACCTCCCATGGCGCCGCCGCTCGCCGTAGTTGGCCCCGCCTTAGCCGCGCCGAGCTTCCGCACCGCCCTCCCCTTCCGCCTACGTCCGCGGAAGATCCCCTCTTGGCGCCGCGCGGCCCTACCCAACGATGAGGTCTCTCACGGCCCCAAACCCACGCGCTGATACGAGCGGATCATGTTTCCATGCCGCATTTGTGATCGGTGGTTTGATTTTATCGTGTGTTGACGTTCTGTATAGGATTACTACTTGATCGATGCGGAGGAGTCCATTGGGGACGGCTTCTCCTTCAGTGGAGGTTAGTGCTTGGGAATTCTGAGATTTTATCAAGCGGGTTCCATCCATTCGGGTTGCTTAATATTGTTTTTGTTTCGTTCTCGTTAATGCGTTATTGGTTCAGGGAAGTACGGCGAAGGACCAAGCAAGTCGGACGAGTGGTTTGCTCAGGGGAAAATGGTATGATGCTACTCTGTAATTGGTGAATGGTTCCATCTGACATTAAATTTCACAATCGGAAGCTGAGAAATGGACACATGTTGGTGCCTTTACCTTTGTAATTTAGTCAGATGCCATGAATTTCTGGTTTTATCAAGTGCCTGCAGGGCGCATTTAGATGTTCATTTGCGCGCGCGCACATGCCGGTGTGGTGTGATTTGTTGTGGTTGCATTAGGTGACTTTTGATCTGATCACGTTGAATTGTAATGCAGATAGATGCTTACCCAGTATACGGAGACAAAGGAAAGGCAAAGGACCCCTTCTTTGGCCTGACGATGGGATCAGGATCTCAACCTTCAGATGATGTATTCAGGTGAATTGAGCTATATTGGTTAGCAGGGTGTCAGGTACAAAAATGTGTATCGCATTCAATCTTGTACTTTTATGCCGTGTGTCTACTTTCTTGAAGCATGTTGACACATTACAGAAGACAGCTCTTGTTTCCATTTTCACTGTGATGCAGATGGTTCTGCGTGGAGGCTGGGAACTCTTCTAATCCTAAAGTGCTTTTAATTCATGGCTTGCCATCACAGGTGAGGTTTTATCTGCTTATTGCTTATTTCTTGCATGATTAACAAACTGGTAGATATGACATATGTCTTTACCTCAGTTTCATGTATCCTACTGAAGTTTGGCTAATGTCAGAACAACAAAATGATGAGTCTATAATTGAATTAGCACTTTTAAGTTCTTCAAAACCTGCGTTTGCTTTATATGATCCCTTACCGAAAGTGGCTGAACTGATTTATATGATTCATAACCACACTTGGTTACAGGCGTACTCTTATCGCAACGTGCTGCCTGTACTATCGGACAAATATCATGCCGTTGCTTTTGATTGGCTTGGTGAGTTACACACATCTCTGCTGTTTGATCAATGCAAAAGGGTCTGATCTGGCATGTGGAAAAGAACTCACGCATATATTGGTGTTGCTGTTGGCACAAAATGTTCCGGAAAGTATTGACAGTTTTGGTTGATGAGTATATACCAACACAGAGTCGTCACCTGTACCAAATATCATCTTTTGGCATGAAAACTCAAAAATAAGCCAGCATTTGGTTATAATCTGACACCCGCAAATTCTACCAAAATCATGCAGAAGCATTATAACCTTCTAAAAACGCATAAATCTTGCTGCTCTGTTCTCAGCTATTGGGATTGGGGGCAGAATGGTTTTATTTATCTAATTTGAATGCGAAGAAGTTTATATCTGCAGGGTTTGGATTTTCTGATAAGCCTCAACCAAAATATGGTTTTGACTATACACTTGATGGTAAAATGATCGAAACATACTGATAATTCTGTTTCAACCAAATATGCATACTCAGCAACATAATGACATCAACTCCTATGTTTCAGAGTATACTGCGTCCTTGGAATCTCTAGTCAATGCTGTTGCTCCTGATAAGCTCTCTATTGTTGTCCAGGTTCTTCTCATTGTGACAGTGTTTATGTATGTATCTCTATGATCTTTGTTGCATGAGAATGTAAATTTTTCAGGGCTACTTTGCTCCAGTTGCAGTCAAATACGCTAGTGAATATCAAGACAAATTGAACCATCTTGTTCTAGTTAACCCACCGGTTAGTTCTTTTTTGAACTAGTGTATAGATTATGCAGAGACTTACATTCATAAATACAATTCTTCCTTCACAAGCTTCATAGTCGTACACTGATCTTAAAATATTTTTATATTATAGATAACTGATAAACATGTGAGCCTGCCATCTCCCCTGGCTTCATTCAGCAACTTCTTGTTGGGAGAGATATTTTCTCAGGTTAGCAGACATCATGTCATCTGAGTTTAGCCCTATGTGACCGATTTGGGTTTGCGACTTTGCGTTCGGATGTAATTCCTTTGCTTGAATTCTTTCAGGATCCTCTCAGAGCTAGTGATAAGGTATTGACTAGTTGTGGCCCATACATGATGAAGGAGGAAGATGCTATGGTGTATAGAAGACCATACCTTGTCTCTGGTTCCTCTGGGTTTGCACTGAATGCAATAAGCAAGGCTATGAAAAAGGACCTTAAGGTGGTTCCCCATCTATCTCATTGTGTTTGCTTCATTGAGTTTATATGTTCTTAATTGGATGCTTCTAACACAGGCTTACATTGAATCCATGAGAAGCATATTAGGAAGTGATTCGTGGAAAACAAAGACAACAATATGCTGGGGCATGAGAGATCGTTGGCTCAGCTATGATGGGGTGGAAGAGTTTTTTGGTGGCCTAAACCAGAAGATTGTAGAGCTGCCAATGGTTTGTCATGAAATCTACTATTTTCAAGTTTAATAATTTTCATGCTTGTTTGTGGCTAGGAGTGGTGTGGTTTGCGCTGCATCGTAGGGACACACGTGTTGTGCATGAATGTCTAATTCAATTTCTGGATTTGTTTCTTCATTTCATATTGTATTAATTCATATTCTCTTGTGCAATGACTTATGCAGGCAGGACACCATGTGCAGGAGGATCGTGGTGAAGAGTTGGGCAATATAATAAAAAGTATATTGAGGTAATCCTGTTTTTGTTTTTCTCCTCTGGTATGTCTTCAAATGAGCAAACTTAGGTTGGCAATCCAGTTAGGCAATAATGAAATATATTCATGCCATTTTTTTTGTAACTATCAACTTTTCCTGCCTAGACTGGCTCGGTGATAACAAACTCAAAACCAAATCTGCTTGCTGCACATTCATTTTAATAACAGAATGAATAGGCATTCTTCTTACATAATACATGTTAAAACATATTTGATATTACTCAGTAACTCTTGCCGTTTTATGCAATGAGGAAAGAAAGCAGGAGGCGTTTCTTAGCACTTGTTGTCAGCTTCAAGAGAAGAACGTATTTCGTCATTAGGCTTAAGGCTATGCACCCTCGTCTATCTAATTAACTCTAAAACAATATAAAAACCAACTAGCAATGGCAAGGAGACAAGCATCCCAAAAATAACCCTGCAAAATTGAGCAACAATATGGTTAAGACTGAGAAATTGCAGGAGCAAGCCTTCGACAACCACCAAGGTGTAGCAAGATCAAAATACTTACGCCGTACTGAGAACATCAGCATGCAACCCATATTCTTTTGCAAATATAAATGATGTGATGGATTGAGGTACTGCAGCCTGCAGAATGTTTGTACAAATGTTAGGCTATGCACAAGTTCCATACTTTAGGCAGAAAAAAAATCTCAGGAGATTAATATCATACACATGTGCTCTCATTATTCACTGGAAACAAGAACACACTGGGGCACCAAACCGACTCTCAAAAAATAAACTGGGTTTGATGCTTAATATCGGGCCTACACAACCGTAGCATCAGCTACCAGCTGATAACCTTACCAAACCTTGGTGCATGTTTGAAGGCCACTTTCGAAGTAATGCTTGCCTAGGTAACTCCAGCATGACAAGCAGAAATAATGTTTATCTTTGAACATCTGGAAGCTCCTATCTCCCCAAAGCAAAACTGATACCATTTTACATTCTTTTATCATATTATATATAGGGCTAGAAGTGTCTAAAGTCTAAATCGGGTATTATGATGGAATGACAGTGACATCAGTCAAAGCGGCAAACAGAACAAATTATTCTCTTCTGTTATTTGACCGTGCTCCACAATAAAAGAAAAACTGCTCCCCCCAAGAAAGCAAACCAAATATTTTGATCAAGTTGAGGTTAGTTCATCTCCAGCTAAATGCGCATTAGCTGGCATGATGAATAGATATGCCCTGGTGCATCTTACAAGTGGAAGCTCCACAGCAGCAACTACTGGGTTTTAAAACCTTAAGCAGAATTATGTCATTGGACTTTATATATATTTCTCTTAATATATTGGAGCTGGTGTTTAATTAATATAGTTTCATCCTCATTATGCATCTGATGAGTGGTTGGTGATGGCTTCCTGAGTTGATGCTTCTGACATGGCATTTTGCTTAGCAGATGACCACGAATTGTGTGGGGACAGTCTCTAGAACATGCCAAGAACAGTTGCGCTACGCTGGTGTAATGATCATGCTGCACTTTCTTGAACAAAGTTCTGTTTGCTGAGTACGTTTTTTAAAATGAGATGGATTTCAATGATGTTTTCTCTTATCTCCGGCAGGAGTCAAAATGTGGCAAAGCAGTTTCAAAAAAAAAAAGTGGCAAAGAAAAGTGAGGCTGCACCGACCCATTGAAGGCCAACCCTCCGGCTGGATAGGTTTATTATGAAAACACTACCTAAAGTGACGTTCTACATCTTTGGACAACAACAGCAATACCGGTTTTGTGTTCCATGTTCTCGGAATAGGATTCATGCATATGGTTTAGTGTTGGAAAATTTAACGTTTGACTTATTTTTCTGCATGATATGAAATTATGAATGCTCTTAAACAAGATCAGGGTAACCAATATATTTATACTGAAACGATGATGATAACAACCGTTATCTGGAATGCGCACTTGCATAAACATCTGGAGTTTGGGACTAATTAATTACTCTGTTATTGCGCCTTTGGGCACGCTTAGTTTATTAAGCTACATATAAGGTTCATGTTTATGGCTGTGGAAGCAACATTGGTCTTAAAGCACAAGTGGGTAAGGTTAGTGGTGATGTGCTGTCCTAGTGCTGACAAGCTAAGCTCAAATCTCTCGTAGTGAAGTCTGGTTTTCACATCAGATCCTCCATTTGTTGAGGTATCCTTCTTTTATCTCGTGGCATTGCCTCTGATTTGCTGATGACCTTTATTCTTGGCACGTCTACACAAAACGGTCGGGCGGCTTGTGTGATAGTAGTATTTTTCTGGGGATGCAATCTAATGTCGGTGAAATGCAATCATGATGTATGACCTTGGGAAATCGTCTTTTTTTTCAAGATAAACTACTATATCCAAAAATGAACTAAATATCTAGAAAGGTCAGTGATTTGTTCGTGCATGTGCCTATCAGTCGTGCGACGCGACGCTCAATTGGGACAAGGGACGTTTGTCAAAAGTAAAGTTGCGAGACTTGGGTCTAAAGTGTTGCTAAAAGTTAGGATTACACGCCTACAGAAGATCGACATCATCATACCATCAACTCTACGTAGCAAAGAACCGGCAGAAACTGCATCAATGTAACGTAACTACATGTGCAGCTAGCATAGCAGAATCCTGAGGTTTTTTTAAAAACAAATTCATAAGCCTGAGGTCCCCATATTCATAAGCAACTTCTTACTCTGTTTACTAGATCCATATTCATAAGTGAAACCTTTGTGCAGATTTCTTTCTTAATTATGAAGGGTAACATATAACTATTTCAAATTTCAATGGTAATCCAAAGAGACGAGTACTAAACTTGATAAGGCATAGCTAGTGAAGTGGCGAGCCAGCCTACCTGTATGATGGCGACGCGGAGGACGTCGCCGCGGAGGCCGACGGCGATGGAGCCGATGGCCATGGCGGCCGGGCCGAGCGCGAACTTGAGCACGAGGCCCAGCGCCGCAAAGCACGGCCCGCACGCCAGCACCTTCTCCTGCTGCGCCATGAACAACCCTGCATGCGATGCAGCCGAAAACGACGTGCACGCCGTCAGAAAGTTACCAGTCACCAATCACTGTGTTACGAGCAAACACTTTGCTTGCCCATGTGGTAAATCTGTTCACTTTTCACTTTCTTTTCAGTCAGGTTATTGCAGCACGAAGCAGATAGAATTTATGCCCTTTGCTCGGTTCCTAATCTGCTCTCTTTTTAGGGGGATTACATTATTCCTTGTATATTTCGGCGATTATCGAATAGAATATGTATTTCTGGCTGAAGTATAGGATACGAGAATTAAACGGGAGTGGGAATAATGAGTCATTCAAGAAAACGAAGATGTAGTGTACATGTATGGTCGACATTAAGCATTATATTTGCTACTAGCTTTGCTCTCTGAATATTTTTGACAGGTCTTATCAATATTATTCTGTCCTATCCGACAAACTGCTAATTAGTTTGCTAGTGCTTAATTGTAGCATGAAATATACGCACATATATGTTTTGCGTGTAG
This sequence comes from Setaria viridis, assembly GCF_005286985.2. NCBI lineage: Eukaryota > Viridiplantae > Streptophyta > Magnoliopsida > Poales > Poaceae > Setaria > Setaria viridis. The sequence continues at coordinate 44,121,742 of NC_048267.2, forward strand.
TCAGCCAGTGTACTCACCCATGCTAAACATGGCCATTCCTGTGCCCGACTTGGACATGATGAGCACCGAGCCTTCGAAGGCGCTGGGCAGCTCGAGGTGCAGCCTGTTTGATTCAGGGATCGACAACAATATTCCATTGTCAGACATATGCATTTTCAGAAAAAAAAAACTGATATATAAACTTGGTGTAATAAGCTCGCATCTATATCATGCATGCATTAACAGGAGCCAAGAATTAAAGAAACTCAATAGTAGTATTAGTTACAGCACGATGGATGTGGAGCCGGCATTAGCTCGAGCATCAGAGCAGCATCACCATATGCATCTAGTGTCACGTCAGGTGTGCTACACGTCAGATCACAATTTCTGGCAGCTAGCTACCTGGCTACCACGCATTTCGCACTAGCCAAAGCCGGCCGGCAAACCGAACAATCCCTGAGCAACAAGCCATCGATCGAATCACGCATGTAGCATGCATGCATATGCATGTACTGCGATAACCTAGCCTTTTCCAGTTTGCATATATGATGGTTCGTTGTATTAATTTATATATATGTTATATATATAAGTATATATGTACACGTGCGTTACCTGTTGGCAACGCAAGCCCAGGTGATGCCGACGAAGCTGGCGTAGGTGTTGGGGTTGCGCGACAGCTTGTGTGCCACCACCTTGACGAGCGCCCAGAGCGACGGCTTGCCGCTGGCGACGGGGACGACGACGACAGCGGCGTCGGCGGGCGCGGCGTCGGCGCTGGCCGCCTCGACGTCCTTGACCGGCGGCTCGGCGGCGACGTACATGCCGATGGCGGCCTTCCTGACCTCAAGCACGAAGAGCAGGAGCGTGAGCCAGACGATGGCCTGGAAGACGGAGAGCTGGACGACGAGCTGTTGCGCCCACTCGCCGTACATGGCCCGGGCCAGGGGCACGCCGACGACGAGCGAGTTGGTAAGCGTGGAGAGGGAGAAGCTGGTGATGGACCAGCCGGCGGCGGAGCCGGCGCCCTTGGCGGCGGCGAACCGGGCCCAGACGGCGATGACGGCGACGATGACCGCCTTGGAGATGACGTCGGCGGCGACGGCGCGGTAGTTGACCTGGAACGGGTCCGTGTGCAGCGTGAACTCGAAGGTGAAGAAGGGCAGCGCGAAGAAGGCCACCAGCCGGTTCACGGCGTCGCACTGCTCCCGCGTGAAGATGCGCCACCACCGCACCGACCCGTACCCCAGGAACAGCGCGAAGTAGAGCGGCACCGTCGCCGCCACCACCTTGTACACGTCGCCCCACCCGATCATCTCGTCCCGCGTACGTGTGCTTCGATCGATTATATTCTCTCTAGCTCTGCCTCTCTCTCCTCCGATCCTCTCTCTAGCTTGCAGTGTAGCTGATGAACTCGATCGTAGCTAGCAGAAAATTGAGCTATGTGTATGTACTTAGTCGATCGCAAAGGAACAGTGCGAGTGGATCTGCAGTGTGAGGGGCAGCGTGTGTGGGGTGGCGAGTTTTATAGAGCGCGAGCTAGAAGAAGGGAAGCCGAGGACGTCAGGTGCATGCAGCTAGCGTCAGAAACAAGGGACACTTAAGCTAGGGGTGCATGGGTCGGTGGATCGTGGCCGTTGAAATGAGAGCAGGGAATCATTATCAGCGATAAGCACGAAAGCGATGTGGAGGTTAGCAGAACCGCGATGGGAGCTGAAGCTAGCTCTAGAGAGTCTCGGCTCTGAGATAAAGTTGACTAGTGTCTTGATCTATTTATAATGAGTGATTGACTGGATGATTTGAGGTTTTTCCAGTTCAGTCCATATTTCATATGTGCATGTTTATGCTAACGACTAACTGGAGGTGTTGTGTTGAGTATGTTATGTTGTGGTGTGTGTAAAACATATCTTGTGTGTTGTGTCTCTTGGCTTGTGATGTGCAGGTGTAGGATGCGACATGGCGGTCGACGATATGAGGTGAAGGTCAAGCAAAAGGTTTATTTCGATGAACTTAGGGCTATGAAGGGTGGACACGAGTAGACTTGGACCGAGGGACCCCAAGAGTCCGGGTGGAGTCCTGGTCGATCCACATGGTGCACAGAAGAGCAAGAGTACACAAACGGGATGGAGACGGTGTCGGTTGAGTCAAGCGGGATGGAGGTGAGTCGAGTAGGCAGCCCGGGAGCGGAAGCGAAAGACTTAGAGGCATCGAAGGCTTGACGGAGGCTGGACACGCGTCGACATCGATGAGTCACGCCTTGCGGGGCGTGCGAAAGGGTTTGACCGGTTTGACCTCAAAACCGGGGGTGAGTCACGCCTGCGGGGTGTGCAAGAGGGTTTAACCGGTTTGGCCTCAAAACCAGAGGGCGAGTCCGGTGCGGTCGGACAGCGTTGAGTCGGAGGATGCGTGGCACCATCGTGAAGCTTGCGTCGAGTCGAAGCGAAGTCATGAAGACGTTGGGTCCGTCCAATGTACCGATAAAAAGTTGAATGGTTTTATCCCTGTGGGGTATTTGAGTTGTACGCTTCATGTAAGGGTATTTTGGTCATTTTTTGGATGCCTGTATATGTGGAGAGGGCTGCTGGGGGCAGCCATACATCTCTAGGGCTCTTTGGTGGTGGGCTTCTCATTTTGTTTTGTGAGAGCCTTTGATATTTGGTAGGTGAGAGAGGGAGAGAGATGAGTGGATCTTTGATTTGATCTTTTTGCCATCCAATGCTTTGATTTGGCTAGGAGTGGCTTAACATGGTGGAGTAATCCAAAGATCAATTTCATGCCATCTTATTCCATCCTCTTTGAATCTGAAATTTATCTTTTTGTATTTTCGGAGGTATTTTGAGGGATTTTTTGTTCTTCGTGTTTGGCTACGAAATCCGTAAGATTTGTTGGGGGCTTTTGTTGCTAGGACCTTGTGAGCAACTTTGAAGTGTTTCGCTCCTCCAATCCCTCTCGGATTTAGCTCGATTTAGTTTTCCCAAAAACTCTCTCTTTCTTGTGTTCTTGGCCAAGCATATGAAATTCATGGTGAAGTCTTGATCTTCTTGGAGAGATCTTTTGGACAAAGATTCACCATATATATGTGAAGCTATAGCTGAAATTTCGTTCGTCTTGAACCCTGTTTGACTCAATTTTTGAGTTCTTGGAGTTTTTTTAGCTCTTTGTGCCCCTCTCCAAATTCTTTGAATTTGGTGAGCAATTCTTGAACTTTTTTAAGTGAGCCTTTGGGAATAACCTTGGTACGTTGATGTGAACCTACAGTTCAAATTTTGTGATTTTTGAAGGTCGTTTGATCAAGTTTCGAATTTTTTCCAACTTCTTCACTCTGGCTGTTTTTGGAGTTGCGGAAATTTCGGAGATTTTTACGGATTCTCCAGAGAATTATCCGAAAACTCCATAGGTGCGGATTCTCCGGAGATTTGTGCGGAGTTTCCGTACTTCTATGTTGATTTTCGAACCTCTTCTTCCGACATTTGCTTGGGTTCATTTCTACTTCCGTTAGTCTTTAAATTGGTTCCTAGCATCATTCCTAGGTCCATTAGCTCTTGCATAGCTAAGGGAACTTGATATCGCTAGAAGAGAGATTTATGGATTGGTTTGGGATTTAAGCCGAGGTGCGAAATTTGAATCGGCTCCCTCCAGATGTCCGTCATGGTCCTTCAGTTTCTGGTGGCCATGCCGTGCCGGTCGATGGAGCACGTTAATGGGAGGTTGATGGAGAAAAGAGAGGGAGGGAGACTGAAATGGGCAAATGGCCATACGTGCACGCGCAAATTCAGGAGTGCGCGCGTGACAGTGGCCGAAAGCCGAGTCTGATCCGTGCATACACGTGTGGTCTCGCTAGCTTTCGGTCTCATGCTAGCTCTCTAAGTCTCTAAGAGTGGCGACCGCCCGGTGAACCAACGCGCGTGCGTGTGTGCTTTTCACATTGTCGTGATCTCGCGCTAGCTTCCCACTGAAAATATCAAGTGTGTTCTCGTTCTGAAGTATACTACCGCTTCATTATCCTACTGGAAAATAAAGCACTAAAGCACACCCAGCTCGCTTCCTACTGAATTCATTCTCTGAATCTCTGACGCTTCAACATCGGGGTGGTCAGTATTGCTGCAAAAGCGCCCTACGACGAGTAGTAGTATCTCTCCTGCAGGTAGCCAAAGCAAACCCTAGCTAAAATTCTCGAGCGCGCACATATTCGCACGTACTGGAGCAGAGACAAGGAGACGTAATCGTGTGGAGGTTCACCAATGCATCAGGGGAATATATTGGCTAAGCAAGGAACTAACAGGGTACGTACAGTGGTTAATTATTCACTTATTCTTCTTGCTAGCCCTTGCATGTTGTCCAAACTATTGTTTTTCACTGTTGGTACTTCGATCATGCCTGCATTTTTTTTCCATGCGACAAAAGGTAAATGGCATTGATGTGTCACTTGTATTGGCTTTCAAGAGTGATCTGGAATATATACTCGTATTGCAATTTTATTTTATTTTCTTGTTGTTACCACACATTACAATCTGTCGACAAGTTAAGCTACATATATGCGCATGCATATGCCAAACTATATCAGGTATAGCATATATGCTTACAGGGGTGAATCAGAGAATTAATTAGGTAGGCACAAAGGTTCTAATTATAATGTATAACGTAATTACTATTGGTAACAGGGATAGAAAATAGTAATGCTAAGGAAATTCTTCAGAAAATAAAGGGCCGTTCAGATAAGCTCAATGGAAACTACTATCATAATTACGGAGACTACGGTAGAGTATAAAGTTTTACTGGTATAATTGCTCTGTGTGGTTGGAGCTCTAACTTTTTATTACCTCATATGAATTTTACTCAAAAATTTAAAATTGACTACGAATCCAATACAAACAAAAAGATTTGAGACATGTGAATTTTCTTACGTCATATACCCACTATCCTAAAGGCACAAATATGGAGACCTTTTTTTTTATCCGTCGACGTGCATTCTTTTTTGAGAGAACGATTGAGGGGATGAGTATACCCATCTGAAAATTTACCACTGATCCACATAAGAGATTAGCTTCTGCAGCCACGTAAAGATCCACCTTAATTATCGACCATCGATGATTCACCCGGCCTAATTCAGGAACCAACGTAATAATATTCTCCTTTTTCTTTACGAAATAGGAATACTTTATCAAACGAAGTAAAGGAAGAGCAAGCTAGCTAGCGATGTCCACAATATATATTCCCAGTCCCGGCCCGTTATCCCGAGAGGATTAGGGAATTAATCCCCCCCCCCCCCCAAAAAAAAAATTAATAAAAAATAAAATACATGCATGGAACCATTTGCTGACGCCTGTAGGCCACATGATGGGCAAGTTGAAACATCTGGTTACGCAGGAGAAGAAGCTTCAATCCGTCTCAACGCATGTCCCGTTCCCGTCGATAGATTAGCTGCGATCGTGCAGCAATTGCAAATGCCCCCGGCAACTTGCGATGGGCGAATGGCTTCCTCCTCTTCGATGGCGGAGGGAATTTTGCCTCGAGCGCCGGATCATGCCCCCTGAATGCTTCGTGACAGCATCCGGCACGATCGCGCAAAGGAATTGTTCGGCTTGTTCCTTTTCTTCAGGTGGGGCCAAAAGGAGCCTTTTTCGGAGCCCCTCTGTCAGTGCCTTCTAGTAAAGAGCTTGTCAAGCGCGTTCAGTCATTCAGATTGGCTGGCTGGATTGCATTTCAGTTCACCGACTTCTTAATTTACCAGCATTTTGAAGCTTTACCCAAAAGAATACGAATTTCGCATTTTTTTAGCAAATACTTGCACTCGCAGAATTTGGAACAAATGCATGGTCTCAAAACAGAATGTGAAGGAGTGGCAAGCTAGCACAGCTCAGTTGCTGCAACCTGCAAATGGAAAAGGTCAGAAGCCGTTTTGGCCTAGCTCTGCTCCACCTCCACTTGTACTGTATACGGCTGTCATACGAAGGGAAGCGAATATCAACTGCTGAGACAGCATATTATCTTGGTACAGCATTTCGTATATTTCAATCTGTATTCTGCATAACCACATGAGTGAGAGAGAGAGATGTGCAAATTAATTTGTTTTTTTAAAAGAATTGGGAAACATATTGCATGGAACCGTTTTGATCGGATAATATTCTCTTCTCCATAGACCAGAGTCTTGTCGATCTGATATTCTAAAGAGCCTTGTCAGATCTCTCAAGTGCACTAACAATGGTGTCCGTGTAGCCACATCTCTCGATGCAGCGAGACAGCAACGACAGACTTATGCAGATACTAAACTACCACTGAATGAACTGACTGGTGAATCATATGCCGCTTATCTGCAGACAGAACGATAGTTACATTACATAGTTGGAGCTCATTGTTTGCAAGATTTCAGGCTGGAACACGAGAAGCAACAGAACTTCATAGCCCACAAAATTTCAACAGATCTGAACAACAGAAATAACATACTGAAACACACCACGGGCGACAACAGCATGCTCGCTCCATGTCCATTTCCAGTTCATGCGGCCATAGGGGGTTGTACATTAAAGCAAAAAACAAAGCTAGAACACAGACCAACGTTCTCCTATCCCTCTACGAGATGTCACCAACCAACAGATGCTCCCAGACCATTTGGTCAACCTCAAGAACGATGTTGTGCGCCACACCAGAGGTCATCTTCGAGTTGCGTGGAACTCATGCAGTCGCAATGACACTCCCCGCTTACAGTTGGACTTCCCTACCATACACCCAGCTGAAAGGCATCGTTCCAGCTTTCTTGGTTCTGCTCTGGGCCCTCTCGTCCAGCCTCCTGATCCTTGGAGCAAGGGTGCAAAGGTAGTCCTGCGCCTTGTTACCCTCACCGGACAGGCCACTAAGGTCTGCCACCTTCCACCTGTTGACAAGGAACTCAAGGATGTCGGCATAGTCCCTGGCGGTGTACACGCCAAGCCTCTGTGCGACCATGGAGAAGTGCTCAAACAGCTTGTCGTCCTCCCCGTCGAACATCAGGTGGGCAGGCATTGAGATCTTCTTCTTCATCATGTCAGCCAGAGCAACCACGGTACCATCAGGGTCCATCTCAAACAGCTTCTCAACAATCTTGGTGTATGCTGTTTCATGTCGCTTCTCATCCGAGGCGATGATGCCACAGATTTGTGCGAGCTTCAGGTCACCATAGTCCTTGGCATGGCGAGCAGTGTTCCCATGTGAGATGAAGGTCGCACGCTCTTGGAAGGAGGTGTAGATGAAGCCAAGATAAGGGTTGTTCTCAGTCCTAGGATCCTGAAAAGGGCAAAGTAAAGAGAGTATACATTAGTTATTTATAATCTGTAGCCAAGACAGACAAAAACTGAGCGAGAGAGAATTAACTAATGACATAGCTGAAAGCTGAACCACAACTTGACAATTTCACAACAGAAGTCGCTCAAAAAGCATGGCGCATGGTGAATAACTATCAAAAGAATTTCATGAAAGAATCAAACTCTCAACTAGCCAAAATAAACGCTTCAGAAGCATCAACAGCTGAATGAACATGCCAAGGTTCTATAAGACATGTTAAATAGGCAAGAAAAATTGGAAAAGAAGAAGAATATGTTACCATTCCAGAGCCAATAAGATACTGAATTGTCTTCTCAATTTGCCTCATATCCACCCTCCCAGTGAGGTACAGATATTTGTTTAGGAGATCACCATGCCGGTTCTCCTCAGCAGTCCATGCCCTTGTCCAAACTGCCCAGGCAGTGGGGCTTGCACCTGTCTCATCCCTGACACCATCAAGGGTGTTAAGCATAGTCTGGTATGTTGGAAGCGCCTCCTCAGTAATCATGTCCCCAACCAAACAAACAAGGTAATCATCAGGGATTTCCTTGGCCCGTTCTCTGAGTTCCTTAACTTCATCATGAAATCCTTCAGATGCTGGGTCAGGGAGGAAATCCTGTGGCTGCCAACACTTCTCGACTGGCTTAAGATGTGTCAAGAGGTTATCTCTAGCCCAGTCATCAAGAGACTTGAACATTTCAATCTTCTGAGGTGGCATTGAATGTGTAACCTGGACATGTACTTCCCTGGGAGGAGCAAATGGCTTCTTATTCTCAACCCTGGAACAGTTTTGTGGAAAAGGGTTTGATTAGTTACCAGTTACATGATGAATCCATCCTATTCCCGTACTATGAAACAAGTTTAGACTTCAGGATGTGGACACGGTCAAAACTGGTAGCAAATCTGGAACAAGTGAGCTTGTGGTTATAAAATCCAGCCAGATTACATGCACACTACAAATCACTAATGAAACGACCAAAAGAAACATCTAAGCCCCAGCAGACCCGTGGAGATGATCATCACTACTCTCCAATTTGTTTCCACTGAGCATATTTATATGCACTCAGAGATGCAGACCGCTTTGCTGGCTCATGTTAGCATGTATACGGTATGCTCATGCTAGTGTATGGTGAACCACATGGTTCATATATGGCATAAACAGCCATACTTGTTCTCCTTTGTATTGAATATAAAAGCACTGTGCAAGCAAGACTGGCCTTAAACTAATGAATGGAATGCACATGAAGAGTAAAAGTCATGACATAAAAACTGAAATCCAGTAGGAATTAAGCTGGCACTCTTTGCATTGGAACTGGTTGACTATAGTTCTCTAACCTTCCAGCCAAATCTATCACAAAAATCTACATGTGGCTCGAAGTAGTCTTGATTAAGTTAGAATTAGCAGTAAAACCCACTTCTATTTACAAACTTCACATAGCAATACCCCACCGATCATGGATTGTGAACCACCTCTTGATAAGAAAATAAATAAATTTGTCCTGGATAGAATCCTGGATGTGCTTCCATTTTCAAATTAATATGCCTATGATATGGCAGAAGCAGTTTGTTATATTCCACCGTAAGAGTGTATTTATTGACTTCATAAACCCCGTCATCCCAAGCAGATGAACAAAAAAGAGCTGTCATGAATCAGCTACCTAAGAGCCCAATGGTCACCGATCATGGATTGTGAACCACCTCTTGATAAGAAAATAAATAAATTTGTCCTGGATAGAATCCTGGATGTGCTTCCATTTTCAAATTAATATGCCTATGATATGGCAGAAGCAGTTTGTTATATTCCACCATAAGAGTGTATTTATTGACTTCATAAACCCCGTCATCCCAAGCAGATGAACAAAAAAGAGCTGTCATGAATCAGCTACCTAAGAGCCCAATGGTCCTGTGGGGCAAATCAAATTAAATTCCACCAAACTACGCCACCGAGAACTGTACGGGCTACCAAATCGACCAACCTCGACAACAAACACACATCTTCACCTCCGATGCAAAACTAAGAAAACCAAGGTGAGACACCCTCATGGCTCTTGGCACTCGAACGGCAAACTTCTATAGCCAGTACAACCACTCCACAGTGCAGTGCAATTAAACGGTGATATGGTACCCTGCCTCCAACAATTCTAGAATGCAATCATTAAGAGGTACACGGAGAGGACGAACTGCCAGGGTCCCCGGTCAAGTAGAAGGTCCCAGGAAAATTTAATGCCGAGGAGTAAACACGGCATCAAAAGAAATCTGAAAGGGACCGGCACAGCAGAAAGGGGCTCGCCTTCGCTTGCGGTCGACGGCAAGGCAACCGAACGCTCAGGAGCCGGGACGGCGCCGGTCCCCCGCCGCGCAAAGAAAACGACCTACCCATGCAGAATTTAATGGCGCGGCTGCGACCTTGGCGCCTGATCTACGAAGGCGTCCCCCATGTGAGGGCGTTGCCGCCACCGAGACCGGTGGAGCTCGGCGAGGGCAGGAGCGAATCTGACAAAGCCTGACACGGGCGCCAACCCGGAACGTCGGGAAGTAAAAGGTGAACAGAGAAATCGAATCTAATCCGACATTGCACGCGGAGGCGGCGGAAGACCTCGCGAGAACGACGGGGTAACCCCCGCGGATTACCAATCCAAGCACGAACGCGCCTAAATCGTTCGGCGCAGACACGTCGCCGCTGGACGGAGCAGCCGGTCCGTCCAATCCGAGGAACCAACCAATCCATCTATCAATGGGGGGAACACGAGCTCAGAGAGAGACGAAGGGGGGCCGGGCTTACTGGGTGGAGACGGTGGAGGCGACAGCGAGGACCTTGACGCTGCCGGCGCGGCGGCGGCGGCGGGTGGCGAGGGGCGGGGAGGTGCAGAGCGTGACGTCGTTGAGGCGGAGCGCCATCCTGGAGGCCATCGGGGGGAGCCGCTCGCTCAGTCCGCCGCCGCCAAGGAGCCGGGCGCTGCTGCTGGTGGTGCTCCTCGTAACCGAGATTGGGATGTGGGTGGTGGTGGTGGCAAGAGCGAGGGCGAAACAAACGGCGGTGCGAGAGATGGGCTGCCCCCCCGTGCGATCTCCACCTCAGGTTTGGGTTTCGCAGAGGGGAGGAGGGAGCCACCACCGCTGCGAGACTACTGGATGCCACTCGGCACGGGCCCATATTTATGTCTCTTTCTACCACTGGAATTACCGATTCGCCCCTCTGGTTTCACTTTCCAGTAGGAGGCCGCTCTAGGACTCGGTAGTCACCAAGTTGTTCTTTTCTTCACCGAGGGAGAGCCTAAACACTTGTTCGTAATTGCTTTGAGTGAGGATTAAGAAATGAATGGAAGCACGCGTCCTTGCTTCTTAAGAGACAAGCCAACGAGGCCTTAGGAGTATCGAAATCCTCTAGATCCTAGCAGATGTTCGCTCCTGCTTTCACGTTAAATAACATCTAGTCATCAACGATGGACACATATGCACATAACTACGTAGTTATTTTCTTTGGTGGCACACGGCGGTCTCTTGATAATATAGGCCCCCTCCAACATGATATGACTGGGGGAGGACGGGACTTACGGTACTTACGTAATTTTGTTTGGACCTATGTTGATTTTCATACCTAGATCCAGGCTGCAGGCTGTAGTCCGGATCCTAGATCCGCCACTGTAAATAAGTGATGTTTTAAGTTAGCTCAAGTTATCATAGGAATGACATCTCTTAGATATCTAGGAATAACTTGAGTAACTCTTGAAATGTACTTTGACTGATATCGTTAATGAAGTTGAATTTTCATGTCACGTGAGTGTGGAGGATTACACTGAATTTTCATGTCATGTTGGTTAGCTAACAAAAACATGACGATCTTTGAAATGATTGCACATGATTTTAGTCTTGCACTGGATATCTCCGCTAAGCGCATTTATGGTAGCTGAAAAACGTGCGGTCGTTGTGCAGTCCTTGCTGGAAAAATCGCCGTCCCTAGGCTCTAGCACCGTGGAAAAAAAAACGTTTGGAGAACGGAGAAAAACGTGACGAGGTGGGTGGGATTAATGGATTATCTCCAAGACTCCAACGAGTGCTAGATAAGATCGCCTTTGACGATATCTGAAAAGCAAGTGTGCTGCCTTTAGTTTAACAAAAAGCTCACTCCTACTTTTTTTCGTTCTAAATTGTACAAATTATAATTTGGAATAATTTATAATTTGAAACGAGACCCTTCTCGTGGGGTAAAGTCGCGAGGGCACCACCGGAATTCCCCGCTCGAGAAGAATCCCCTGCTACTGGAAAGTCGCACACGCCGGGCCCGTCCAAGATTTCGTTTTACCGGCGTGCACCGTGCGAGAACGAAACCGCCGTTACCACGGCCCACGGAACGGGCACGGCTCGCTTCCCCGGTTTCGTCCGTTCGCGCTGACGCACGGGGACGTCGTCGAGACGGGGCGCGCGGTAGTGGACGAGTAGGTGGCGGGCGGCGGGCAGCGCCGCGCGATTTGAGGGTGCTTGCGAGATAGACTTTAACCCTATCACATCGGATGTTCGGATATTAATTAGGAGGACTAATATGAGTTAATTACAAAACTAATAGTAGAACTTCTAGGCTAAATCACGAGACGAATCTATTGAGCCTAATTAATTTATCATTAGCGAATGGTTACTGTAGCACCACATTGTCAAATTATGGACTAATTAGGTTTAATAGATTCATCTTGCAATTTAGCCTAGAGATTGTGTAATTAATTTTGTAATTAGTCTAGATTTAATACTTCTAATTAGTGTCAAACATTCGATATGACGGGAGCTAAATTTAGCCCCCTCCTCCCAAACACCCTAGGCTGAAGGCTCTCCGGGCGTCGTCTCGCTGCGGGCTGCGGCGCAGTCACGTCACGTCTCGCCGCGGGGCACGCAGCCCCATGCCACGCGCGGGGCAATCGGCGGCGGCGCGGGTGCCAGCCAGAGCCGAGCCACCGCGGACGGACACGAGGCACCCCGGTGATGACAGGTGTGCGGTGGCGCTGCCTCTGCGGGCAGCCCAGCCGCGCGGGGCAATCCTGCGTGTGCGTTGGATTTGCCAGCCGCGCGGGTGCTCGGCGCGGACGCCGCAGCAGCAAGAGGCCAAAAGGGGCGCGGGGCCAGAAGCAGTAGATGCCAGCCAGCCCCTGGCCGTGAAAACAAACGTTTGTTGCCCGCGGAGGGCGGTCGGAGCCGAGCGGGTGCCGTCCGTCGATGAAACCGAGGCTGGAGGCGACGGATCGGAGAGGGAGAAACCCAGAGGGAAAGGGAATGATGCGGATCCCGTCCACGCCACGCCGGCGCAGGCAGGCGCACCCAGATCGCGACGCGCGTGCGTGTGTGTGCATGTAGGACACGCTGCTCCGGCTCCGACTGATGAGCACCAACTTCCTGCATTGACTAGTTCTGTTGCACTGCTGCCATGTCCTGAATGGCTGAACCGTACGCTGCCGGTGGCCGGCGAATTGGGTGAAGTTAGTACTTGTAATGGGGAATGAAGGCTCTCTGAATTCCAACCTACCTTTTGCAACTCAAGAGGAAATCATTTGTGATGGAATGGTGGACCGACGTAGCAGGAGTGATTTCGATCGAACAGGTACAAACTGCGGAGGCAGGTGTCGTGTCACAAATAGAAAGAAAGTTACTTTAAAAAAACAAACAGAAAGAAATTCAGAATTGCGCTGCCATCTGAGGAACCGACGGCCCAAAGCTTTCGGACCGAGCCACAGACAACCCGAAGACGGCCCAAATGACTCCTCGCCTTTTTTTTTAAGAAAAAACTGCAAGTGAATCTTAAGCTGTGCTCACGAATGCACCATCGTTTTGTATTTTTATCAGATGCAACCAGGGGCGGATCCATAACGGGGCTGCGCCCCGGGCTGAGCTGTTGAATCACACCTAAAATAGTCTAATTTTGTCTCCTAAACCTCATTTTATTAGGCTAAACAGCACATAGGTTAAAGGGACTCCATGATCTCGCCCCGGGCTGCAGCCCGGGTCCTGGATCCGCCCCTGGATGCAACCATGGAGAAGAACTTCTCAGGTACTCAACTATACATGTGAAAGCCGTTCAAAAAAAAATTATACATGTGAAAGAGTAAGGTATCATCCATACGTACATTTGGCAGCTGCAGGGGAGCATGCAAAATGGTGTAGGCTCCCAGGCAAGTCCTAAACTTTATTCGAATGCAAACAATATATACCACAAGTCTTGCGCTACGCAGACCAAGAATATCTAAAAACTCTCCAGACAAACCAACAGATCAGACGACTACAGTGTACAGTTCGGTGCGAGGCCGTGCACCGGGGCTGACCACCAGGATCAAGTCTACTGTACAATACAGTGCGGTGCATCAAGAAGACGGTGTCGGGCTCGGGGAGGCGCTTCTGGTGGCGGCATAGAAGATCTCGGTGTAGCCCACCACGCCGACAAGGACGCCGTCCTCCTCCGACTCCGCGTCCGTCACCCAGACGTGCGTGGCCCGGTGGGACAGCATCTGCGCCATGACCGCGGCGAGGGTGCTCGTGCTCTTGCACGTCAGCGGCGTGCTCCTGCCCCGGTGGAACGAGCTCCGCGTCCGCCATGCCGACATCTGGTTCGCTTGGAAACCGATGCTCCTGCTGCTGAACTTCTTCGCCCTGGGCGAGCGCCCGGGGCTGATCTCTTCCACCGGTGATGATGGGCTGATGGGAGGCTCCGGGAGGACAGAGATAGGCGTTGACCCGTTCTCGTCGGCGCCAATGACGAACTGCCCGGCTGACAGGTTTGCCAGAGCCCATGCTGCTGAAACATAGTCACATTTCCACAGTTTGTAAGTAGAGATGTCTCCTAGTATCTTACGGGTTCCATCTGGAGTCGTCTCCACTACGGCAACGGCGCATGGGTCTTGAGGGATCTTCTGAATTGCTTCCATGGCGGGCGCAGATGCTTCTACGTAACTGTAGTGTGGGTTGATGGCTCCAAGGGAAGATATCTGAGTCAATGGGATGGGCGCGAGAGCACCGAGGCATCCAATTAGAAACCGGAGAACATCTTCCCTTGAGAGGCAGCAAAACTTGTCTGCAGAAGCAGAACCAGTAGACGAGGACAACTGCCTGCTGCTGCTCGCTGCGCTTGGAGATGTTGATTCCATATTCTTCAGCCATTTGCCATTATAAAGTACTGAAAACCTCTTGGTAATGCCTTTCCAGCTCCCACTCTTGCGAACAAGGAAGCGCTTCACTCCGTGCCTCATGAGCTCCAGCGCGTCAATCAACCTTCGAAAGCAAAAGAAACTTATTTGAGTAACAGGCAGTAGAACACAGTACATTTCGAAAGGATCTACTTTCTTGAAAGTTAAAAAAATACTATGCAGGGAAATATGATATAGATAGACTCTTTTTCTGAAACGGATAAAACATCACCGGAAATGCAGGTTCAGGTTGCGGAAAGATTCAGAAGTTCTTTCCTTTTTTTGCAATCGAACTATTTGGTGTTTTGGTTACCTGTCAGCATACGAGCTGTTGTCATTTCTGGATATTTCCGAATCACTCTGACACATGATTGGACTGCATTGCATTTGCCATGCACTCATGCGTTCATGTATTTAACGTTATTGTATTTACTCATGTATCTACCTTCCTGTTTCTGGCATTACATTGTGCAATGGAATCATGTCCCCACTTTGTTCCTCTTCAGGCAAATAAAATCAGAAAGACAAGTGATGTGCCACGTGAAACCCCATCCGGATTGTGTGAGTTTGGAAGAACATGCCAAACAACTGGAGTTGTCCACATCATATTACAATACGAAACTGCTGTTTTCTGTTTCATGAAGAAAACTTGCACAGTTCAGCACCGGATCGTTGGGGTCCGTCATTATACTGAAATTGTAGCTACTGACACTAAATATCTTGGTGTTTACCTAACAACTGAACTACAATCAACAGATAAGAGAAGTATTTGTGAGGCTGACAATTAAGGGTTTTTTTTCCTGATATTGTGCCATTCAGTTGCCAGTTTGTTCTTAAGATATAAGTTCAGAAGTCAATAAAAATTCAAGCCATGCCATCTCAATTTACCAGCGCATGCAGTAGGATACACGTAGCACAAACCTGACCTATTTATAGTGTTTGACAGTTTGAGTAATCTATTTTCATGATGGACTAAATAATCTTTTTAGTGAACAAACACTTCTACATTACACACATAGCTGTAATTAAGGTAGCTGATTGCCTTTCATGGATGACTTTGCTTTGCCTATCAAAGGAAAAGCCTAAGGCTTCTGTGACGACTGATCCAATCTACATGGCCACCAAGGCACCTATACAAACCAAAATTGAAAACCTAAAAGAGACCTCTACATTCATATTAAATCTTAAGATCAACCCTAAAATCAAGGATCAAATTTAAAGCAAAATGAAAGTCATATTCAACTGTCTGTCTAAGAGATGATGAATGGTTCTTTAGTGCTGCCTCAAAAGCAACCTGATCTGTTATGTGATGTGGACTACATTGATATACTAGCAAACATGACGTAACAGACTTCATCCGACCCTCAGAAACCATGACAAAAAGAGGAAGGTAGGCAGCTGCGGTAGTCAATTAGCATCTGCATTCAGCTAGAGCAACCTGGCAACCCGATCTCAGGAGTAATTTAACCACAAACCCATGTGATCTGTAAAAAATCAGATGGGCCTTTTGCCCGCATCTTCCTCCAAAGCTGAAGCTACTATACTAGTAAGATTAAGATAAGACAAAGATGAACCACAGATCACACTAAAAAAAGGCTAAAGCAGGAGCAGTGAAAAGCAGAGATTGATCCACAGAGCAGGAGCCGCAGTAAATAAACTAGAACACTTACGGGCACCACCTACTACGTGAGATTGCATCCTATGCCTATAGATAGAGCAGCATAAAACCAAAACATGGGAAGAGTCCATTCCGCTCACGGATCAGTGAGAACACATGGAATCGCGCACACGTATTGATCAGTTCAACACTCCACCGCGTATGATTAGAGATCGGGCATCATAAGCATACCATTGCTAACGAATCAGTCGACGCACGCGTTCGAAGCCGAATTTTGTGGATAGATAAGCGCTCGAGGACAGAAGCTAGAAGAGATCGCGCATCGACAAACCACGGATCAAGCAGAGACCTCACCTGGTACCCGGATCGATCTCCCTGAGCAACCCGGGGTTGGGCTGCACGACCTCGCCGACGACCGCTCGCATGGCCCTGTCCCCGACCCCCGCGGTGGCGACGAACGCGGCGATGTCGAGAGCGGAGATCATCCCGATGAACCTGACCCCGGAGGGCGGGTCCTCAGGCGCGGCCCGCGGGCGCCAGACGGGCACGGCGCCCTCGGGGCTGGAGGCGATGGCGCGCGCGGCGTCCTCGAGCGTGTCGGTGTCGTGGAGCTCGGAGACCTCCGGCTTGCCGCAGGTGAGGTCGCCGACGACGTGGTGGAAGAAGACGGCGGCCATGGGGGCGCGCGCAGGTGCCGGCGTGGGGCGCTATAAGAGCGAGTGGAGGAGGAGCAGGTGGAGCAGGAGGCTGGAGGGGCCGAGGCTGGGGCTGGGGCCGCCTCCTGCAGCGGCGAGGAGGGAGGCAGATGAGGGGGAGGAGGGGCGGTCACCGGCGGCGCGGGTGCGGAGATCGCCGGCCATGTCGGAGGGAGGGAAAGCCCATTAAAAGCCGGGGTCAGGAGGAATTGCAGGCGGCGGAGTCCGACGAGCGCTGCGCTCTGGTGGACGACGAACGATGGGAGGGAGCGAGACGAGCCGAGAGAAACACGGCCGAGCGCTTCGCGGAGGTGGGGGTGGCCGCGCAGGGGAAGAGAAGAGATTAGAAGAGGCTGACAAAGTGTGCGGGTGGGCAGCTAATGCGGGGTGCTTAAGCTTAAGCCTGGCTCATCGAGCAGTTTCTCGAGCGATTTTTTAAGAAGCCGTGCCAAAGGATCAACCTCAAAATGGGTCACAAGCGGAAGCCGGGCAGAAGCCTTGAAAATCCTGCTCTCTGCGTTTCTCTACCGGGGAGGAGCAAAAATAGTGGCTCATGCCGGCTCCTTCTCGTCCCAACAGGTTGTTTTCCATCTTTGTCCCCGAAGGAGGAGCAATGGACGGTGCCGGTGCAAGACGGACGACGATGGTGCGAAGTCCGGCTTGGGGGCAAGCGTGGCCGGTGCAGCACGCTCGCCGTAGCTGCTGCACACGGCGACGACGCGGCGGCAACCATGGGGCCAGGCGCGGTCGGGGCAGCCAGCGGCATGGCTGAGCGGCGCACCCGCATGGGGCTACGGTCGGGGCAGCTGGCGGCTCACAGGCACAGTTGAGCGGCGCGTTCGCGTGGGGGCGCGACGTGGGGGCATGGCTGCTGCCTAGGTCTGGGCGCCTGCTGAGAAGAGAGGGGAGGCACCTGAATAGGGAGAGGGAGAGGCCGACCGGATAAGGAAGAGAGGAGGGGAAAAGAAAAAAAGGGGATGTCGATGTTTTATACCCGGTTACCTATCGAGGGGTATCCCGAGGTAGTAGATTGGTTAGTGAAGGATCGTCAGACCTGAAACTTTAAGGTAAAAGCGAGGACACAAGATACAGATTTATACAAGTTCGAGCTGCCAGAGTAGCGTAATACTCTACATTCTGTTTAGGGTGTTGTATATTGCGCCCTGTGCTTGGATGTTGTTTGGTGTTGAGGATTTGGTCCTCTGTTGTGGTTCTATAAGGTCTTCGTCTCTGTTTGTCTACCGATCTAGTTACCCCTGCCTTCCTTTATATACTTCAGGAGTGGAATTACTAGTCGATTACAAGGAGAAGTCCTAGTAGGATTAGTAGGATTACAGGATATAAGTCCTAGTAGAATTACAGGGAATTCTAGTAGGAGTCCATCTTCTTCCTTCCTTGCGAGTACTGGGGATCTATTCCCGACAAGCCTCCGAGCGCTTCATAGTCGAATGCAGCAGCCTTCGAGTACTTTTCAGATCCTCGCCGAGTAGTTTAGGTGCTCTTCGAGTACTTTGTCTGGTTGAATCTTCAAAATTCCTCAAAGCTGCATGAGGCTATGGTGTGCTCAAACTCTTGATCGTCTTGATTTTGTAATTTTCATCTTTGGAATGTAATACGAAGGGTGGCGGAAGTCGCACTCCATATGAAGTAGCCCCCCAGCCTTAGATTGAATCAAAGAATCAGACCGAGGGTCTATAAAATCTTGAATCTTGTTCTTTCATCTTGAAAAAATCAACTGCTGTATGTAAGCCCCTGAGCCTTGGAATGATTAAATAATCAATCCGAGAGTCTTTAGTCTTCACGCCAGTCATCTTTTGAGCGGCGTCTAAACCCGAGCTTATACGCCAGGTGAGCCGTGGAAGCCACGTTTAGTAGTTATTTGGCACTTAGCCTCCGAACTTGGAAGCTAGTTTAGCCATTTGAGATATTCCGAGTAGTAATTGCCGCTTAGCCCTCGAGCTTGGGAGCTAGCGGAGCTATTGTTGGTATGCTGAGCGTCCTGAAGAGTCGTCGCCGAAGCTTGACCTGCAAGAAGAGATGCATACGTTATATAGTATATTTGTAGAATTTGGAACTACTGAAATTTATTCAGTGATGAATATAATGTTGTATGTCATGCTCTTATTTTGACCATATTTCTCTCGAGTAGTTAGCCTATTACGTTTAGACTCTCAGTCCCTATTTAGCCATTGCCACTGTGTGTGAGATCTTTGTCTCGTGTACGCGTACTGACATTGCTGCTATGGAAATCTTTGTCTCGCGTCCTAACATTTAGGCATGACAGAAGATCCGAGGTTTTCACGAATTAAGGCATGTTCTGCTCGAGGATATTAGTGACCACTAAGAGAAGACAGTGAAAATAAGTAGTCGGCATTGCGACAAAAAGACTGCGCAATTGCGCGTAAAGTAGTCATTGAGACTCTTCTGCTTTTTTGGCGAGGAGAGCGCTTGTTGCTGTGCATATGATTTGTGTCTCCTTAGGGTGTAGCCGCTGCAAGCCTCCAGCACTCAGTGCACCAAACCCGTGACCGTAGCCTCCGAAATTTGATATACCAAGCCTGTTGGCAAAGCTTCCGGAAATCAGTGCACAAAACCTGTGGCTATAGCCTCTATAATTCGGTGTACCAAGTCCATGGCTGTTGGTTCACATGCCTAGGAATAATTGGCAAAGTGTAGCTCTGGAGGGTATTTTTCCATCGAGAGGCGTACACAAAAAAGTACTCGGCGTGCTGCCCTGCATAGCTGGAAAAATTATATTAAATAATTAAAAAAGTGACTTAGCTTGATTCATGGATGATTGTCGATGAAGTCGTGTCGATTGTTGATAAAGCCAACTAGTTGGAGTCGATTCCGACTAATTGTTGATCACGTGGAACCCGCCCTCGACTAGTTTTCTAATCGAGACGAGTAGTCGAAGTAGACTGTCCTCGACTAGTTTTCTAGTCAAGATGAGTAGTTGAAGTTGTCGTTGGTGACTTGATGCGGCCGGACGTCAGGGTAGCAAAAGTAGTTGATTGCATCGTCGAAGAGTTTTTGGTGTTGCCACGCAAGCTAAAGTCCTTCTGGTAGCTTTTTTGGCGTGTGCATAGCTAAATACACCATTGATTTCCAGCGCCATAGGGAACAACGACATCTGTTTCTTTATTTTGATGCTTGGCGTGCTTTTTCGACTCCGATCAACAAAGTTGGTCTCCGCTTCGGACTCGACTAAGGAAATCGATTCCCTGTAGGATTCTGTCTTGACACCGTCCAATTCTATTCCATCTCGATCTTGATGCTTGGAGACAATCAGCGGTAGGTGAATTACTCCACTCCACGCTCCTTTTCAAATTGGAACTCGGCGACTTGCTTCTCATCGAATAGATTGATTTTGAAGATGAGATCCTTCAAGCTCGCCCGATGATATCGATGATCACCCCTACCTAGCGCGCCAGATGTCGGTGTTTTATACCCGACAGCCTATCGAGGGGTATCACGAGGTAGTGGATTGGTTGGTGAGGAACTGCCAGATCTGGAACTTGAAGGTAAAAGTGAGGATACAAGACATGGATTTATATAGGTTCGGGCCGCCAGAGTAGTGTAATACCCTACGTCATGTTTGGGGTGTTGTATATTGCACCCTACGCTTAGGTGTTGTTTGGTGTTGAGGATTTGATCCTCTATTGTGGTTCTATGAGGTCTTCATCTCTGTTGGTTTACCGATCTAGATACCCCTGCCCTCCTTTATATACTCCAGGGGGTGGGATTATTACATAGTATGAGTCCTGATAGGATTACAGGGGAATACTAGTAGGAGTCCGTTTTCTTTTTTCCTTGCGGGTACGGGGATCTATACTCGACAGGGGAGAAGGAAAGAGAAATAAGAAAGGAAAGAAAAGAAAAGTGTAATGAAGAGAAAAAGAAAAAGAAAAGAGGAAGAAGAAACAAGAAAGATAAGGGTACAATGGATATTTCACATCTTCTTTCCAATCTAAAAGTTAGGAGAAGCTATTTTAGCAAATATTTTTCTAACAACACAAACCAGAATCAGAAAAGGCTGCTTTATCAAAGCAGTCAGAGTCAAAGCTATTTTCGCACGAGCTGAGAACCGTGCCAAACAGGACTTTTGGCTATTTTCGCACGGGCTGAGAACCGTGCCAAACGGGGCCTAAATTGGCTCCGCGCTTTAAGATTCGAGCCACTGGCGTTTCCTTCTTTCCTTTTCTTTTTTGCGATCCAGGGAGGGATGGAGTGGGTGTTGATTTGTTTTAACGGCTTGACGATGATTTGTTAGAAATTCATCACATCAAGGCTCTAGAGCTTTCGCTTTTCTTCCTTCGCGAGGTTACTGTACGTTTGTACAACTAACTCCAATCATTTCCTTTCCATCTTGTCGTCTTGTTATTTCTGTATGCCCGCCCCGCGGCCCCCCCCCCCCCCCCCCCCCCCCCCGCTCTCGTTGTGCACATAAAGTACACTATCGCCATGTCCATGTCATAAAGTACAAAAACTGCCTTTCTTGATGGATAAATAGTTTCGTAAAAAATTACCATCCAATTCATCTCTATTCTCTCTTCCTTTTCTCTCCCTACTATCTGGTTATCTCCCTTCTCTTTTTACTTGGTTCACGCATATGCAGTTTCTTTCTTTCTTTCATGAAAAATCATTTTCATCTTGTCTCCAACTCCTCCGAGGATGTCTAAAAATGCCTTTTCTTCTTCGGGATCTATTAATGCTTCTGAGGACGTCTAAAAATGCTTCGGAAGCCAAGAATTATAATAATTGAATACAATACAGACAATCAAGTCAAACGTATCATCGCAACTCGCATAGGGATTGATAAATACTCCATCTGTTGCAAATTATAAATCGTTTTGAGTTTGCTGGATCGATATATTTTACTTGCATCTAGGCATAGTATATATTTAGGCGCATAGCAAAACTTATGAGTCTAGAAAAATCAAAATGATTCATAATTTAGGACGGAGGGAGTAATTAATTTTAAGGCTATATCTGAGCGTTACCGTCAAATGTTGTTTTCATCAGCATTGGTGCAAAATGCATGTTACTATTGCCCTCCTAGCGTTCTTATCCACCGGTTAATGTTATGTACACAATATACTTTTTAAAGTTAGTGCTCCACCATATATATAGCGAAGTATATATTTTTACTATATGATAATGAAATATATTTCAGTATATGGTAATGAAATATATTTTTATAGTGCATTTATTTAATGGTATAATATCTTTTGTTATAAATGCAGTTAAAGTTAGATAAACTTGATTTAGAGTAAAATTAAAATAAATTATAATTTGAAATGGAGGAGTATAAGCTGCTTTAGTGCATCAAACCTATGTGCGAACGTGGACTTGAATTTATTTGCCAAAACCTATCGTTTTCGATGGTTCACTGTCTCTCCGTTGGCCTGTCGAATGGCTCGATGTACGTCAGAGGCTCAGAGCCGATAATAGTCGCCGGCAACTCATTCAGGAACACCAGTTCGGTCTGCGGCAACGATGGCGTAGCTAGTTTCGTACGGATAATTCCTTATACTAGGAAGAAGATCGCTCGATCCGGGAAAAGGTATTGTACTTGCAGGATGACTCGCAAGTGAAGAAGAAGTCTTCCATACTTCCCCGTCTATCGCTCAGCTACATAAAATAAAGCATGATCCAAGGAAATTGGCAACAAATCCTTCAATCGTGGATGCATAGTGCATGCCGTCAGCCAATCATGCATGATGATCGGGGCAGTTTGGTGCGAGATCCGCCCCGCGGCGCGCCGAAAGGACGCTTTTTTTCCGATCCGGCGGTGCTGACTTGTCACGGATCGATCCGCCGACGTGGGGCCGACCGTACCAGAACTCCGGCAACCAGCGTGGCGTTCTTTCGTCGGAAAGAAACAGAGCTACGGACGGACCTACGGTGTTTTGTCCTGTCATGCCACCTGACCCGACCTCAATGCATGGCCCGGAGGCAAGGCATCGGTGGGCACGACGGTCGGACGGTGATAGCCGGCGGACGGATTGTGCTCCGGCGGTGATCGCCGTCAATCGGATCCGGACGTGTGCCTGGAGAATCCGGCGGCGGCGGGCGGGTGGAATCTAGAAGCCGGCGGAAGCAGTGGCCGTGGACGCGCCACGGCGATCCCGCCTGGGTCCGGTCCGATCCCCGGAACGAACGGTGGCCACACACACCACCAACAGCCGACGTGCCCGGGCACGTTGAGTGAGACGCGCCGCAGCAGCCACGCACGCGGGCTGGATGCCGAGCCGCTCGCCCGCGCTCCTCGGCCGGCAAGAGGAGGTGGATCCGTGGAAGCAGCGCCGGGCGGGCGCGGGCGCGGCGGGTGCGTGGTCACCACTCACCAGACACCAGCAGGCCTCCGGGTCCAGTACCGCACTGGTTGGTCAGTGGGTTGGCGCGGAAAACGGGCCGCTATTTTGATTTGCCCACTGGGGGAAAACGGGCTATATTGTGGGCTGGTTCCCACTAGGTCGGAGGCATACCCGTGGAGGCCTGTGGGCCTCATTCTTCTATCCATGCCGGCCTCAGTCGTACTAGGCTTGAGTGAGGATACTCAAGTCTAGTACGAGTTTTTTTTTTGAAGGGTCCCACAAAAAAAAACTCGTAACTGAGGAGGATACAGCTTCTGCAGTGGTTATTATGCTGCTAACACTTTGATTGAGATATCACCACCTGATCACGACCAGTTGGCAACATGAAAATTGGAAGCAAACTTGCAGATGACCGTCCTGAGTCTTGACCAATCGAGCACTGCATCAACCCTGATCCAAGAGTTCAGTCAGCCACTGTGTCAAACCGAGCACTCGAGATCTTTTTCGCTCAAGGTCCCTCTCAGCCTCTTCCCTGACACGCAGGTTGTTACTCGCCATCATGTCACCCATGAGCCAATCACAAGACGATTGGCCTTTGAATCCTACTACGAGACATGGCCATGTACACGATGCGTCTGCAGTCTACACCCTGACGTGCGCGGAAGGAGAACATGTAGACGAGGGGGGGTCGTTTTCCATCATCCAGACGCACCTGCCCCGTCGTATCATCCGACCTAAATTATGCCATGCAAGTGGGTGGTGGCATGCGGCATGGCACCCTCTTGCTCGTGCTCCCTTCCCTTCCTAACCCTTCGCTATACAGACGCAGGCAGGATGCTAGCTGCCTCTGCCCGCGTGTGTCCATGCCCGTCTGCCGATCGATGAATCCATCGCTCTGTTCACGTCAGTCCATCGACTTCTTTTTCGTTGCCGAGGACTTGACATCATTCATGTCGCTGGGTGCTTCTTCGACGTGTCCTCTATGATTTCTGTCTCGACGACAACACGGCCGCTTATCTGGTTGATCATCCCCTGCTTGTGCGGCGACGACGATTTTGAGGTGATTCTGCATGATGGTATTGGGATTGATCCTGGTATTTTCTGGACTCAATAATGGAGACACTCCATCTTAGACGTGTCGTTTATTAATTCTAGAGAGTTTAATTTGATTCAGTTAATGTTCTTTATTGGAAAACGGTGTAGTCTCTGTCAGCATGAGAGCGAGTTTATATCGCTCTCCTTTTTTATCTAAAGAAAAAGAATTCGTGTATTTTTGTCTCAAGAGAAAAAGTGAAGGTGTCAGGCATATATAATTGTGACAGCATGCCCTTTCCATGTCACCTAGTAGAATTTTCTCCTCCATGTTGGTTCCTCTATTTTGTCCTTCACATTCTGAGCGTGGAGATGGAGACAAAAGGCGCTCCATCAGCAGCCAGCATTATTGTATTCTGTCACCGCCCAGTGGAGATTGCCGGGCCTCTAACACCTTACACCTAAGAGGATATCATTGGCTACTCTCTTCTGAATCTTTTGGCAGTTTGGCACTAAACACTGGTGAACACATCGACAGGTCTATGATTGAGGCAGGTTTCCAGTGTGCTCACCACTGTTAGCACCACATGTCAACAGGATAATTTCGTGTCTTTTGTTTTTTTAAAAAAAATCGAGATAGGAAAGCTCCTCGAATTGGATACTAGCTAGGAAACTTTAGCAGTGTCACATCGAATGTTTGGATGCTAATTAGAAGGATTAAACATGAGCTAATTATAAAACTAATTGCAGAACCCTTGGACTAATTCGCGAGACGAATCTATTAAGCCTAATTAATCCATCATTAGCAAATGGTTACTGTAGCACCACATTATCAAATTATGGACTAATTAGACTTAATAGATCTGTCTCGTGAATTAGACTCCATCTGTGCAATTAGTTTTATAATTAACTTATGTTTAATACTTATAATTAGTATCAAATATCCAATGTGACAGGTGATCAAACATCTCTACCTGTCGTACAGGTAGTCCTTATCGACAACCTTAACTGTGGCGCCGTATCGTTTAGGACAATCAGTTGACATTGCAGTTGCAGGCAAAAGACCATTCAATTTTTCTACCGTGTTTAACGCTCAGAAAGAAACCTGAAAGATAAAAGCTCACGTTTCTTGTGGCCTGTTGGTAACTCTGAACTTTGAACAAACACAACGAAAGTCTATGTTCCTTTGATGTGTGAAAAGTTAATGAAATTAAGGATGCAACAGGACCCAAATACAAGTGATCATCCCACCTCTACATCGACCAGCGTCTCACATGAAGAGAAGAGGCACGACACGAGCGAGAGCGATGTCTGAAGCTTGAATTGATCAGGGAAGTGAAAATATCGATGCTGCTCTCTGCTAAAAAACTGCAGGAACCCGTGGCCCATGCCCAAAGATCACGCACATCTCGCCAACAAGTCTCGCTCTCCACGCCCAACGTCGTGGGTGGACGTCGCGCTTGGGCGAATCGGCGTGGTTCCAAAATGTCACGGTCTATCCCCCGCCCTGTCGCCATTCCGCTCAATAGGACAGAGGGAGGACCCCGCTGAAACCTGACAAAGAAATTTGTAAACTTCGCTTTCATGGTGTATCACCTGAATGAACTGCTCCCCTATTTTTCTCGAATTTATCTGCTAGCAGCTCGTTTGTAATTTGTTGAAAGGGCGGTCTTTATGTCACATGCATATCTACCACGGATTTGTAAAAGGTTTTGCTATAACCAAGGATTTGACACCTTGGTCCGGTTGTCAACACTCACGAGCTAAAGTTACTTTGGACATCAACACGGTCTTGGAAATACTATAGTTGGGTCACCAATTCATCCAATTTTATGTTCGCAAATGTAGTAACATGACAATCAAACAAAAAATAGCCCTTGTGAGTCGGATTAGATACGGTTCGTTGTGTCCGGGATGAAAATGGCGGCCGAGGGACAAGAAACAAGATATTGGAGAAGGAATTCCACGTCTTTGCATAAAGTTCTTTTTTTTTCTTTCGTAGAAATGTGTGCTTTGACCAGGTCTCAAGAATTTTCATGTTGATTGTTGGATGATCGTTTTATTTGATTTTTTGCCATGTTATAGGTGTTCTATGGATATTGTTGATGTTTTGTTTATTTTTAGAGGAAATATTGTTGAGGGTGTGCTTCTATATTTTATTTCGTGAAAAAAAAGAGCACAGTCGAAAAATACTCTATCCAACTCCCAAGGTCCATGTAACAAAGTCTAATCTTATTCCCTCATGTACTATAGAAAAAAAAAGAAATATTGTGAGCTATGGAGTACTACCATTAATTATTTCATGAATTAGGACGCCACGCTTGGCAGTTTCAGAATTGAGCCTCCCCAGGTCTTTCCCACGCCCGTATCTCAAAAAGGAGAGGCATGGCCGCCCCGGCGTCGCCGCACTGCTCCCACTCCCAGTAAAGAAGCCTACTCCCCTTCCCCTCCCCTCGCCTTCTCGCCTTCGTCTTCTTCCCCGCACGAGCATCCGCCTCTTCACCTTTTCCTCCCCCACGTTGATCCTCCTCTCGCCCCCTTTCTCGATTCTTTCTCCGTAGGATCTTTCGCTAGGAGTAGCCTGCCTCGTGTGCGCGCTTGAACGGACATGCTTATTGTTGCGGCTTGAAAGGGGAGAAAAGCGGGGATGGGTTCTTGCGCTTCGGTTCAAAACAAGGATCCAGGCTTCCCCAAGAAGCAGTTTCTTGCGTCGCCCACCAAGGCGAAGGCCGCCAACGGCAAGGGCGGCGGCGGCGGCGTTGCTCCGCTTGGCGATGGCTTTGGTGATCTCAAGTCCAAGGCCGAGGGGGAGCAGCAGCGGGTAGGTTTTGACCCCAAGAGCCCGGATTCTGGTACGCGTGATGAATCTTTGCTTTCTTTGGTTGTTTTCTGAAGCGAGGTCCCGATCTTTATCTTTTCAGTCAGTTATTACTATAGTTTAGAGAGGATCTTTGGAAGTAAAGAAGCAGATGGGCAGTCAGTTCTTTATATGAAAAGGGACTTTTTGGGTTCGTTTATTGATTTATTGGGCTCTGGAAGATTTGATAGCCAAGTGTAGTGTTATCGCTGCATTAATCTCTTCTGGAGATCAGTTAGCTTCGTATTTTTGCATGGGCTGACGATCTTGAACGGAAAAGGATATTTGTTGATATACTGACTGATTTTGGTTTCTTTTAATGGAGAAGGAGTTTTAGCTGTGACAATTTGTTCTTGAAAATTTAAAGCTTTCTAAATGACGTTGCTCTCTTCTATCCAACGTAGATTACTCTATTGACTGAAGGCTTTTTACAGCCTGATTATTTCTGTTGTTTCGTTAGGATGGAGGAGTTTTTTTTTGTGCGTGTAAAATTGCTGACTAAATCCTAAATTGAAATGGCACACGGCTTTGTTGAGCGAATCAAGATCTTGCCAATAACCCTTTGAATAGCTTAGTTGCAATGGGCTGTGCTTCAATGTTTCTTTTCCCAAAAATCAATTGCTAGCTCTTGATGATTCTGAATTTCGCTTAGTTGAAATTGTTATCTTCACTGGTACACACTCATATACCAAGCTGGTTGAATTTATCTCTCCGCTTAGCTGAAAGTACAATAACATGAATACAGGGACTCTTTTAATCAAGAGTGCAACTTATGGAATTTAATTTGCAGGCAGCAAGGATGAAGTGTTCTTCGAGTCTCGAGCTTGGTTAGATTCGGACTGTGAGGATGACTTTTACAGTGTGAATGGAGGTAATCAAACAGTTGACATGTTTAATTGGTAACTGCCTAAAGAAGCTTCAATGTAGTTTTAGATAGGCATAGACATAGTTTTCTTCTATACTTGTGTTGTGTGCAATTGTCCTGGCCCATCATACTGTGATTACTTTTGCACCAGTGCTTTAGTTTATCTTACCATTCCCTTTTTTAGGTTGTCCTATTATTATATCAGTAGCATGTGCATGTGGATTGTTCCACTTGTTGCGCACAAATTGCATGTGCTGTGATAGGTTCTTGATGATGCAACCTTTAATTGTCTCTAGAATCTAAGGGGCCTAATTTATACTTTGATTGGCTATCGAAACAAAAAGGCGATGCCTTTGATTTTGTCTTTGGGCACTATCATGTTTCTTAGCATCTAACAGTTATGGACATGGACCCCCACCTTAAGTTTCATAACCTATCCCATGTGGTCCTTACCAAATCACTCTAGCAATATCCTGGAAACATAACACATTCATTCATGGGCTTTGACGTTGTAAGGAGAGTTCTGATGCATAAGTTCAATAGTTGAACAAGTAGATATCCCTATCAGCCCATGTGATGTGATTTGCTTCAGTTGCTGCATAATCTAAGTTGTGCTTTTCTTATGCAGATTTCACTCCATCTCGTGGCAGCACACCGAACTACCAACCTAGAACGCAAACAGTGATGACCAACATCTTTCAACCGGACAATTCAGACAAGTCCAAATCACCAGAACCTTCTCCAACTGGCAGGAGGAAACTAGCCGAGCTCCTGCAGGAGGCGATGCAAAATGGCCCTGAAGAAAGAACCGATGTCAGCAAGAATGAGAAGCAGCAGTTGCAATCTGTCGCTGCAGACGGGAAGCCGGTGTCTGAATCCACATCCAGCTCCGCTTGCAGCACGGAACCAACGCCTACCGTGGTCGCCAAGAGCCGGAAGGAGAAGGCATGGTACTCCGGGCGCTGTTGCCTGCCGAGCTTTGTTCATAGCCTGACCTTAGATGAGAGTGAGAGGGGGCAGAAGATGAGCTCTAGGCCATGTGCTATTTGACAGTGGTGCTCCAGTGCCCTCCTGCCCTGAGCTGTATTTAGCACGATATATTGCCCGATCTGGACCCTGAAGCTACTGTAAAGAAGTGGGGGAGTATTAAGAGTACTATATCCTTGTAGGAATCAAGTGGATAATAGCTACCCGTTAAATTGATGTGCACTGCATGTTGATCAACTGCAAGAGTAGAACATCTACCCTATGCATATCTTCTCGAATCTTCATGGATATATATATATATATATATATATATATATATATATATATATATATATATATATATATATATATATATATATTTTCAGATGTCAACTGCCAGCATAGCTAGGGCATGTCAGCATGTGACATGTGGGATACCATGCCTTTCAATAGTTCATATAACGTGATTGAATTGTGATGCCCTATTGGCACTTGCATGATTGACGCCAAACAAATGTATTGCTCTATCCTGTATCAAGTGTACCTTTTTGTTTGCCCCTCGGATATCTGCAATGGTCATGGCATAAATTGAGAACTTTATCTTTCAAAAAAATGGTCCTGGTGTCATGGATCAAGCCGGGTGCGTGTTTTGCAGCACACTGATGGAGCTTGTGACAAGGACAGGCTATCTGCTCAGAATGTGGAAGATTACACCTCTGCGTTCGTCATTCCTGTTCTTTCCTAACCACCAAACAATGATTCAGGGATAATCGTCAAAGCATTCATGGATGACTAAACGACCCGCAAATCCTGTTGTCCTGACATGCAAGTCTGAATGGACCTGCAGATATTATACACATCATGGACGCAGAACAGCAAATTCCAACACAGAAGTGAGCAGCAGCCATGAGCCCATAAGATCAAACATGACAAGGCAGACAACTCATGCGACGAACGAATGCCAGGCAATATTATAGCATCCACGGGTATCACAACACAATGACAAAGTGGAATCTATTCACGTTGGACCCCACTGAAGATGACCCAATCAGGTTTCACATGATGCACATTCATATTATCATTTATATCAAGATATTTCAGTTTTCTAATCCTGAAAGCAAGCATCAGTTGAGCAATGACAACACAATGCAGCATTACACGCTGAGGTTCCTTTAACAATACAATATTCAAGGATTACAACTCCGTGTCTTGGTACACCTGAAAATCGCACCAACTGCCTGTCTGACCAAGGAGCATGTGGACAGCATCATGAAGATCGCCCTGGTTCGTTTTCATGCTCACACTATTGCCACATGCACTGTTTTTTCTGCACCTTTGGTCCCAACAAGATCAACCTCCCAATATTCGTACAATGGTACATGTTGCTCTAACCGTCACGATAAATGACTACCGAAGTGAGGTAGACATGAGGAAGGACCGGATACGTTGCAGCAGTTCTGCCTTCACTGAATCAGGCACTGATGCTGTTTCACATGTGAAATAAATTGAGAGCGCTGTAAGAGGGGCCACAGCAAAGAGAAACATTTTTTCTCGACCAGGAAAGTACAAGTGTAAAACTGCCCAACAATGGGCATTTTTAAGGGCAAAAAGAAAGAGGATGAGAAACTTTCAAGCATTACGAATTGTCCATTTGTTTTGTTCCAAGTCTAGTCATAGTACGCAAAGAAAGATGAAGGCATATGAAGAAACACTCCAAATTGTATTTTTGAAATCTAGTGAAATCAGTGAACATAATTCCAGGCACAAAAGATCACTTACCTCTTCCTTTTGGAGTAATAACATGAATAAGATCATCCACTGTCACATTATTTCTTCCTTTCTTCCTTGCATAGGCCCTACACACAAGCACATAAAGGAGATGTAAAAAAACAAAGAATGATGAGCACAAGGAAAGATATATATTCACCAGTTAAAACCACACCTATTCCCAACCTATGGAATGTGTAATATAGCACTCATTTCAGATGCTCTAATGTGGCAGCTTGGGGTTTTGAAGACTTCAGAGTTAGACTAATTTGATTAGCATAGAATTTGGACAAAGTTAGTAAAAGAACCCACTTTCAGCTGGAACCTGTCAGCAAAAGATTTTAACATGCAATAACTGTACACGTAAAAGAGTATGTGCTAAGTGGGTTCTCAGAACCTCTAATACTTGCGACAGGTTCATCTGAAAAGAAACTTTTTGCAGGAAACATAACGAACAAAGAAACAAATTGCACATGCTGCATGGATTGTTATAACTGCAGTAGCCATCTACTAAAATAATATTTATTTACCAGAAAAGTTTGAAAAATTAACAGTAAAATGTTTCCATGGAAACCAACTTGTGTGCGCATCAGATTTTACAAAATAACCAAATTTATCAGGGAGTAACAGAACCCCTGCAAGTTATTTTCACGAGGAAACTACTTGCTTCTGCTTCAGAATTTAGCTGTACTTTTGACAAGATAGAACTAAGGGTTTTGACAGATTAACGTGTACCTTTCATGCATTTTCAGTTATAATTCATCAAAGTCAGTTGAATTGAAACAATAATTGGTAAGTTGGACACAAACATCATGCTTTCTCAAAAAGTCCAAAAGTTTGCTATGCTTAAATGCACAGATCAGAACCCTAGGAATATGAAGAATTTGCTCACCACCGATTGAATACAAGCATATGAATGCGATTTATTACTATGAACCATTAAACATAATTTGTCAATAACAAACATACACCCAGCACGAATGATATTTGAGTTTAATGCGTGAGAAGCCAAACCTGCATAGCGCCTTCATCTCATCCCTCCAGCCGCACTCGACGAGCCGCTCACGGAGGAGCTCCATTAACTTCTCCTTCTCCCCACTCTCTACCAACTTCACAAACCAAAACCCACCTCATTGTTACCACACCCAAGGAACAACAGCTAAGATAGAAACAAAACTAATAGCTTCCTCTTCGTTTCAACTACCCCAGAACCTCCTCTTCCCTTTCAACCAAACCCTAACCAAATCTTACTGAGACTAGCCACTTGGACCACTCGCCAGAAGCTAAAACTCCAGCTCGTGACCATCAAGGCCTCTAGTTTCGAGGCAAATAAATAAGAAAGCCAGCGGTCCACGATTTTCCTGCTCGATTTCAGCAAAGGAGATGGGGAACAGTACCTTGATGTTGATGACTTCTTCGAGGGAGGGCTCCTTGTCCCGATCCTGCTCCGCGCTCGGCGTCGGCGGCCGATTAATCGACGCCCTCCTGCAAGAAACCATCGCCCCGCCGCATCACAGTCAGAAAATTTTCTCAGGAGAAAAAGGACGGGAGCAGAAAATTTTCGAGTAACCATTGGCAGAGCAGTTTGCAGATCAATCTAGATTGCGCATACGAACAGCGGACGATTGTATTGAGCCGCTTACATGCTTCAAGTCGGGTTGATGCGCCCTCCTCTTGCTTCCTCGCTGCTGCTTTGTTTCTTCGTCGTCGTCGTCGTCTTCCTCGGGTTTGTGGTGGTGGAGTTCGTCCCGTCCCCTCATTATGTTTAGGCCTTTTGGGAGTTGGACGAGTGGTTGCTGGGCCGTATCCGCGAAAGAATAACCAGACCTGGGCCCCCACTGAAGGCTAAGCCCACTGAAAAATATCTGTGTTCCGGATAATCCAAAGAGGACTCCTCTTATCCCAACCCCATTTGCCCCTCTTCACTTCCCGCCTCCCCACCTCACCGCCGGCGAGCGATGCCTCCCCCGGCGGGGCTGCTCCCCTGGCCATCGCCGTCGACGACGCGCCTTACCACTCCAACCCCAACTCGCCCTCCTCCTCGCACCACCCGCGTCCGCCCGCCTCCTCCTCCTCCCCCCTACACTCGCGTCCGCCTTCCTCCCCCTCCGCCTCCTACAACGCCACCACCGCCTCGCCTCGAGCCCGCCGCGCAACCAACCACCGCCTCCACCCCACTGCCTCCCTCCACTGCCTCCACCGCGTCTTCGTCGTCCACCTGCCTCGATTGCGTCCACTTCGGGAAGTGCGTCTCGCTCTCTCCACATTGGCACCTACACTGCTACTCGGAAAGCTCGCTCGCGTGAGTTAATTTGTCGTTGACTCAATTCGTAGGTGCTCAGGGTGCACGCACGAGGTGGACCTCGACAAGCCGCCGGTGCTGCAGGAGGTGGAGAATTTCTTCAAGGGCCACGGGGTCGGAGATTTCACCTTCAGCAGAGGCAGGCTGGTACGTGTACCCGATTCAGTCATGTTGCTTCTGAAAACTCGTGCTGCATCCCATCCCAGTCCCCGTGCAGTTGTATGCTGTTTGGGCGGTGTGTTGGCGTCTGCTCCAATTTTGTAATTAGCTTAGCCATTGTGAAGCCTGTAATATAGTCGTTTTTGTGGTTCTCGTTCAAATTGGAACTCACTTTGGTGTATCGAACCTCGAAGCTAAAATTTCTTCCATGCTTGAAAGTGTATATTATCTGGCCAACTGAAGTGGACATGTTGTTACTTGGGTGCTTTTGCTTCTTGCTAAATGGACGGCTGTGTTTTCAGTCCCAATGGCGGTGCCGGGCAAAGTTAGCAGTTCGTGGAACACCAGAGAACCCGTTGATTGGTTTATACCAGGAAGGGACGCATGTTGTTACAGATATTCCAGAGTGCAGAGGTTAGCAATCATTATTTACTTTATCATAAATTCGTAATATTATTTAAAGAAGTTATCGAAACTCGTTTCACCTCTGGCCCTACATATTACTGTTGTTGCAATATAAATCCATTTTATTTTCGCAATTTTTCAGCTCACCACCCAAGCATTAATGCTGCTGTTAAGCTGCTAAGGCAAGGTATGTTACCATTGTAGCTTCATGCTTTCTTCAATGGATGTGCATAAATACTGTCTTCAGCCTTTTCAAGTGCGGCTTAATATATTGGAGTTGTAGGTATATCCGAGTTGAATATCCAACCATTTGACGAGGACGCTGGAACTGGTGAACTCAGATATGTTCAGGTAATTGTTAGTTTTTTTTAAAGTAACACATAACCATATGAATGAAACTTTAGGTTTTTCTAGGCCCAGCGTTATACTCCACCCGTGATTGTGTAACTTCTGATAGAGAATTCAAACACCATATAGAGTGTAGCTGGCTTCCCTGCTGCAATGGAATTTATTTCTTTTGCCATGTTCTCCAGATGGCTGTGACAACATACAACACATCTATTCCAGTTGATAAAAGATATGAGCAAGGTTAGTCTGATTCTCCAGCTGTTCATTTGCTGAATGCGTGTTCATTGATCTCCATGACCAAAGTGGTTGAAAAATCTCATTGCCATGCAGGGAGAGTCCAAATTTCGTTAGTTTGGAATTCAAGAGATGAGCGTTCCCAAAATGCAGAGAAGTTGGCTTTATTGATAGAAGTAAGTGGTTGAGACTGAGGTTCTGCAACACATGCAGCCATTTCTTCACATTCCACTGCTTTACCTGTATTCTTAAATCATGGTGAACATGCTTCTTGTGACAGTTCTTGTGGAGAAATGGTGGGCCAAAGAGTAGTGTTCATCTGATCCATTCCATATGGGCCAATTTTCAGACATCAACCAGCAATGTAAGAGACCTTTCTCTTAGTATTTGTGAATGTAAACCATGGCTACACTTCTTATACTGTTGCATGCAAATAATACGTGTCCACTGTTTAGCATTATCATTACAGTCACTGTAAATGTGGTTTCCTTTCCATCGAAAAAGAAAGTAATTGTAGTTTTCTGCAAAGGAAGACAATCAAATAGAGTGAAGATGAAGTTAGGACTTAAGAGTAGATAATCCCTATGGACTTAAGGTAACCACGCCACATCTCAACTAATCAAGATATCATTGCCCCACGTATAAGCAGCAGCTAGTAGAATTTCAGCTGGAATCAGATCATGTCCTTGATTGGAGTTTCCAGGTGTACCAAGACCACTTTTCCTTGTCATATAGGATTGCCATATGCTAGCAATCACATTTATGCAAGTTGTATGTATATGTACGAGATGCACAGAGCAGGTAAAAAAATCCTGTTGGATTAGGAATTGTCAAAATTTCAAGGCTATGTTGTCCTTCCTTCTTGTTGTTACTCTTAACTGTTTGCCTTGATCAAAGATTAGCTGCCAGATCTGTTGAGAAACCAATTTGTTCACTTCAGTTTGTGATTTTCTTTACTGGAAAAGGGAGTTTTTTTTTCATAAAAATGTGTCGCTTCTGCAGATAATTTTTGGGCACAAATGGAGACATCTCAAAGGGGAGAGAGACCTGTGGGAGCGTTATGGAGGAGTTGATATTTCGCTGGACCCATGTAGCTTTGGCCAGGCTAATACTCTGGTATGTCCGATTAAATCATTCCTACTGATGTAGAACTTCACCAAGCATAGCATGCTCAATTTCCTGACTAAATTGTCTTGGCAATTTGATTCGCTGCAAGCTACTTGATACCTAGAGAACTCCATATGCCACTTGTATTGTTGTGTACTTGCGCAAATATCTCAAATATGTTGAGCTATAGTTTCTTGTGCTGTTTTCATGCTAACACAGTGCTTTGTTTTGTTTGCAGTCATTTAACTCTTTGCTGCATAAGCTGAACAAGTATGTACCGCGTGGTTCAACAGTTGTTGATTTGTACTCTGGTGCTGGTGTCATTGGACTATCAGTTGCTGCTTCAAGGAAATGTCGGTGAGTAGATAAATGCATTCTAAAAGGGACATATGTTATTTCTGTTTTGCATGTGATATATCACATATGCTGGTCAGTACAGATTCAATGGTATGCAGAGAGCCACGTTTCAATATGCTTTCACGTACTGAAATATTTGCAACCTGATGTGATGTCTTAATGCATGCATTAATTCTAAGATCTTTTGCTTCCATATGGTTTCAATATATCCTTTGTTGTCAGGACTTTGGCATCGCATTATATGTGTTATTAGTGGTAGGCAGCTAAGCAAGCCAAAACCAGTGGTAAACGTTACCGAGCCTGGTCTTGCTCAGACTTGATTTCCAAAGGCCTGGGCTGAATAGGCCAGAGCTCAGAGCCCAAGTCTGGTCCCCCCTTAATGTGATTTGGCCGCAAGCCCAGCTTTTTTTTTTGGAAACCAATTATTGGCTAAGCTATAAGCATGAGAAAGCAAACTAGTTTCCTAAGAAATATTTTGTGAACAAATCTGACATTTATTAATATTTCTTTTGGGCCTTATGCTGCAGTTCAGTGCTGTTCATATCCAATTGGACATATGCCTACTTTCAGCACATTATTTTAGGTTGCATGCTTTCCTATCTAGTGTTTTTCATTAAAAAAAGGCATTCCACTTCCAGGTCTGTGAAATGTGTTGAGATTAACAAACAATCGAAGATGTCTTTTGAGAAATCAGCAAGCCGACTTCCAACGAACCTGGGTTGCACCATCACTTGGCACAATACTGATGCTTCAGTTGTAAGCAGTCAATCTTGTCTTTCTATTGCAATATATTATATTTAGGCATTCACTGGAATATGCAATTCTGCATTATGGCACCAGGAACCTGTTCACTGGCTTGAAGGGTCAAGTGTCGTTATTGTGGATCCTCCCAGGAAGGGATTGCACCCATCTGTTATCATTGCTTTACAGAAAGTTGCGTTGTCGGAGCGCAAGGCATACAAGGCTAAAAGGTGTAGCTTGCAGCATTAAATTTTGTGTGCCTTCATGCTTTTACCTCCAGTAATATGATAAATATGCGTGCTAATTTTCTGCGATTCAGAATACCTTCTCCTTGAGGTAACATTATTAATAAGATATTAATTTTATGAACACAGTTCACTTGCAAAGGTTAAGGATGAGAAGAGACCATGGATCTTACGGGCAAGGGAGGCTGCTGTTCATGTTGATAATACAACGACAGAAGACAGCAGTGAAATCTGGCCTGAAACCCTTATATACATTAGCTGTGGGTGGGAAAGTTTTAAGAAGGTGTGACCCGAAACCTGATTTAGTTATGTAACTTCTAAGCAGTCCTCAATTTTTACCCTTTGGACTCAGTTATGTTACAGTTCTGGTATTTGTAATCATTTCCTCTGCAGGACTGCAAAAGCTTGATATCCAGCAAGGCCTGGCAGTTGGAGAATGCCCATGCTTTTAACTTCTTCCCTGGCACAGATAGGTAACTATTTCTGCTACTTGACTAGAAAGCACTAAACTACATTTTACTGCAACAGATATCCTTATGCATTGCGCCAAAGTTTTGGGTCATTATAGACTTGAATTTTCTGTACTACAGTTGATCATTCTTGTGTGTTGTATTCGTATCTGGAATTTTCAATGAACTTTGTCATCGGTTCATAGTTAGCCAATGTGCTTTGTGATGTGTATACCATCTACTTTGAATTGCACTAAATGAAATTGCTAATGCAGCATTGAAATCCTCGCGATCTTCAAACGGGAATCAGAAGCTGGTCAAAAGAAAAAGAAGAAAGCAAAAAGGAAGAAGGCCAAGTAGACTAACAGAAGGCTGACCGTACTGTAACTGGAAGGCTGACGTGGTACGGCCATAGATTTTCATGCTGTGGGTTTTGCAAACCTTTTTTGAAACGACAGTTTTGCAAATCTCTAATGCTGGTCCAGAAGAATACTTTCATTGGTGCTCTGAGGAATTTTACACGCTCCAAACCAATCAACTCAGTGATCTGTGACTAGCGCATCGTAATTGGACACAAGGTAACTCGAGAAACTTGCTCAATTATACAAGTCTTCCTGAACAGGAAATTCTATAGCAATCGGAAACTTCTATTCTGCAGCACGATTTTTTTTTTAAAAAAAACAGACATTTGTTTTGGGGGCACCGAAAGAAGCCCCTTTTATTCAATTATGAATATTCAACTTTTGATTTGCTATATCTAATAATTTAAATGTAGCCGTTCCAAAGGGCCAGCTTTATCAGATTGCGTTTTTGTGTGTTCAGGTTAGGCTAGGGTGCTCATGTGCGAAATGACTGTCCGCACCTCCTAAAGCAGACAACTCAAGGCGGGAATTTCAGACGGCAAGGAGTCCGTATGTATAGATACTGCTAAATTGCTAATAGGCCGTTTGCCTGAGTTTGCAGTCGCTTAATGTAGTGTGTTTTCTTGAATGTTTCTCTGTAAATTCTTCAGACATTGTATTGTAATAAACAATTTTGTACTTCTTTCGAAAGGGTAATCCTTTGCACAGTTGCACTCCTTTATTAGTTTAGGAGTATAGATACTCAAAGCAGCACTGCGCCGTGCTTGAGGACCAAACCCGAACGCCACTTCGTTTGTTATCTGCAGAGCTATACATCAGCCGTTTCAATTTAGACTCCGCAAGTTTGCAATGACACGATTTGAACTATTTTTGCTTCCGTTTCACTTTCACTCATCCTGGAGTTAGTTCGGTTTCACAAGTACATAGAAGCATTATGTTAAAACAAAGAACATTATTCGCCAAATCACAATGCTCATTGACAATCACATTATTAACAAAGGCCCAACAAATCAAAATAACGAAAAAGGTAAACAAATTCTTGCCACAACTTTTTTTGCACCACCATACCAGCCATGTCATATTTTGCACGGCAAATCCGTGGTAACATACAGGCACTTGGCACTACTACACCTAGCAGAACTTTCCATAGCTTCTTCCATGGGTCCGAACAAAACTATACCCATCACCGATATCATTTTACGACGAAATGACTGGGCAAAGATATTACTGTACAAAAAGCGAAATGACAAAACTCGCACCATGTCAGGCTTCATCGGCGCAGCGCTACAAAGAATATAACTAGAAAAAACATATATCTATGGGTGCCAACAAACTCGATGCAGAATAGGGTGTGCTTGCAGCACATCAGTTGGTTTTGGTTCAATAACCAATCTGGGAGGCCATGGCAAAAGGTGACATCAAAAACCATTGCCACTCATGTTGGGATTGAAAGGGGGCTGCTCCCCGGAATGGTTGGATCTCCTTGACCTTGATTGCTTTGGGGTTGAATATGGTGAGCTTCCATCATTGAATCCATGTAGGGATGAAGAAAGCCCATGGGCCCTTGGTAGACCAATCACATCAGACTCGAGGGAAAAGCCACCCCTCTCGACTGCCTCTGCGTCGAGTGGTATCTCATCCAAAGTCTGAATAGTGCAGAAGAAACGTGAGGCAACAAAAGCAAAGTGCTGGTGAGATCAAGTGGCACCAGAGGGACTTTTGAATGTTGGAATTAAAGAGTCACGAAACATACTTTGTAAGCTTGCTGAAGGACCTTAAGATTTTCACGTATCTGCTTCCTCTTTATGGTTATCTCATCAGGTTCTTTGAGCAAGTCCTCCAAGAGATCTTCTCTGGATTCGGCAATAGAGAATATTAATTGTACCGTAATAGCTTATAACTTTTATTTGCTTACATAAAATAGAGTTTCTTAAAACAAAGAGTAAATAAACATTTGCCTACCTATAAAGTTTTGTTATAAGGTAATTATGCAGCGCCCTTTTTGTGTGGTTAACCTGCAACAGAAATCAATGTCACAGATAAGTGAAATGAAAAGGGCAAAGATTTACAAGACAGCTTTCTCAAATCCATCCCTCGACACTAAGAAGTCTGGAATTCTGGAGCAATCTGCTCGCTCAAATGCAATGTTTAGCGCTGATAAAGAAGAAACCAATCACTTAATGAAAGAGGAATTGACATCAATGATCATCATGATCAATCCAGAAAAATAGTGGTGCTTAACACTATCCGATAAGGACAGCAGTGCTATTGGTATGTAACCATACTTGGTATAGTTTGACACCATGAATTCAGTGTTCAGTAACATTCCATTCTAACTAAGCCTACGCATGCAATAGTACATGGATTGCATAAGAAATGAACAAACACAGAAATAGGCATCTTGTGGACAAATAGGTCAGTAATCACATACCAGGAAATGCATAATTGCTTTTGGTATGAAGTCCTCCACATTTTTCCTCACTATATTGTAATATGACTTCAATAGCAATTTTGTTATTGCTATTTCGAGTGCCTCCTGCTCAGACTGGTGTTCTGATGGTTTCAGGACAGCTGGTGGCTGTTCAACAAGGGTCTCCCATCAATCACTCAGTGTATGTGAATAGCATTAATGAGAAAATAAATAAGATACCTCACCTCTCTTAACTGTATCGTGGAGAATGAATGCTCCAGGTTGGGTGTAGGTACAGAATAAGATCTGTTTGCTGAGTTATCTTTTGCAGAAGCATGCGTTCGGTCCTCATTGGAAGTAAATATTGAATTCCAAAAGGATGTGCTTCCACTACCTAAAAGATACCAGGTAATTGGACACAGATAAATGGTTTTGAAAACACTAGGATGATAAAAGATACCAGGTAACTGGACTGAGATACATGGTTTCGAAAACACCAGGCCCAAATAAAAATGCACAGGGAAAGAATCACCAAAAAAACCCCTCAAAGATAGAAAAAAATTCCTTACCAGAAGATCCTGGTCTGTCAGCCTCAGCAGCAGGCCTTACACCCTGGTAAGTTACACGACAAATGCAGAGAAAGAGTCAAGATACAAGTGCCCAAAAATTCCACCAAGTGAACAGACGGATAACTGCTAAAAGAAGATGATGAGAAAAACCTGGATGTGGTCAGTAACCACTCCATTTACACTTCTACCCAATACCGCACGCGATTTTTGAGTTTTTTCAGAAGCTTGCACCTTATCAGCATCTACTCCATCCTGCAATTCAATATTCTTATAAATACTTGTGGATGGGGATAATGAATCGGTAAGATGTGAGCTAACTTGCAAACATCATCTGAGAACTTATGCCTCCAAAAAAACTACTTCCTCCTTTTTAAAAATATATGATGTTTTAGCTTTCCCTAAATGTAATAAAGTTAAATCAGGAGTACGTAAGAGAAACCACTCTTTCTGCACAATAAAACTCCAAAGGTGCATGTGAGTAATAGCAAACTTGGTGGATATCTTCATAAAAGTAATACAACTTGGAAAAAGCATCCCAAAGATAAATAATAGGCTTTCCCATTAACAAGAAACAGCATGTGGTCACAACTCCAATTCTTCATTCTAGCACCACGAGTTCTAGCATGGCCGTACAAGTTTGCTTAGACGTTTGCCCAAACCCATTCCAAAGGGAAAAGACATAGTTGACTTTGACATCAGTTTATTGATGTCCATTATGATTTGAAGCATAAAAGACTATCCTTGTCATGCACCATTCCAAAAAAAACAAGAAAATTCATAGACGTGGAACATGTGATGTTACTATGTTCTGGCCGATATTGATTTGAAAGGTCGCTCGTAATAAGATTTGTTATAACAGTAGACACAACAGATGCATACCTTCCTTACCACCGCTGCTGACATTTTAGCAGCTTTAACTTGCTGTTGTGCTTGCTCAACAGCCTTGCTGCCACCTATAAAATTTGGGTGTGATGTGTTTATGTAATCCTCCTGCACAATTAATACCATCACTAGTGAAGAAAAACAAGAAAGATGTATGAATGCAAAGAGTCAGTAAATAATCATGCAGATGATTGCACTCTGTTTGGAAAGGTCGTTTTAGGATCCTACTCCCTAGGATTTAGTACAAAACTAAACTAAACCCTAAAAATTCCTAAATCAATCCATGTTTTCCAGAAAGGCCATTAGAATAGCTGAAATCGCACAGATTTACCTTATTGTTCTTAAAATAGTGACACAATTTGATGAGATCAGGAATAATTCTGAAGGTTCAGAACTTCTGATGATGGATGGGCAAGCATATCAAGTTTCAGCAGGTACCAGGAAAAATTTAAGTTAATAACCAAATAGCAAGAGGGTATGTACCTCCATCTCAATAATGTGTGCTATCATACTTTCTGCTGGCTTAAGCCCATCCCGCAAAAACTTCCCAATCACTTCATCCATGCTTCTGCGAAGTATAGGAAACTGCTGCAGCTCTGTTGCAAGGCAGCGATGGCTCATCTACAGCAAAAGAGCAAAGTTATGAGAAATAGCAATAGTACAGCAGTATGGTAGATAACATTGTGCATATAGTGCTCAAACAAGCACACATTTCAGTCTTCAAAAGGTACTGGCCTGGCCCATTTTGGGAGAATTTTCATGCCTTCTAGATATATCAAGAAATCATTACAGTGTAAGCTGTGTAATCCAAGGCAATCTGTCATGCCATAGAAGTACATACCTTTACTAGTTCATCATATATGAACTGTGCACACTGTAGACTTGGATCAAGCAATCTGCTGATCTGCCTACGTACAAGGACTTCAAATGGTACCTAAAGATTGTTAGAAAAAGAATTGTCAGCTAAACTGTCCAAAGACTAACTGTATGTCTCTATAATGCATGCAAAACAGAGGCAGGTGCGTCTTACTTCAGGTACAAACAAAGCGCTTCTAGGACCAGTTGCATTTTGGATAGCCATGCGGATATCTTCATCGGTAACATCCTCACAAGGGTCAACCTCCTGTAGAGACAGATTTTATACTCATGTTATCGCACATATAATGAAAACCACTAGCATAGAGAAAGAGAAAGAAAGCTTAACTACACACCTCTAAGCTTTTGACAAAGATAGACTGAAAAATGTAATGGATTCTTGCTCCACCAGAAAGTTCAATGGTCGATATATCTTCATTTTTTCCTTCGACCATTGAAGAGAAAGCTACAGGATACAAAAGTTAATAACAATTTCGTGTTTAAAAATAAAGACACACCACAGGAAAGTAATAGGCAATTCTATCTATTAGAGGTATACATAGTTTTCCATAGTAAAAGATGGCCATGGTTCAGTAATTACCTTCACAGTACTTAGCTAGGATGTTCAAAAGCTTAGCACCTTGCCCAGCCTGCAACCATGAAACAAATTGATGGGCCATCACAAGGAGACAAAAAGAACAAGAATAAGGATGAGCCAGACTTGTTTTAACAAGCACCAGTCAAGTAATTAAGTTTATGTTATCACTTTATCCAAAAGAGAGTTAACAAAAACAGACCTTAGAGTCAACAGGATCACCATACACAGCAAGCTCCTTAGCAACAGCGGTCAATTGACTGCTTATGCGTGACTTAAGCCCCGGCAGAACTGTTTTTATATGTTGAACCAGAATCTGAAACCATACAAATGGATTTAGTTTCAAATTCAAATCACAATATACAAGCTGGATTACAATGGACATCTCATTCACGACCATACCTGGTTTAGCTTCTTTGCTAATTGTGGTATACCACAGTACTGGGTAAGACCATGATATGCCTAAGAAGGGGCAAACAGATTCCTTCAATATGGAAAATGCAATATGAAAAAACAAAAAATCGCAACCGTAGAGCAGCATACTGGTTGAGTACGGAAGAATTTTTCTTCGCGAGCCAGAGCATCCTTGATACTGAGGTCTGAGTTGATATCCTGCATCATTAACAAAGGTGTAAATAAAAACCTTTTCAAAAAACCAATAAAATGCATATATTTGATGAGTAAAGCAAGATTTGGATAATGATCGTTCATCTTATTAACTATATTAACTATATAAACATAAAGGGTTCTTTGATAGTTTAATAAAGCTATACTCCCTACGTCCCAAAATACTATTCGTTTTGGCTTTTCTAGATACATAACTTTTAATATGTATCTAGACATAATACATATCTAGGTGCATGTCAAATGCTATGTATCTAAAAAAACCACAACAAATAGTAATTTGGGACGGAGGGAGTAGTTTCCATCCACTCTACATCAGTAACAAGAAGGCAGAAATGCCACAAATTGTTGCCTGAATGTTCCAATAATCCAAGTAATGAACGATTGAACAATAAATTGATAACAAAATCGAACTATTTCAACAAGATGGCAATGGCAACAGCAGAATCGTTAATGCAGTAGAACCCTTCAGTTAAGACAGACTTGTGTGAACTGATGACCTTTCCAAGATAGAGAAAAGTACCTGCTGACTTCGGTTGACCACGCCAACATAACCAAGTTTCAAGGGGATAACGTTTCCCAGCAGAAAGTTGCGGGCATCAGTGCCCCTGTCCATTATGTCCAACTGGAAGAAATAATAACAGACAAAACCGCGATGAGTGGGACTCATGAGATACAAAAATAATCTGTAGCTTAAAAATTAAGGCTCGGGAACAAACCTTTGTGATAACACCAATTGTTCGAGAACCTACGAGAACAATAAATCAGTCTAATAAGATACAATTCTGAACTGAAATGTTCTAGACATGGATTTTGCAGGGCACACATACCATCAGGATCAGCAACCCGAGCCATTTGAAGAGCATCAGAATTTGCTAAATCTGCATTTGCTGGTGAAACAGCTAAGATGATACATGTCTTGTGTCTGATGTATGACATAATCATAGTCCTTATTCTGGCCTCAATATCAGTTGGTTGGTCACCAACTGGCACCTTAGTAATACCAGGCAAATCGACCAAAGTAATGTTAAGAACATTTGGTGAAAAAATCTTCAAACGTATCTGCCTATCTGATACACCCTTGTTACCACCCGCCTCCCGGTCCGTTTCTGCCTGCATAGATGCAGAGGAACATTTAACAATGGAGTCGTAGAATCTGCGGAGCACTTATCACTTTACCCACACTAACTAAATAAAATATGAAAATTGAACTAAAACAATATACCAAACAAATAATGTTGCTGTTCTATCAAACACTGGATGAACCCAACAATTCTGTACTCCCAAATTCCAGTTCACTTATCCATATATCTTCCTAGCAGACACTAATAGCAACCTAATTTGTATTGCAAATAGCATCAAAACCTATATATCACATGAAACACCCGATGATCCAAAGAATCTCAACA
Source organism: Setaria viridis (assembly GCF_005286985.2). Lineage (NCBI taxonomy): Eukaryota > Viridiplantae > Streptophyta > Magnoliopsida > Poales > Poaceae > Setaria > Setaria viridis. The sequence continues at coordinate 44,166,347 of NC_048267.2, forward strand.
TCCAAACAAACTGTTAAGACACCTCAACAAGTGCCAACCTGAAGATGACTGAGTAAACATAAGATACAATATGACATACTGTAGTCTGAAACAACCACAAAATCACCCAAGGAACCAGCAACAAAACAACATCAACACTACCGCTAAACACCAGAGATGATGCCACATAACCCAGCATTGCCATCGTTACTGTCCTAGAGCACCACCTCACAACCCAAAAGCATGTTATAAGTTATTAAGACAGTACCAAATTGTGTTTTAATCCACATTATTCAACTCATGCGCAAATCATAAACCAACTCATGATTCATCAAAACAAATGCAGTCATGACACCTAAACAAACATCTCAAACATAGCGAGCAGCCACAGCACAATATTACTGTCACTAACTCCCTAGCAATAATACTATCCACTGAACGCATATGGCAAAACAACTGGTCATTCCAAATCCCAACGGGCCCAATCACCCCACGCGGCGGTGAGGGAAGGGGATACCGACCTGGATCTCACGCCTGATTTCTCGAAAGTCGTAGAAGCGGCGGCCCGAGAGGTGCAGGAACTCGCCCCACTCATCGGCCTCGGCGTCCGTGGGTCGCCGCGGCTGGTGCACGAGCTGGAGCACGAGGGGGCGGCGCGTGCAGATGTCGGAGCCCCGCGGGAGGAAGTCGCGGCCGACGAGCGCCTCGAGGACGCTGGACTTCCCGCTGCTCTGGCTCCCCACCACGGCCACCTGCGGCAGGTCGATCGTGGAGCTGCTCCCCAGCTGCGCGAAGATGTCCTGCAGCTTGTTGACGATCGGGATCACCGACGAGCCCACCGCGGCCGCCGCAGCGGCCGCTGCGGTCGCCGCCGCCGACGGGGCGGCGGACGACGCGGAGGAGTAGTGGTCTTCGGCCATGGTCCGGTGCGAGCGGGCGAGCTCCGCCGCTAGGCTGGCCTAGGGTTTTGGGGGAGGAGGGGAACGAGAGGCCGGGAAGGGGATCCCTAGATCGAGAGCTTTTCCTTTTTCCTCTTCTAATTTTTTTCGATTTCGGGGTGGGGGATTTCAAATCGAGTCGAGAGGCGTCGAGGGGGGGATTCCGGATGCCGGGGAAGGAGACGTGCGGGCAAATTACGTTTGTAGCCCCCAGCTTCTTGGCTTAGGGAACAAGAAGAACGTGCTCCTCTTTGTAGGCATGGAGAGTGGATTCCGGTACAAAGACGCCTGTCGCGTTTTACTGTTTAACTTGAACTCAAACTGATGTGACCGTGTTTTCTTGTCGAGGAAGAATTGCAAAGGTGAATAGGCAATCGTGTTTTCTTTAAATTATACTCCCTCCGTTCCAAATTATAAGTCATTCCAACTTTCTTCGAGAGTCAAAACATCTCAAGTTTGACCAAATTTATACAATAAAGTGCTAACATTCATGATATCAAATAGGTACCATTAGTTTCTTCCTTAAATATATTTTTATAATATATCTATTCGATGCCATAAATTTTTGTGATTTTCTCTATAATTTTAGTCAAACATAAAAATGTTTGACTCTCCAAGAAAGTTAGAATGACTTATAATTTGGAACGGAAGGAGTACACGAACTACCGTTGTGCACGATCAGGAGATCAATGTGCTTCTTAAGTTTGATGGACTACGTATCAAGGTGCAAGCATCTTTGAATTTATGTGTGTGTCAAACTCACAGGGGATTGTACTTACTATGTCACAATTTTTCTACTGCAGATTTTACAAGTCATCAAATAACGCAAAATTTTGAAGGGTAAAACGGTAAAGGCCAGTTTACTCGTTTCTTGCGTGGCCCCGCCGAGTCTCGCCGACTCGCCGGAGCAGGGGCACGGACACGGACTCGGGGCGACCGAGCAGGTGAGCGCGACGTCCCCGCGCCGCTCGGGTAGCAGGGATGCGGCAGGCAGGCACCTAGCGCCATCCTGGCCGTCCAGCGAGAGAGTGGCCACGCGATGGCCGTCCACTTCAGGAAGCCCGGTACGAGGGCGGCGCTTGCCTTGGGGAGGGAGGGACATGCACGACTGCACGAGGCGGCAGTGCGGCCACTGGCCACCAGCTGCGTGTGGCCCTCCACGGCACGTCGGCACCACGGCTCCAGCCAAAAGGGCCCTCTGCCGGTGGGGGCCCCTGCACTGACACGCGAGCGAATCATTTGGGAAACTAGTAGTGGTCAGCGGCGCGCGAAGCTTGGATGACTTGGCACTTGGCACCACCGCACCACTTCTTTGGAATTTTGCCGCTTTATTAAGGGAGTCGATGGCCTGCGATGAGTGGGCCGCTTGGTCCAGTTGGAGTGACAAAAGTGAGCGCCATTGCCTGTCATCAATGGGCTGCACGGCTGCACTCCAACGTGGGCCAGACCTTAGTTGGGTCAAGTTATTTAAGAAAGAAACCCCCAACGGCGAAGTCCCGGCCCGGCGGGAATCTTTGGGTGCGTTCTTCCCACAAGCCTTCCGGAACCAGTCAATCGTGACTTTCTACCGCTACTTCCATTAAAAAAAAAAGACTTTCTACAGCTACTTTCCTCAAGGTCAGTGACCCGCGAAGAGGAAAAAAGAGACTGCCCCGGAAGATGAGTAGGTCACCAGCATCTCGTCAACGCACGGTGCCATCCGAGTTTGACAAAACCGATCAATAATTTAGCTGGAAACTAACAACGAACAAGCTCGACCGGAATCGCCCACAGTTAGAGGACGAACGTTATCTTAGCGATGTCCGGGCTTCGATCAGCACGGGCCACGTGAAATCTGTACACGATTAAGGAGTCGTTAGCGAAAGGAACTGAAGATGCTAGTAATAAATCACCAGTGGATCGATCACACGTGGTAGCGTGAAGCGCTGAACAAATTGAATTGTCTGTTGTTTATTACTCAAAAATATAGTATAAAAAATATGTTTTTGCACTTGCCAAAAGCTCTTGGAAGCAAAACACTGATGACTCATGCATAGAATCTTTAGTTACTTTGAACCCGCGTAAAGAATTACCATTTCAGAGAATGTACAGCACGGAAGGCTGCAACATTTGCACTCTAAAGAATGATGGTTGGTGGCGACGTACGTACAACATACCCAGACACCCAGTAGGAAGTTTCTGAATCCGATGCACATGGACCAACAGCTTCCAGGCTCAGATTACTGAAGAAGCGCAGAACGTTTCCATGATAAGGCCGAGAAGGTTTGACCCTCCACATGAGCATTAGAAATGCACATGTAAGACAGCGAAACATAACCGTACACCAATATCCTACACCGTGTGTAGCACAGCAGAATCGGTCGCAGCGGCTAATGTCATCCTCCTTGACAAGATCAACACCCCAACACACCAAATTGTTAAGTTTCTTCAGTAGGATTTTTTAAAGGGAAAGGAAAACGAACCGAAGAATACTAGACCAAGCAGTTTCCCTCCACGGCACTCCTCTCTCTGCGCCCCTTCTCTGCTCTTGGGCTTCTCTCGGCGGCGTTGGGCAGCAGCTCGATCTTGCGATGGGGAGCCAGCAGAACGCGCTTCACCAGCTCGTGTCCTTCATTCTCGGGGCGTCCGCCGCCGCCGTCCTGCTCTTCTTCCTGACGTCGGCGAGCAGCGGCGCGCGTTTCACGGGGATATCGAGCTGGGCCAATGGAACCGCGGAGTTTGATGCTCCCGCCCAAGAGGCGAATCCGGCAAGAGAACCTCCTGCTACTGCTCAAGCCGAAGCCAAGGTTAATCCATCAGACCAGTTCCGAAAGCAGCAATTTTTGTTGATTTTTTATCCGTTTCTTTGCATCTGATTTTTTTTCTTCCTTTTTGGATCATCGATCCAGGGGTCGCCGGCGCCGGAGCAGCAGGAGGACGAGCTGGAGCGGCTGCTGCGCGCGGTGGCGGACGAGGACCGGACGCTGATCATGACGTCGGTGAACGAGGCGTGGGCGGCGGAGGACTCGCTGCTGGACCTCTTCCTCGAGAGCTTCCGCACGGGCGAGCGGATCGCGCACTTCGCGGAGCACCTCCTGGTGGTGGCGCTCGACGGCGGCGCGCTGGAGCGGTGCCGCGCCGTGCACCCGCACTGCTACCTCCTCCCGGCGGCCGCCGGGCGCAACCTCTCCGACGAGAAGGTGTTCATGAGCAAGGACTACATCGACCTGGTCTGGAGCAAGGTCCAGCTGCAGCAGAGGATCCTCGAGCTCGGCTACAACTTCCTCTTCACGGTACGTACGCCCGCACGCGCCAAGCAGTTGGACTTTGAACAGTTGTCTTGGTCCAATCCAATGTGCGCTCATTTACAAAGCTACCCTCCCCGATGTTACCTTACCTTCCTCTGATCAAAAGACTGAAACTTCTTGCATGCATTACATAGTAGCTTATATTACAGTGCGTTAAAAAAAATAAGTTGGTTGTGCAGGACGTGGACATCCTGTGGTTCCGCAACCCGTTCGAGCGGATGTCAGTGGCGGCGCACATGGTGACGTCGTCGGACTTCTTCTTCGGTGACCCGTACAGCCCGATGAACCTGCCGAATACGGGGTTCCTGTACGCCAAGTCGAGCCGTCGCACGGTGGGCGCGTTCGAGGCGTGGCACGCGGCGCGCGAGTCCTTCCCGGGGAAGCACGAGCAGCAGGTGCTGAACGAGATCAAGCACGAGCTGGTGGCCACGCGCGGCCTCCGCATCCAGTTCCTGGACACCGAGCACAACGCCGGGTTCTGCAACAACACGCGCGACTTCAACACGCTCTACACCATGCACGCCAACTGCTGCGTCGGGCTCGGCGCCAAGCTCCACGACCTCGGCAACCTGCTGCGGGAGTGGCGGGCGTACAGGCAGATGGACGAGGAGGAGCGGAGGCGGGGGCCCGTGCGCTGGAAGGTGCCCGGCATATGCATCCACTGATCGGTGTGTGAGGCCACCCGGCGGTACGTGCCTACGTGGTAGCGCAGCGTGGATCAGTTTGTATTGTAATTTGTGCTTGTACAGATCGGGGGAAATGAGATAGCGTGCACTGTTCGCTTATTCTTTGCCGAATATCGTTCATGTTCAGTAAAAGAGCTATGTGGATTGCAGTGGAGGGAGATGACTTCTAGAGAAAAACATAGTAAATGCAAACAATTGTTCTAACTTCATAACGAAATTGTTTTACTATCATGAAAAAAATATTTCATCCAAATTTAGTCGGTCAGTCTCGTGCGCTACCCGCAATACCCCCTCCGGTGTGGCGGGGGCGCGAGCACGGTTCGTGCTGAACCACGAGTAGGCAGGCCATTTTAACGAGATCAAGCGCGAGCTCGCCCACGAGCTGGGCGTCGTGCATCAAATCTCACAAGCGACGGCGGTTCAGCGCCGGCCGGAGACGAAGAGGTTAGGTTTTGTAACTCTCGCAATGCGTGATATTTCTATGGGCCGCAGCGCTTCTGTGAGCCAAGCCCACACATCCTGGGCTGTCTGGCGACGGGTTGAAGTACGACTGGGCCATGTTTCTGTGGGCTGCATGCTTGACTTAATTCGATCGAGCTGCTGCCGAGTGCCGAGTGCACGTCGGTGAACGAGGGGTGACCTCTTCGCCTCTTCCGCGAGAGCTTCCGGAACGGCGAGGGCATCGAGCACCTGCTCAACCATACCCCCATAATAGCCGTCGCCGTCGACGCCGGCGGCTTCGATCGACCGCTGCAGGGCCGTGCACCCGCACAGCCGCACTGCTACCTCCTCGAGGTCAGGTCCGCCAACGTCAGCGCTGCCAACCTGTTCCTCAGCAAAGGCTGCCTCGAGCTCGTCTGGGCCAAGCTCTCGCTCCAGCAGCGCGTGCTCGAGCTCGGCTACAACTACCTCTTCACGGTCGGCACCTACGTGATTCATTTGACAAAGAACCCATCTCTGAATTGGAGTCTGGAGTCTCTACAAGTTAAATGCATGCTGATCGATAGAATCATCATTTGAGTAGTACGTGCAGGATGTGGACGTGATGTGGTTCCGCGACCCGTTCCGGCACATCAACCTGTACGCCGACGTGACCATGTCGAGCGACCATTTCTCCGGCAAGCCTGAGTCCCTGAAGAACACGCCCAACACCGGCTTCTACTACGTGAAGTCGACGGACCGGACGGTGGAGATGCTGCGGTGCTGGCGGGCGGCGCGGTCGCGGTTCCCGCCGCACCACGACCAGACGGTCTTCGACAAGATCAAGCGCGAGCTCGCGGGGAAGGTGGGCGTCCGGATCGCGTTCCTCGACACGGCGCTCTTCGGCACCTTCTGCGAGCTCCGCGACGGGATCGACGGCGGGCCGGGGTCTGTACGATGCACGCCAACTGCTGCTTCGCGGCGTGGAAGAACTACAAGGGCCTGGCGCCCGCGGAGAAGAAGAGCGGCAATAAGGCCAGGTGGGCGTACCCGAGGGCCGAGGCGCTGTAGACTGTACGGCGGCGCGCCTCGCCAAACCGGCGCCGATCAACCAGGCCGGTAATTGCATAGCTAGCAAACGACCGTATGTATGTAAAAAATGACCTTGAGAATTTACATGGTACATATATGAAAGCAAATTATAGAGGGAAAATTCACATTGCAATTCGAACTGAACAGGCACGTTTCGTGGAAACGCTCTTGTAACTCGATTTGGTAAACCCACACACCAAATTCTGAGACTTTCTCGGTAAGTTCAAGATGGATGCAAACTCTGACCTGACTCTATCGTTCGAGATGCTCCCCTAAGGCTGTAATAGGAGTAGTTACAAGAAGATAGTCCAAAGTAGAAACTTCACCTGAAACGTACACGAACACACGGTCCCATGGACCAAATGTTCTTCGGAAGTACTGTGAATCGTTGACAAGTAAATGGACCAAATGTTCTTCGGAAGTACTGTGAATCGTTGAAAGTAAATCCGGCTGGGTACCTGAACCTTCACCGGCCGGCCGGTCAACTCTCATCACGCTGGACACAAGGAAAAAAACGCACGTCCGAGGACGTACGCCGCTGGCTGCCTGGCAGCATGCGCCTGGCGCGTCGAAATCTTTGCGTGGCGTGGCGGAGCACCCGTCCTACTGGAGGCTGATCGCACGTTGTTCCTTTGAAAACGAATCCACGTACGACCCGATCAGCGCCCGGCCGGGCGTTTAAGTGTGTAGAAATGGAAATGGAATAGTAGCCGGGGAACAAGTGTGTATACATATTTTGTATGCATATCTTGTGTTCTTGCAGATCTCGGCCACCTCGCCCAGTTGCAGGTCGCGTGGCTTTTCTTTTTTGAGAGACATGGGGCTGGGGTTTGGGAGCAAGGAGGCTGGCAGCCACGCGGTGTCCTTCCTCCTCGGCGCCGCGCTGCCCACCGCCCTCCTCTTCTTGCTCGCGTCCGACCGTCTCGGCGAAGGCCTGTCCAGCATCTCGCGCGCTCCGGCGGGCGACGGTCCAAATGAGGTAGGGCGCACCTAATGTTATATTGAACTCCATGACCATGAGACACGCCCCAGCTTGTATGCGCGCGTCATATGCATCGGCAACTTGTTCTTTCACTTTGCATGATCTTCTTTCTTGTGGCCAAAGCCCATCTATTACCCTCAGCAATTTTATTTGTCTATTTAACTCTCGAAACAAGATATCGACTCCATTTACTCCGACGAACAATAATTCAAACCGGATCAAGTCACTCCCTAATGAACTTTGTATCTTTTTTGGTTTCTCCTTGTACAAGCTATATTTTGGGTTCAAAACTGGCATCATTAATTACTATGTCACAATTTTTTTTCAGAAATTGCCCTATTATTTTTATCAACTGGGACCATGAACATACATGAGAAATAACAAAAAGAAGTCGTCAAATTATTTTCTAACATATATGATGCAACTCATTATAGGATGAACTGGACCAATTTGAATAGTTTGAAATCTGAGGGAAATGGATGTTTTCCTGTTTTTGAGATCATTTCATTTTGCATGATTTTGTATTACCAAGATAGCTAAACGAGACTTAGTTGACTTGTGCCTGTACTGCATCCTGGTGCGTTTGCGGATACTGTCGTACTAGTGATGGCATGATGCTTTTTCCATTTGAATGAGTTAGATTTAGAGAGAGGGCAATGAACCTTTTCACCGAACGAGTTGGCCCAAATCAATGGGTCAGCACTCATCAGCCAGCAGAGGTTTTAAGTATCGAATGAGTAAGTAAGTAGTACGTCGTCTTCTGTTTTTCGGCCGGTATGTTAGTAAATGGGCCCTTTCGAGACAACCGGAGGGCCCAGATTTAGATAATCGCATATGAAAAAAGCCACCGTAACTGTAAATCTTGTGTTTTAATCGGTCTAAAACTATTTATTTTAATATTTCACATGCAGGTCTTATTCAAGGGCCTACCCGAGCTGCTACCAAAAGTGGCCATGGAGGACAGGACAGTGATAATCACTTCGGTGAACGAGGCATGGGCGCAGCCCGGCTCCCTACTCGACCTCCACCTCGAGAGCTTCAAGAACGGCGAGGACATCGCGCACCTCCTCAACCACCTCCTCGTGGTCGCCCTCGACGCCCGCGGGTTCGAGCGCTGTAAGGCCGTGCACCCTCACTGCTACTTCCTCAACGCCACGTCCGTGGACATGAGCTCGGCCAAGGCGTTCATGAGCCCGGACTACCTGGAGCTCGTCTGGACCAAGCTCACCTTCCAGCAGCGCGTGCTGGAGCTCGGCTACAACTTCCTCTTCACGGCAAGACCATACTCCAGCACTTGTATTTTCCATCTTTATTTTTATTAACCTGCAATTTGTGAATGCAAATCTGAAGACCAATCGATGGCTGATGCATAGTACACTGCTGATTGATCAGGACTGCGACATGGTGTGGTTTCGCAACCCGTTCCGGCACTTCCCCGTGTACGCCGACATGAGCTGCTCGTCGGACGACTTCAAGCCGTCGCGCGCGCCGCTGGACAACCCGCTCAACACCGGGCTCTACTACATGAAGTCGACGAACCGGACCGTCCAGATGATGAAGTACTGGCGGGCGGCGAGGGAGAGGTTCCCGGGGCAGCACGACCAGTCGGTGTTCGTCAACATCAGGCACGAGCTCGTGAGCAAGCTGCAGGTCAAGATCGAGCCGCTGGAGACGGTGTACTTCGGCGGGTTCTGCGAGTACCACGACGATCCGGAGAAGGTCTGCACCATCCACGCATGCTGCTGCATAGGGCTCGAGAACAAGGTGCACGACCTCAAGGACGTCGCCGCGGATTGGAAGAACTACACCAGCCTGACGCCGGAGCAGAGGAACAAGGGTGGTTTCAAGTGGACGTACCCGACTAGGTGTCGGGATTCCATGGGGTGGCGTAGGCCTTAGAGACGTGAAAACCTGAAGCGGAGTTCATATAATTTAATATTAATACTCCACTCTTTAAATTGTGAGATGCTTTTGGTAACTTCGTCAATTTCATGATCAACTACCTAGATGATCAACAACCTAGTCGAGACTCTTCAAAATGCTCGTAAAGGTAAGTTGAGAGTGAGAGAATTCATAGGACGGATGCGCATGCGTGTTGAGTGTTTGTGTAACTCTGCATCGTGTTTTGGAAAAAAAAAATCATGCTACTTCGCTCCAAACTCATGGCATACAAACTATATACAAGTCGATAGCCGGGAAATTTCTAATCAATCGTGTAGGAATGAAGGGATCAAAAGTGTTCGAGGCCATACATGTTCCCACTTCCCGAATCAGCACTCAAAGCGAGCTAGCCACCTGAGCTGCGCCGTTCTTCACTGCAAGAAGGGACACGCGGCAGGGGTGGAGGGGACGCAGAACTACCTCGCGCGTCAAACCGTTGCGTGGCCTGGCGGGGCACACATCCTATTGGCTCATCGCACATGTGTTTTGCTTGACAGCGAGTCCACGATCTGATATGGTCGGTCGAGCAGGGCGTTTTTAAGTATAGAGACCGATGTAACAGTAGCCGATTTGCATTTGCAGCTCGTGAGTTTCAGAGGCAGGCATGGGTCTGGGGTTTCGGAGCAAGGAAGGCTGCAGCCATGCGGCGTCGTTCCTCCTCGGCGCGGCGCCTTCTACTGCCCTCCTCTTCTTCCTCGCGTCCGACCGCTTGGGCGAGGGGCGCCTGTCAAGCATCTCGCGCAGCTGGGGCAGTACTGGGAGGACCCAGCTGCCCATTGCTCATGGTGCTGCTCCTACCCGAGATCAAGAGGTGACCGTAACTCATTATAAAAGATTTGACAATAATTATAAAAAATATGATGTATTTTGTAACATAATTATGGTTCCAATTATCATCCAATAAAATTTGAAGGTCCGTTCCACCTCCAGTGCGGCCTATTCGGCCCCTCATTTAATCTTGGTCGCTTACTTTCTGTAGTAGAACCTTAGCAAACGCTCAAGCGCTCCTTATGCGCGTTGTTGTAAAATGTTCACTCTTTCTATCTTAATATGAAGATGCGTAATTCTCTTTCGTATTCGGTAAAAATAAAAATTTGAAGGTCTGTTTGCCCAGTAACAATGGAACCCACAGCTACTTGTTTGACTTTCAAAAGTGAGTAAATTCGGAATGTGGCACAAAATTCAAACTCAAAACAATAGAATCTTACTACTACTAATTGGAGGCTCATTTTGAAATCTCCAGGTGAAGCCACCTAGGATTCCTAGGTGGACACTCTAGAAAAAGAGAGAAATCATAAAAATTCTCACAAAAAAGCAAAACATCCGACCATCAATCGATAGATTCAAATCATCATAGCCATTGGATCTATTATATTTTCTAAAAAATTACCCACCTATGCCATTATGAAAATAGCCTAAAATAACCCCCTAAATCTATATATAAATTACCCACCTCTGCCATTATATAAAATAAACTAAAGTAACCCCCTAATCTTCATCAAAATTACCCACTTATGCCATTATAAATAATATTTAAAATAACCTCCTAATTTGCTACCGAATTGCCCACCGCTATTACTTAAAAATTTAAAGTAACCCGTTAAATTTGCATCTATATTACCCGCACATACCATTATTAAAAATAACATGAGAACCCTGTGTTTGAATCAAATAACCTTAATTAAAAATATACAACAATATATGATTCTAAATCATCTATATCTTGCACTATTGGTATATGATATAATAATTAAGGTCTATACCCATGATGTGTATCACCATTTATAAAGATATAGAGGAAGTGATGAGAATATAGATTTCCATGTTAAAATTGTATCACAAACTTAGGGTTCATTAAACAAATTCAAGCGCATACTGCGATGCAAAGTGAAAAGTTAAAGATTATAAATGTGGATGAAAATATTATAGAGTAATTACTAACTAAAATCTATCATAATTGGATGAAGATAATAAGTATATATCTATATAAGTATTGTGTTTGAATATTTAACAAACGAGAGGTAGCTTATGGTAATATTTTTTTAGCAATGCAGTCTCATTTTTTCCATTGGAGACAAGATAGAAAAAAGAGACAAATTCTCATAAAAATCAAAAATATCAAACACCAATCCTGTGAACTCTAATAATCATAGCCTTTGATCTATTATATTTTCTAAAAATTTACCCACCACTATCATTGTATAAATATTCAAAAATGAGCTCTAAACCTATATCTAAATTACTGAGCTTAGCTATTATAAAAAATAATCTAAAGTAACCCATAATCTTCATCCAATTTACTAATACATATCGTTTTAAAGCATAACTTAAAATGTCATTTCTAAAATTTTATCTATATTAAAAATAACCTAAATTAAACACCTAAAGCTTAATCTAATTATCTTCATACGCATCATACAGAGATGTCAAAAAGTAAACTAATATATGATTCTAAATTACCTATTTATGACATTGTTAATATAAAAAATACTAGGTTAAAGTATATACACATGATGGGTGTTACCATTTAGACCATTTATACATGTATGTGAGGAATCGATGAAAAATATTGATTTGTATGCTAAACATAATGTACGAAGGATTGGAGGTGCGATACAAAATGGAAAAAGTATGAATATGGATGAAAAAGTTCATAGAGTAATTATTAATTAAAAATCAATCTCAACCGGAGAAAGATAGGTACATATCTATATAAGTATTATGCTGACGTATTTAAAAAATAAGAGAGTAGTAGGTAATCAATTTTGATTATTAGCAGGAGTTTAATTTCTAAATAATTTTCAAATACAATAGTTTCTAAAAATATTAGCCCGTGCGGGAGCACGGGTTGATGGACTAGTTTCTAACCAATTATGTTCGACCTCGACTAAAATTTATTCGTGGAATTTTGAAGTTCAAACTACTACTGTATAATTTGACACCCAGCAGGTCGAGTTCGCGGGCCTAGCTGAGCTACTACCGAAGGTAGCCATGGAGGACAGGACAGTGATACTCACGCCGGTGAATGAGGCATGGGCGCGGCCGGGCTTCCTGCTCGACCTCTACCTCGAGAGCTTCAAGAACGGCGAGGGCATCGCGCACCTCCGCAACCACGTCCTCGTGGTCGCCCTCGACGCCCTCGGATTCGACCGCTGCAAGGCCGTGCACCCTTACTGCTACCTCCTACAGGTGACAACAAATGCGAACATGAGCTCAGCCAAGGGGTTCATGTCCAGGGACTACCTGGAGCTGGTCTGGACCAAACTCACCTTCCAGCAGCGCGTCTTGGAGCTCGGCTACAACTTCCTCTTCACGGCAAGATCGATCAAACACCAAACAATTTTCAGCTAGCCCAACTCTGAAACTCTGAAGGCGGTAACACTGATAGCAGTGTGGGTTGACGATTAATTGCTCTCTGCAGGATGCAGACATGGTATGGTTTCGCAACCCCTTCCGGCGCATCGCCATTTACGCCGACATGAGCTGCTCGTCGGACCACTTCAGGCCCTCGCGTGCTCCCCTGGACCAGCCGCTCAACACCGGGCTCTACTACATGAAGTCGACGAACCGGAGCGTCGAGATGGTGAAGTACTGGCAGGCGGCGAGGGAGAGGTTCCCCGGCCGGCACGACCAGTGGGTGTTCGTCATGATCAAGCGCGAGCTTGTGAGCAAGCTGCAGGTCAAGGTCGAGCCGCTGGAGACGGTGTACTTCGGCGGGTTTTGCGAGTACCACGACGACCCGGAGAAGGTCTGCACCATCCACGCCGACTGCTGCGTCGGGCTGGCTTGTGATGTGCAGGTGTAGGATGCGACGTGACGGTCGACGGCGTGCGGTGAAGGTCAAGCGAAAGGTTCATGCCGATGGACCAAGGGCGGTGAAGGATGAACGCGAGTAGGCTTGGACCGATGGACCCGAGGAGTCCGGGCGAAGTCACGACGATCCACATGGTGCACAGAATGGCGAGAGGGCATGACAGGTTGGAGACGGCGTCGGTCGAGTCAAGCGGGAGGCTTGGCGGAGGCCGGACACGCGTCAATGGACGGTTTGGGTGGTTTGGGCCTCAAAACCACCGCGCAGGCAGGTTTCCCGGTTTGGGCCTCAAAACCGGGGGGAGCCCGGTGCGGCCGGAGCTTCGAGAAGGAGGGCACGTGGCGTCATCGCGAAGCTTGCATCGAGGCGAAGCAAAATCGTGAAGGCGGCGTGTCCGTCCGATGTGCGGATAAAAACTTGGACCAAAATGCCCCTGTGTGGGTAGTTATCTTAGTTGTAGCTGTAGGGGTATTATAGTCTTTCGTCCTGGACTATAAATAGGGATGGGGGGACTGGTTATTTTAGCACCTCTTTGCTTAGCAACTCATTATCTATTTGCTTAGAGGCTAGTCATGTGCTTAAAGTGAGAGGAGAGAGGGAGATTAGAGAGTGATTACTCTTTTCTCTTGATTTCTTTATCTTTAGTGGGTGGATGAAGGGAGGAGGCTAGTCCTCATCTTGTATAGAAGATGTTCTCGTGATTTAGCTTTGTTTGTTGTCTCAAATCGTGCTAAATCTTTGATTCCCGAGCGTTTTTCTTTTTCCCTATTTTCGGAGCTATTTTTGGGGAATTTTCGTTCTTCGTGTTTGAGCCGAATCTTGTGAACTTGGTTGAAGGGAAATGATGCTAGGACCTTAGGGAGCATTTTTGATTCATTCCCCTTCCGAATCTCTCACGGATCCGGCTTGGATTTTGAATTTCCTCCAAATCGTGTTGTTGAGTTAGGGTTTCGGTTTTCTCCAAGATTAGTGATGAATACTTGAGCTTTTCAGGATTTGTCTCATGGATCTATTTGCCCTCGGGGCATTACATCCTTGTCTCAAATTTCATCTTGATCCGTGGAGTATCGAAGGAGTTCTCGTGATTTGAAATTCATGCGTTCTTAGAACTGTTCTTCCTGTTCTCCCTGTTCTTCGTTGTTCGGTCTCTGTTTCTTGCGCAGGTCACTCGGGAGGAGGAAGCACGCACAGCAGCCAGAGCAGCGAGCAGGCCCGCGACAGTGCAGCAGTGGGTGGCGAGCCAAGCCACGAACTTGGCCCAGGCAAGGCAGTAGCAGGTTGGGTGCATCGCGGCAGCCCAGCAGGAGCCAGCGGCCCAGGCCAGCGTGCTGGAGTCAGCAGCCCAGTTTGCTGCCAAAGCAGCTCGCGGCCCAAGGCGTGAGAGACAGGAGGCCAGCAGGCCATTTTTCCTTCCTGGCCCATCAAGTAGCACGGCACAGTCACCAGATAGTTTTGGCACAGGTCAACAGCGCAGCACACAAGCAGGTCAGGCAACTCTGGTCTAGCAGTTCAGTTAATTGACGAAAGCATCAGGTAGCGTTGTTGTGCTTTGAAAGGGTTGCTATCTAGCTACAGTATTCAATGATTGGACTCTCATTACTTCTTACGTGATAGCACTGTTATAATCTTAACACTTGGCTTGCTAATTCTAGTACTCGCTAGTCATGCTTAGTTTATTTAATTAATTGCTAATCCTTTCATGCATGCCTAGTTAAGTAAGTAATTAGCTAGTTAAGTAAGTAATTAGTAGTGTTCTTATTTTGTCTCTTGTGTGCAAATATGATGGAGTCAAGTACATGAATTATGTTTCCGCTGTGATTGAGCATGTCTTATCGTTCCTAGGGTGAGCTTGTCACGAGTTGACTAGTGTCATCTTGACGATATAACACTCAGTGTGCTTTGGGGTTGCATATGGGAAATAGGCCTTGTTCTCGTTGATAATTTTTATAGGCTCCCATTCACCCCTCCTCTGGTCGCCCTTTCGGTCCTTCAAGAGTGCATGGCAACCTCCAAGTGACCATTATATATTTTGATACAGTCGCAACATGACTACATGATACAGATTCTGGGCTCGGCTCAAAAATTTGTACGTCTCCAATGTAATAGCTGCCAGAGTGGCAGCTAGTTTTACACCATCGATCGTGCATTACACCATGTAACATGTAGCTCATGTCACAGTTGGACCAGGCTAGTGGGTCAACAATTTGAAGTACCATGCATTGGCATTGGCATGATAGTTTTAGAACTTTAGTTCCAAAATTGGAAGGGTAGAGTGAGTGAGACCAACTTAAACAGCTAGCTCTAGGAAGCATTGTAACCTTGGGTTAATTCTTCTACGCGAAGCGAGGACGAAAGCGTGTGGTCCACTCCACGTGCAAAATGGCTGCTCTACTAGTTCAGAACCTTTAGCGAAATTAGAAAGCATTATTTTGGTCTAGATGGGTCAAGTAGAGCATCGATCAGAGTATTAAACTCACCGTGTTTCGCGCTCTATTTTTTGAAGCACCATGTTCCTGCAGAACTGCTCATATATTCTGATGCACACTTGTAACACGGTGTAGATTCCTGCGCTCGGCTCAAAAAATTTGTACAGTATGATGGAGTAGTCTCCAATAGCTGGCAAAGGTTCCTATGATGGAATCCTGGCCTACTAGCTCGTCAGATACTTATGCATGAACAACTCAGGCCTCCTTTCGTAGAGTTTCTCAACCGGCTTCACTACCGGCTTTTTGAGAAGCCTCTTATTCATGTTACACAGTTAGAAGAAGTTGTTTTGCCAAATATTTTTTCAATCAGAAAGTCGAAGTAAAAAAAAGTTACTTCATCGGTACCAAATTTTTTGATGACCTTCTTCTTGCACGTAACATTGATGTAATGCAAATTTCATTTTTGGTACAATCATCGTGCCGTTTCATTTGATGCAGGTTTTAGAAACCTCCTCGTGCAGGGGAGGTGCTGCTAAAATTACGACTTGACAGTTCTATATTTCTTTTCTTGCAGGAGAGGCTACGTTACCGACCATGACTCGTCACTTTGCAGGATAGGAAGGTGAGGCATCCTACACCTCTCTTTCCGTAAGATGTTCGTAGACCCAGGTGGAAGCAGCAAGGAAGCAACAAGAGGAGATGGCGGCGAGGATGGAGCAGATGGTTCAGCAGAGGATAGAGGTCGAGCGGCAGAGGATGGAGGAAGAAAATCGGATGAGGATGGACCAGATGTTCCAGTACATGCAGAATTTTGCTTCGAGCATGGGTCAATCTTTGTCACGCCACCGATGTTGTTCCCTCCACCTCAGCCACCCACAACTATTCCTCTGAGTCACTTGACACATTGTGCTTAAGATTGAATACTTTAATTTTGACAACTTTAGATGTTAGCTCAGAATGTCCTATCCTATGTGCAGAATCAATCGGCGGCTTCGAATAATGAAGACCAAGATTTGTCGCAGTGGTCTCCTTGGCCTCCATGGATTTAGACTTTGCATTTGTGACTTGAACTTGGATGAAACTTAGTTGTGACTTGAACTTGGATTTATGGCTTGTTTCATGCTTACTTTGGATTATGTCTGTGATGTTTATGAATAATGTTTGTAATGGTGGTTGTGAATTATGCCTGTGATTGTTTATTATAAATGCCTGTGATGATGTGTATTGTGAATTGAGAGGGGTCCGTTATACATGACAAATTAGGTAAAAAGGGGGGTACTGTCCACTTTTCCGAGTGTTACACTCGGCCAAGAGGGGCTTTGCTGAGTGTTTTAGCTTTAACACTCGGCAAAGGGGGCAGTTGCACCACTATCTGGTGCTTCTTTGCCGAGTGTATTGGCTTAAACACTCGGCAAAGAAGGCATAAAATGCTCCCGATGAACCATGTTTGCCGAGTGCCACGACCCCGACACTCGGCAAACGTTAATTTTTTTACCAAGTGCCTCGAGGCCGACACTCGGCAAACTTTAATTTTTTGCCGAGTGTCTGCCGTCTGACACTCGGCAAACTTGCCGTTAACCTGGACGCCGTCACTGCCGTTGTCGCCGAGTGTTTATCTTCGCCGAGTGTCTTTTTGGCCTTCGGCAAACCTTTTGCCAAGTGCGCGATGTTTGACACTCAGCAAACACCTGTTTGCCGACGCAAAATTTGCCGTGTGCTGAATGCTGAGTGTTATACTCGGCAAATACTTTGCCGAATGTTTTTGGGTCTTCGCCGAGTGCCTGTGGCACTCGGCAACTTTACCACCTGGCGTCCTTCCTCCTCGGCGCGGCTCTGCCCACAGCGTTCCTCTTCTTCCTGGCGTCCGACCGCCTCGGCCAGGGCTTGTCCAGCATCTCCCTGAGCTGGAGGACGAGCAGTGGAACCCGGCAGCCAGCTGATGGCCCACTGGCTCAGGAGGCTCGTGATCAAGAGGTAATTAATCCAGCGTAGATTCAACTCCATGTCTGATATGGCTTGCCATCATCAATTGCATCTTTACAAGCTGTGTTCATATGTCGCAGGTCGTCGGGTTCGCGGGCCTAGCTGAGCTGCTCCCGAGAGTGGCCATGGAGGACAGGACGGTGATCCTCACGCGGGCGAACGAGGCATGGACGCAGCCCGGTTCATTGTTCGACATCTACCGCGAGAGCTTCAGGAACGGCGAGGACACGGAGCGCTTCCTCAACCACGTCCTCGTCATCGCCGTCGATGCCGGCGGGTTCGACCGGTGCAAGGCCGTGCACCCTCACTGCTAGCACCTGGAGGTGGTGAAGTCGACCAACCTGAGCTCGGCCAGCAAGTTTATGACCAAGGAGTTCGTGGAGCTGGTGTGGCTCAAGCTCTCTTTCCAGCAGCGCATCCTAGAGCTCGGCTACAACTTGCTCTTCACGGCAAGATCGATGATTTCCCAATTAAAACTCATGATGAATCGTTTAATTTGGCCTACCACGTACTCCGTACAATATTAGCATCTAGTAGCTCGATCAACTTTTGACCTGATCATTTGTCATGATGCATCGCTTGCAGGACGCCGATATCATATGGTTTCGCAATCCGTTCCGGCACTTCTCCGTGTACGCCGACATGAGCTTGTCCACCGACTACTTCAGGGATACATTTGATCCCCTGAACAACGAGCTCAACACCGGGCTCTACTACATGAAGTCGACGAACCGGAGCATCGAGATGATCAGGTATTGGCGGGCGCCGTGGGCGAGGTTTCCCGACGGCAACGAGCAGGATGTGTTCAACAAGATCAAGCACGAGCTCGTCAGCAAGCTCCAGGGCAGGATCGAGGGGCTCGAGACGGCCTACTTCAGCGGGTTCTGCGAGTTCCACGACGACCTGAACAGGGTCTGCACCATGGACGCCAACTGTTGCATCGGGCTGGCAAACAAGGTGCTCGACCTCAAGGATAAAGTCGCGGATTTGAGGAATTACACGGCCCTGGCGCCGGGGGAGAGGAAGAAAGCAGGGGGTTTCAACAAGTGGACGCCCCCGGCTAGGTGCTGGAAGACAATCGGTAGGAGAGTGTAAATTGTCGTCGACGAGTCTCATTAGATTAGCACAACTAGCTGAGCTGTTCTGTGAATACACATGTTCCAAATGTTGATTTCTGAACACTGCGAACAAATCAATGTTGTTTTTCAAAATTTTGCGAATTTCAAATGGGTGCCGCACGAGCCTGTACAATACTCCATATGCAGGAGGGAGCTAGGATTTCGACATTAGGATGGGCATGCAAGGCATGAAGCCCACCCTAGCCTAGATGCTATGTGATGCTACCGACCGCCTCTACTAATTTATCCTACCCGGGATTAATTGTCTGATTGGTTATTATGCGTTGTGCACCACTGATCACTTGACTAGTTCAGGTGCGGTGCGGAGGCAGAGACGCCGGGCAGCGCGGCGACAGACAGACTCTCTCTGCACGCGGTGCAGCGGAACTGGCGAACTGCGGAACCTGGATTCGTTGGTGGGCTGTTGGGCTAATTGTTAGTTGAGGGGGCACATACAGGCTTAATCCTGGTAGTTCCCGGCCTCCCTCACACATACTATGTGAAATGCCCTGATCTCTCTCGGAAGAAAAAAAAAGCCCTTGGTGTTTGAAAACAACGGATCCAAATGAAGTCTTGAAATCCGCTCAACACGTCGATCATTGACAGGGAACGGCAGCCGGCCACATGTCCCTGGCCGGCCGGCCGAATCAAGGTTGACTCGAGGACCAACGGCTTCCTGAGCTGGTATTAATTACCTGAGCTGGCGTCGCACGTCGTGTCGTCGGTGCATCAAATCAGATGCACATGCGGGCAAACCTCGTGCTTTGCTCAGAGTAGCGTATCGTACTCGCCACCGTGTGCTCCTTCATTAACTGCGCACGCACTAGTCAATTGCTTGCGAGCGCGGAGTTAGGCCTGCTAATGGGGCTGTTACCCGCCCCTTGTCCACCCCACCCCGAAATTTATGGAATTCACCCCACCCCAAAATCTCAATAATTAACCCACCACTCCGTTTAAGCGTGGGTGTAATCAAAGCACGCATGAGTGGGTTAAACCCAGAGATGCGTTCAAGTTGTGCATCTCAACTGAGCGCCGCTCACTTGCCTGACTTGCCATACTTGCTCAACCCAAGGATGTTCCAATTTGCATTCCATTGTGTGTAAAAACAAGTGTGGCATGCCATACTTGCCAGCTTGACTGAAAGAATCGGAGAAATATAGCTGCACAGTCAACGGCAGAAGTGGACCTGCTAACAGTCTAATACTGATGATCATGCAACTAGAGCACTCATGGTGCTTCTCAGTCTACGGAGGATGAGGACTTCTGCTCTTCAACACATTATAGGATAGGGGTACTTGCGAAATTTGATAAGAAACGAATTACTTCCAGACTCGGATTAATTAGAAATTTAGCTGTAGATTTGTCCAATTGTCCTGACTCCAAAACAAACACTTGCTGGAAGCAAATCTAAATTAAAGAATCCCTGTGTATTAGGAACACTCATCGATGGACCAGGCAAGAACGGAGTTGCTCACGGGCTACCGCCAATCTGGACCTCCTTGGCGAGCCGCACAGATCAAGAACCTTCTCCCGCAGACTAGCGAGGCCACCGTTATAGGACTCGATGCCGGCGCTGGAGCAGTTGATAGCCAAGTCAATCTCTAGCAAGAAGGGAAAGGGGGATGAGGAGAAGGGGAACAGGATGATGCGGAGAAGGAGATGGTGGAGGGCAGCTAAGGATGCGCATGACTTTTTTTGCGGGAGAGGTGGCAACGGTAGTGGCTAGGTTCGACGGCAGCGGTTGTGGTTGGGGCCACCGGCGATGGCAGGCCGTTTTGCTATGCGAGCAAAGAGATGCAGCTTTCCTCGGAACGAAACTAAAACAACACACGTCCAACTCACCTTGCAGTAAACCCGCCCTACCCCGCCCCGTAAGCAACTACAACCCATTCATACCCATCCCAGTAAACCCCATCTCAGACCCTGCCCCGAATCCCCGTTTCCACCCGCCCCGTCAGCAGGCCTAGTGCGGAGTCACGGAAACGACGACGATATAGGAGCAGAGTCAGTGTAGCTTCTCCTTCAGTCCTCCTCCGGCCCTGGAGACCTCGACCGCCGGTCGGCCGGAACAAGCCAAGCAGGGGTTACTTGCCAGCTTCCATTTCGTACGTGGGCTTACGGGCTTACGGCTACCAAAACGGCATGGGTCTGGGGCTCGGAGGCAAGGAGGCCTGCCAGCACGTGGTGTTCTTCCTCGTCGGCGCGGCGCTGCCCACTGCCCTCCTCGTCCTCCTCGCGTCCGACCGCCTCGGAGAGGGCTTGTCCACCATCTCCAGTAGCTGGGGGCCAACTCCGACCCAGCTCCCGGCCTCGGCTGTAGGCGGCCCGCCGGCTCAGGGGGGCAACACTACTCTCTCAGCCGGCGGCGCTGCTCCAACTGCTACCCACGCTCAGCAGGTACGACCAGACCCAGCGATTTTATTAGTAAGATCAATGATGTCAATCCATTACTAGAACTTTCAACCATTACTTCAAAATTTCCGGAAAGCATTGTTATTAGCAGCAAAGTGCTTCGATCCCTTTCTTTTGTTCTAGGTGTATGAGAGAAATGGTGTGACTGATGCAGCTGCACCCTCAGTCCGAATTTGCAGATTTGGCCGAGCTGCTGCCCAAGGTCACCACCGACGACAGGACGGTGATCATCACGTCGGTGAACGAGGCGTTCGCGCGGCCCGGCTCGCTGCTCGACGTCTTCCGCGAGAGCTTCCGTGCCGGCGAGGGGATCGAGCACCTCCTCAACCACGTCCTCGTCGTCGCCGTCGACGACGCGGCGTTCGCGCACTGCAAGGCCGTGCACCCCCACTGCTACCTCCTCGAGGTCAAGTCCATGAACCTGAGCTCCGCCAACAAGTTCATGAGCGAGGCCTACGTCGAGCTGGTCTGGACCAAGCTCTCGCTGCAGCAGCGCGTCCTCGAGCTCGGCTACAACTTCCTCTTCACGGTACGCATAACAAACGATCGGATCTGAAACGGACTCGTATTCAGTTAGCATCTGATCTGACGATGCATGTCTGATGTCGAAACTGATAAGCTCGATCTCTGCATGCAGGACGTGGACATCGTGTGGTTCCGCAACCCGTTCTGGCACATGAGCATGTTCGCGGACATGACGACGTCGAGCGACATATTCCACGGCGACGCCAGCAGCCTCGACAACTGGCCCAACACAGGGTTCTACTACGTCAAGGCGACGAACCGGAGCGTCGAGATGCTGCGGCGGTGGCGGGCGGCGCGGGCGAGGTTCCCGCCGAACCACGAGCAGGCCGTCTTCAACGAGATCAAGCACGAGCTCGCCGGCGACCTCGGGGTGCGTATCCGGTTCCTCGACACGGCGCGCTTCGCCGGCTTCTGCCAGATCTACCACAGCGACATTGGCGCCGCGTGCACCATGCACGCCAACTGCTGCTTCGGGCTCAGTAACAAGCTCTACGACCTGAGGGAAGTGCTGGGGCAGTGGAGGAACTTCACCGGCTTGACGCCGGAGGAGAAGAGCCGGAAGTTCTTATGGAAGGATCCCACCAAGTGCGGTTCGCCGGATAAAAAGAACTGGTCGATAAATCCGTGAGAGCGCCTGTACAAGTGATCGCTTTGTTGCACTACACTTATACAGTTGCCTTAGAAATGGCTCTGAGTTCGTGCTAGAGCTTTGCCGCACAATCTCGAGTGAGCTCCGTTGACAATCTCAAAGGCAATGTTGACCATATAGATGGTATGTCCAAATCGATTTGTAGAACTGAGCCCTGGTCAAGCTCCGCCAGGAAAGGCAAGAACACTGCAGGAGTCAGCTCCTACAAGATGACGGAGTCAGTTCCATTACACGATAGAGTCAATTTAATTGATGAACAGCAGTATTTACCATTTTTTCAATTTTTTGAACATCGGAAGATATGTACTTTTTTCTTTTTCGATGCACCAAAGCCCAACAAGACATGTTTGTATATCCTATCAGTGCAAACCACCTTCTGGGCGGAGCAAGAAAACCCCTCAAAAAGCTATACTCAAACTTCTGGGTGGAGCATGAAAACACCTTCTGGGTGGAGTATTACAAATTTTGGAACGATGTGCATCCACAGTATAGATGTATGTTGGGGATCGATAAAAAACTAGACACTCTTGAGCGCCGTTTGCGGGTAAAAACTCTCTAACCTTGCAACTTATTAACCAAGGAATAAAACTTAGTTAACATCGCAGCTTCTTATGAAAACCATTCTGTCAGTAAGACTAGTAATCTCGCATCTTCTTTGTTATTGGAGGGACCCGAAGCTAGCAACTGATAACTGATGACCAAACTCCAACTGAACTAACTCTCGAGTGTTCGGGGTCAGTCTCGAACACCGAGTTTTCAACTTTTTACTATTTACTCAGGAGCGGGAGTTGAAGGAAGATGTCGCAAAGTCTCTTGGAGCAACATAACAAACCAGGCGCCATGAGGTTGGACATCTATCTCGGAGCGAGGGTGAAAGCACGAGGCTGGAGGATTGATCTGGCGTGAAGGTGAAGTCCCGAGGTTGGAAGGACGGAGGCGTGAAAAATATGACTACGTGGAAGAATTCAATTTGTATACGTTACCCCCAATAATCTTTGTGTACAGCATATCCTAGGAATGTAGTGGTTGAGGAAGGATAT
The DNA here is from genome assembly GCF_005286985.2 of Setaria viridis. Taxonomy (NCBI): domain Eukaryota; kingdom Viridiplantae; phylum Streptophyta; class Magnoliopsida; order Poales; family Poaceae; genus Setaria; species Setaria viridis. The sequence goes on from NC_048267.2 coordinate 44,189,636, forward strand.
TTTTGAAATGTAAAGGAGCCCTACCCGTTGTAAGAGGGACCTATTATTTTTCCATTTCTTCAAGTGTTATCTCCTTTTATCCACAAATCTGTCTTGTATCAAATTTTTTTGAGACCGACAATGTACTTTGTGGTAAAAGTTGCGATACAAACTGAAACTAGAAAATTCAAACGAGAATGGCAAATTCCATGTGCATGTGCACTAGAAGACAAAGTTTCTAAGAAATGGTCTCCTAGTGCGCATGCACTTGAAATTTGACATTTTCAGTCCAAGGAATACATGGAGCTGGTCTGGCTCAAGCTCTCTTTCCAGCAGCGTATCCTCGAGCTCGGCTACAAATTCCTCTACACGGTAATTAAGATTATCTGGAACTGGAAGATGAAACTCATCGTCAATTTGACCAACCATTGATTCTAGCGACTGATCAGCTTCGAATTACCATCCATTACTAGTGATTGTACATTGATACTCATCGTCGATTGGATGGGCGTAACTCGGAGCGAGACTCAACAGAGAGTAGGAATATATTTCAAGGTGCGCACAGCTGAGGGAGATCCATGGGACAGCGAAAATTCACTTTCAGTACAAACACTTGCAGAGGAGCTATTCGGAATAGAGGGGAAAATTCCCTGTTCCTGGAAGAATTGGGCAGTTTTCCTGCCAAATTTTGGCTGAACTCATGCACTGTTCCTGCATTCAAAACATGGTTGCTAGTTGCTACTGCTAGTTTTCTGAACAAGAAAGGTAGATTGCAATTTATGCAGAGGTCAGAGAAAGAGACGACCATGTGTATCGCCTTCCCTTGCAGTGCTCCTTGAGTACTACTACTTCGTTGTGGACAAAAACATTACAGTTTCAGAGAAAGGCCGGCACGTTCTTTCAGAAACCTGTCTCGGTGGAAACGAAGAATGGGTCGCGAGTTGTTGCTTTCGGGTCCCCGTTTGTATCAAAATTTATGTCACATCGAATATTCGAAGACTAATTAAGAAGATTAAATATGAGCTAATTATAAAATAATTACACAGATGGAGGCTAATTCGCAAGATGAATCTATTAAGCCTAATTAATCCATCATTGACACATATTTACTGTAGCATCACAATCATGGACTAATTAGGCTTAATAGATTCGTCTCGCAAATCAGCCTCCACGTGTACAATTGATTTTGTAATTAGTCTATGTTTAATACTACTAATTAGTATCTAAACATTTCGATGTGATAAGAATTTTAGGAGCTTAAAAAACCAAACAACCCTTCGTCTCCAGATCAACGATTGGCTTGTTCCGTCGTTGCTGATCTCTTTGTCGCAGTGGCCATATTGCCTGATCATCATAGCACATGCACTGCGCTTCAATTCGAGCTGTTGCACGTTAAATCATTAAGCATGTAGGCGAACAGACTTGGGCGGGAGTCGCCTACTGCATAATGGAAAATGGCATCGATCGAAGCTCTTACAGGTAAATGATAGGGACAGGGCTTCCCTCGTAGCGACTCGCGTCATGCGTGCACACAGCAGCCTCACACCTTCTGTTTGAATTGAAATAATTTTATGATGCTAATAGTTGTCTGATCTTTTGTTCTGTATGAATTCTTAGTAGCATAGATAAATCTCCAACAACCATGCAATTTGCAGTCTGAATATTTGAGACGCGTATCATAGTCTCGATCGGTTGCAGAAGCTTCAGCAGCTAGAACCTAGAAGTTGATCCTACATCCCCAATGATGGAACCATGTACTATATCAAATTGTTTGCTTCGAAAAATATACATGTAATAAAATAAACTGGGCCTAGGATCCGATGATTGATGAATCCTCACGTGCCTAAGCCATTCATCCGTTGATGAACGGCCATGGCATCACGTTTTTTTTTTCAATGCAAACAAGTACTCCGTACAAAGGAAGGCCCCAGAATATATCTGCGCCTTTTCCCGTAAAAAAAAAATCTGCGTTTGGCACAAGTGATACCAGACAGGTCGAATAATTCCAGAAAAATTTTACATGATGAAACGCGAGGGTTGGGCGGCACGAACTGGCACATCTGTCATGGCTCTACCAATCTCCACGAAAAGTCAAGCTCGCAACAGAACTGATGCACGACGCACACCAGCACATCACATGTTAAATCGAGTATATACGAGTAGTAGCATTATTGGCTCGCAGCAGGAATGGCGACCTCCAAGGCCGGCACCTCTCTGTCTCCGGTGGTCATCTTCCTCCTCGGGGCGGCCTCAGCCACCGCGCTGCTCCTCTTCTTCCTCACGTCGTCGGCGAGGCCCGAGCTGGTGAACGGCGTTCAGAGAAGAGGGGAGGTGCCAGCTGGATCGGCTAGCGTGCGTTGCAGCACTCCACGAGCCAACGCCACGGTCGGAGCTGAGCAACACGCCGGAGCAACAGCTTCTCCGGCTAATGAGGTAATAATGCACACTCCTCCGGCGAACGAGCAGAGCATATACATGCTCTGACGTTATTGATCGGTGTTGTGATTTCGCTTGCAGACGGGCGCGGGCGGCGACGGCGAGGCGGAGTTCGCGCGGATGCTGCGGCGGGCGGCGATGGAGGACCGGACGGTGATCATGACGTCGGTGAACGAGGCGTGGGCGGCGCCCGGGTCGCTGCTGGACTCGTTCCTGGAGAGCTTCCGCGTGGGCGAGAACGTGTCGCACTTCGTGAAGCACGTCGTGGTGGTGGCCATGGACGACGGCGCGTTCCGGCGGTGCCAGGCCGTGCACCCGCACTGCCACCTCCTCCGGCCGGAGAAGGAGGGCCTCGACCTCTCCGGCGCCAAGAGCTACATGACCAAGGACTACCTCGACCTCGTCTGGAGCAAGCTCAAGCTCCAGCAGCGCATCCTCGAGCTCGGCTACAACCTCCTCTTCACGGCACGTACACACCACACTAACCATTTCCATCGTCGATCGATGATGAATGCATCAATCTCTATGCCATCCTTTTCGTAACTCGTTCTTCCTTTCGTGCTCGCACGACTCCCTAGTACTCGGCGTTGACTGATATGATGCGGTTTGTACTGTACATCCGTCGTGCAGGACGTTGACGTGGCGTGGTTCCGGAACCCGCTGGTGCACATCACGATGGCGGCGGACATCACGACGTCGAGCGACTTCTACTTCGGCAACCCGGACGACCTGGGCAACTTCCCCAACACGGGCTTCATCTACTTCAAGGCGACGCCCCGGAACGCCCGCGCCATGGCCTACTGGCACGCGGCGCGGCGGCGGTTCCCGGAGAACCACGACCAGTTCGTGTTCAACGAGATCAAGCGCGAGCTCGCGGGGAAGCTCGGCGTGCGGATCCGGTTCATCGACGCCGCCGACGTGAGCGGGTTCTGCCAGCTCGGGCGGGACCTGAACCGGGTCGCCACCGTGCACATGACCTGCTGCATCGGGCTGGAGAACAAGCTGTTCGACCTCAAGAGGGTGATCGCCGACTGGAAGCGCTACATGGCGCACCCGCTGTGGGAGCGGCGGACGGGGAAGATCGGGTGGACGTTCGAGGGAGGACGCTGCATACACTGACGAGACTGACGATACTACAATTTACGAAATGGTATACACTATACGTTAGTTCATGTATGTATTTGAGTTTATGGAAGACATTTGTGAATTTGGATTCATATACTACAATGTACTGGTAGTTCCGTACGTGCCTGGATTGGCTTGGATTCAAATCTGCAGGACTTGCTCAAACTTCAGAACTCCAGTTGGTTTGGATTCAAGTCTGCCGGGGTGTTGAAACAAATAGTAATCAGAATCTGGTTTAGCCGTCTCCGGTTTCAGGCTTTCAGCCAACCCGGTTTCGACAGGTGCCGGACTTTTTCATCAGAATTCCTGAGCAAATAATCATCTTCGTGTCTCAACTCAATCATGCATCATGCGCGCCGTCCGTTTCTCTTCCCACCGAACTATTTTTGTTCGTCTGGTTATACTATATACGATATGATAGAGGTGCTCTTGTTGCTTCTGAATGACTAGCGTGCGTGAAGGCGACTAATTGGATTCATTGTTAATCCAACAGAATGAAATGAGGGCTAATGACGTATCCAGTACTAAATAGGTCCGTAACACTATTGACTAGGTAAGCTAAACTGTCTCATACGCGAGCGATCACTGTATTAGGTTAGTGGGTGTTTGGTTCCTTCCCTATCCCTACCCTATTTTGGTTCCATGGACTAAAATCTATTAATACAGTTGAATAAAGACCTTTTACCCTTGCTACCCACCGCCTGGTACCCTTGTTCTAGCGCCAACTTCTGGTTTTGGGCGCCTGCTACACACATAGTCACATACACAACCATCGTCTTCCAATCCAAGCCGCCATCAAAATCAAAAGCTTCCCCAGCAATAGCATTGATGTACTGAAGCAAAGCAAAGCAAAGCGAAGGGGGCGCCTTCCCTGGAGAAAGAAACCCCTCCCTTCCCCACCATTCCTCCGCCCACATGGCGCTCGAGGTACAGGCCTCCTGTCGTTGCGCCGCTCCCTGGATGCGGCGGCGGATCCTCCGGCGTGCAAGGTGGCGGCGAGGGACGAGTGGCTAGACCCGGGGGATCCCCCACCGGTGCCGCCACCACCCCGTCAGGCTCCCCTCATGCGGACCCCTCCATAGCCGTCGTCGTCGCGTCGTGGCACCACGCCTCAGCCGCCAAGTACCTGCCGCTGCACGCCGTGTCCTGCACCGCCGACTCGGACCCCGCCCGTGCCCGCGGGGTGGTACTCGTGGAGCGGTGACCGCGCGGCGGGAGGGAGGCCGGCGGCGGGGGCTAGGCGGGAGGGATGGCTGGCGACGACGGCGGCGGGCGGGAGGGAGGCTGCTGGAGGGAGCCGGGTGGGAGGAAGGGCAATAAATGAGGGGCGGGGGTGTCCCCAAGACCCTTTAGTCCACTTTAGTCCACCCATATAGACTATGGACTAGAGGACTAAACACTCTAGTCCGTATTTTAGTTCACCTGTTTGCCACTTTAGGGACTAAAAGTGTCAAAAATGAGTAGACTAAGGGGTGTTTGGATCTTTAGTCCGGACTAAAATTCATGTCACATTGAATATTCGGAGGCTAATTAGGAGGACTAAACATGAGCTAATTATAAAACTAATTACATGGATGGAAGCTAATTCACGAGACGAATCTATTAAGCCTAACTAATCCTTCATTAGCACATGTTTACTGTAGCATCACATTGTCAAATTATGGACTAATTAGACTTAATAGATTCATCTCACAAATTAGTCTCCGTCTGTACAATTGGTTTTGTAATTAGTCTGTATTTAATACTCCTAATTAGTATCTAAATATTCGATGCGACACAAACACCCCCCTAAACAGGCCCTTAGGCAACTAAAAAAAAGCTTAGATAGGCAACTATGGGCGTATGGGCCCCAGAATGACGAAATCATCTGGGCCGGCAGTACCATTCTGATTCTGTACGCTTCTGGGCCCCCAGAGTAGTATTCAGCCCCCAGATAATGATGAACAAGAGGCCCAAGGTCCAATCTAACATTCCAACGAGGCCTCTGTGCGACTGTGTTGATCACCGGCGGCGGAGGGTGAGCGGCGGCGTGGTAGCGCATCGTGGCCGCGGCAGCAGCGTCGGCGGCGGGCGTAACGTGACGACGAAAGTTGTCCACCGAAGTTTATCCCTGTACTTAATTGCGCATTAATTGTCCCGCTGAAAGTCCACGCCGTGGCCGGATCGAGATCAAGCTAGTGTGTTTAAGTATCGGACGGCGACGAGTAGGGAGCGCGAGCTACCATGTCCATCGGATCACAACACGTGCGCGCGCTGCCTGCCTGCGTTCCGATCCGGGCAGACCGTCGCAACCTCAAGCTTACATATAGCATGCCAATTGTCAGCAGCTACCACTGCACGCTTGCACTGCCGGGACCGTCGTCGCAGCAGGCAGTTTCAGTCCGGCTGCCCGGAGACGAGACATGGGCCCGGGGTCCGGCGGCAAGCTGCCGCAGAGCGGCAGCCACGCGGTGAGCTTCCTCCTCGGCGCGGCGCTGCCCACCGCCCTCCTCTTCCTCCTCGCGTCCGACCGCCTCGGCGAGGGGCTGTCCACCATCTCGGCGAGCTGGCGGGGGAACGGGACGACGACGACCGTGCTGCCCCAGATTGCCCCGGCTAATAATAAGCCGCCGGCGGCCGGCACTCTCGCCGCCGCCGACGACCGTGCAGCCCCTACGCAAGATCACGAGGTGCGTACCCGTAGATTAAGCCCCACCGCTCTCGTGCGCGCTGCACCCGATGCTCTTGGGCAGTTGGGCCGTTCCGTCTCTATGGCCGCGCATTACACTAGTCAACATGAACAGCGATGTGTTCTTGGGCTCCGCGTATTATCTTCGTATAACTCATGAATTCGACTTTCGACTTACCTTTGTCTCCGCTCTAAATTAAAAATAAAGGAAGAATATATGAACTCATGAGTTCTACACGCAGGTGGAATTCGCGGGCCTCGCTGAGCTGCTCCGGAAAGTGGCCATGGAGGACAGGACAGTGATAATGACGTCGGTGAACGAAGTTTGGACGCGGCCCAACTCCCTGCTCGACATCTTCCTCGGCGGCTTCAGGAACGGCGAGGACACGGCGCACCTCGTCGACCACGTCCTCATCGTCACCGTCGACGCCAGCTCGTACCGCGGCTGCAAGGCCGTGCACCCTCACTGCTACCTGCTGGAGGTGAAGTCCATGGACATGAACAGGGCCAGGACGTTCGGGACCAGAGAATACGTCGAGATGATCTGGCTCAAGCTCTCCATCCAGCAGCGCGTCCTGGAGCTCGGCTACAACTTCCTCTTCACGGTAGGAACGATGATATGGGAACGATCTGTAGTCTGAACATTGATTAGCAGCTGGACTCTGAACACGTTGGTCTCCTGCAGGACGCCGACATCCTATGGCTTCGAAATCCGTTCCAGCACATCTCCGTCTACGCCGACATGAGCTGCTCGCTGGACAACTCCAAGATGGCGCCTGCTCTCCTGGATTGCGAGAACAACGTGGGGTTCTACTACATGAAGTCGACGAACCGGAGCGTCGCGATGATCAAGTACTGGCGGGCGGCGAGGGCGAGGTTCGACGGCGACCCGATCGAGCAGGTGGTGTTCAACACGATCAAGCACGAGCTCATCAGCGAGCTCGGGGCCAGGATCCAGCCGCTGGAGACGGAGTACATCAGCGGCTTCTGCGACTTCCAGGATCGGCTGGACAAGGTCTGCACCGTGCACGCCAACTGCTGCATGGGGTTGGAGAACAAGGTGAGTGACCTCAAGAACGTCGCCGCGGATTGGAAGAATTACACCAGCCTGCCGCCGGAGGAGAGGAAGAAGGTGGATATCAAGGTGACGGCCCCGAGCAATTGCCGGAAATCCATGGGATGGACGTAAGCTAGCTCTGAGGGAGACTCACCAGAGAGTGTGAGCTTCAGGTTGGCAGTTCGACCGATCGCTGTGCCCACTCCTTTTTGTTTTTTGAGTGCCCATTTGTAATATGAGCTCGAGCTCTGAATAAACAGGAGCATGTCAGGTAGTAATCTGGAAAGGATATTGCAGCTTGTTACTCCTCTATGAAGATGCCGGATAATGGTATGTCGCTGAAAAGGTTATCGACAGCTTGTTACTACTCTTCTATGAATGCCGGAAAATTGTGCGAGGGCGACAGTAGTCTTTTCAGAGACCTGTTGCAAAGCAACAGGATGGGTCGCGAAGCGCTTGCCAAGCACTTCTCTTGAGTTGCTTTCGTTTCTGGATCAATAAACACTTGTTGATCTATGATTAGTGATCTACTCTGTTTTTTTTCCTTTCAGTGACTAGCTTATTACAAGTATTGAAACATTAAACGTGAACAGGGCTGAGCACACTGCCAGTCTGCCACGTGGAAGATGGCGTCAAAATTCTAACAGAAAGCTTAATATAAAAACATTAGTGTTGTCCCTTCTGTCTGCTCACACTACAATCTGCGCACTGCTATTGTAGAAATAAGCATAAAATACAACCGTGCATTCCCAAGTCTGAATGTTTTAACCGCACATGCTTAGTTTCGGCTGCAGCGATAGAAATGGATCTCCTATTCTTGACCGCGGAGCCATGTGCTATCAGACCTAGGGATGCTCGAAACTCGAAAGTACGGAGTAATTTTCCTTCGTAATCTTTTTTTAAAAGATCATCTGTCTTTGTAATCTGAATCCTATCTTTCGCACGGTGATGGAGCCATTCATCCCAATCCCATACAGTGATACAGACAGCTTTTTTTTTTGTGTGTGTGTGAGGGTGATACAGACAGCTTTGAACACTGATCCAGATCCTTTTCGATGGGCTTAAAGGCCTTACAGTATTTGATTTCTTGGGCTGTAGATGGGTAAGGCATAGGCCCAACTAGCACATTCCACCACGGACTACGCCGTCCGCGACCATGTCGGTTAGGCGTAAACACAATATACGTAATCCCAGTTTACGAGGCGGAAAGATAAAGCAACTGCCAAATCAAACCCCTCCAGTCTCCCCCAAGTGACGACTCGACGGAGTCACGGTCCCCCAGCAGAAACGCGAGATCGCCGGCGAGAGTTTCCCGATGACCGGCGGCGGCAGCAGCAGCACCCGGCGTGCGGCCGCCGCCGCCAGGAGCCGAGGGAGGCCCTCCGACGCCTCGGAGCCGGAGCCGGACGCTCGCCGAGCCGCGGCCGCGGCCGCAGCGGCGCGGCGCCGTGGTCGCGGCGACCATGGGCCTCTTCGCCTCATGTACGTGAGCACTCGAACCCTCGCGCTCCTGGGGATTGTTTCCTTCGCCCTCGCGTCGGTCGCCTTCGTGACGTATACTGGCGGGTGGTGGGAGGAGGTGGAAACGGAGGGCGCGGCCACGCTGCGAACGGTCATGCGTTCCGTCACGCCGCTGTCGGCACCCAGGATGATGGATCTGCCTCAGGTGATAACCATTGGTTTGGCAATTGCTACGTTGTTTTATATTTTGTAGCACTGTCTAGGACCTGAAGGTTGGAATGGCACAAGGGCTAAGCTAGCAGTGAAGCACGGCACGGGAACCTGTAGTTGATTTTGGATTGGTCGGTTGTTTTATGTATCAGCCGTTAAATAATGGTGATTACTGATTTAGCATAGGTGATATTGTTACCAGGACCTAGTAGTTGTGCATCACTTGTTTATATTTGATTGATGATGGAGTTATTTGAAATGTGTTAGTAATTGCCAATGATCAACAAGCCTATCAGTTGTTCTCAATGATGCATATTCGAAAGGCTCTAATTTCTTCGTATCATTAAGTTTTGGTTGTAAACAGGTCAGCTTTCTGATGGTTCATGTTTAACTGGTTGCAGTTCCAAGGTGATCACAAGGAAAGCTTGTATTGGGGTACTTACAGACCAAATGTGTATCTTGGAATTCGTTCAAGGTGCTTAACTTTTGCAACACCTCCCTATTGTCCTGTATAACATGTTGTCTACAACTCTGGAATACATTTGAAAGTTCATGGTTCTCGTATCTTTAGTTGTGATGATATCTTCCTACTCTCATGAAAATTATCGAAACTGAGGAGTTTCCACCTTTCTACTTGTCCATATTTGCATTCATGTGGAGTAATTGTATTGGTAATTCCAGTACTGTGCCTTTTAGAATAGCATGTCATGCTATTTTCTTTCAGTTGAAAGTATCATTTGTATGCAATCAAAATTCTGTAGAATCAAGCATTTTTGAGAATTTTATGCCACTATTACTTCTATTTCAGAACTCCTCTGTCTCTAATTGCTGGATTGATGTGGATTGGCTTGAAAAATGGACAATATTTTCTTCGTCATGTTTGCCAAGATTCTGATGAGCTGAGCACATATGGGTGGACAGCTCACAATGGTAGGGATTATGGACATCAAATGCTAGTTGATCATGGCCTACTCTTGACTACTAGTTTTCTGAAAGAGAAAGGGGAGGGCAGTGGTTATGGTGGAGACTGGGCAGTTCGATTGGGTGCTAACAGTGAGAGGTAAGCATACATTCATTATCTGCAAATAAAAGAAAGAACATTTCAATTTGTACTGAAAAGATGTAAGCTTCTCAATTTCTAAACATATTAAACACAGGATGGGAAGAAGGATGATTCTGGGTTGTTTATTGGTTGCCTGATCCCAGTTCAGTAGGATATCACCTGTCATTAGTACTCGCAAACATGGAAAATTATCAAACCAAAAGAACTTATTCCATGCTGTTAATCTTTATCTAGGTCTAGTTTAAATGATGCTCAAGGAAGCACCACACACCTGTTTTTCTACATTGCTGACGAAAGCGGAAAGTCGATCACTATGGCCTCACATGTACCTTCATCAAGAGGCCCTGTTCTTTTGGCATCTGGGTCGCACGATGAGATTGGTGATTGGGAATTGTACTTGAGATCTGAGGTACCCATATGTCTTGATAGTTTCTGACCTTGTTAGTCCTTGTTAGCTCTTCAGTATTGCCTCCTATTGGGATGTGCTGATACAACTCCATTTGGCTAACTTTTATATGGATGTATATGTAACTCTGTTTTCTCACAGGACGATTTGGAGATTCATAGAGCTGGATTCAAATCAATGAGCATGCATAATCTGAGTGACCTAGTACAACAGGCCGTTGCTACTAATGTATTTAAACTCTTCATCATCTACCTTATTATTTGGCGAAAAATTCTGCACAGTCAATATTTTATGAAGTTACCTTTCCATGTAGCTACTTATGTGGACTTCTCTCTAGGCAATGCAAACTGGGAACCTTAACTTGCCAGACATGACTGAAGATTCATCAAATATAATGACCTATCAGGTAATTATAAGAGGACAAGGAAATTTGTTCCGTCATTATAATGTATGTATGCTCATGTATGTGTGAAGTCTTATGATAGAAAGAATTGTCAACATCCTCTTATTAACTTTTGTAAAAGGATAAGTGATGCGCAACATGTACTCGCTCACTGTTATGTAGTATCATTATGTAGGATGAATTTCACTCCAAAAAAATGGTATGGATTTAGCACCAAGGAAGATATTGTTGTTTGCACTTCTGATCCATGTTTGTATTGATCTAGGCCTTATGTCATTTCTTGTGAGCAGTGTATGATTTGTACTTTTATTTTCGCAGGTTTCCATAAAGACTCCTGCTCAAATAGACATAGTATTCTTGTCAGGGTCTGCCTCAAAGAATCCAAAGATTGAAGAGCGGATTAGCAAGCTAACAGGTGATTCTGCTGCATATTCATACTGCATACTGGTACTTTCATTTGTGTTTGTCATGGGGTGCAAGGACACCATCCGCATTTTCTACGACACTGAACGTTTAAAACAAATCTACTTGGGCTCTTGAGTCTTGACGTGTTCAGTTGTTCTACATCCTTGCATAGTTCTTCGGATCTGTTTTACCTACGTCCTATGCTTTCAGTGAATCTGAAATTCAAAGAATGTTGGAAGCACAATTATATTCATTGTCTTAGTCCCTGATGATGTCAGGTCCCATGCTGAGCACCCGTCTTGAATCAAAACAAAAGGAATTTGAAGAGAGATATGATCAAATATTCAATGTAAATAATAAGGTGGGCTCGATTGGATGATCATTCTGTTTTCCATTCCACATTTTTTTTGTTTTTCCAGTATCTGCAGTCGTTCTCTTCCCATGGTATATTACTACTTCCTACAAATCACATTTTTGTAATTTCTTAATCAAATGTCTTCCCGAGGGATGACTCTTGTATTTGTTTGTCTATATATCGGTTTGTGTGATAGTGTCATTCAACTATAAGTGCCTGTGCGCTTCATTTTACAGTCTAAAACATTTTAAAAGTCAATTGGTTTTTTTCTGTGAGATAAGCAATGCTGTAAATAATTGGTAAAACTTGACTAAAGTTTTGTGCTGGACCTATGCTGATGTGGTTTTTACCTTGATTCAGATTGACTCCAAAGAATTATCTGTTGGTAGAGCTGCCTTGTCAAATCTTCTTGGTGGTGTTGGCTACTTCTATGGGCAGTCCAAAATTGCGCTTCCGAAAGGTTTTACAGTAAGTTTTAGGGCTTCACCTGACATCAATTCTATTTTGCTTGTATGCTTCCTATTTCTAAGGAATAGCTATCTCAGGGCACTATCATTTCTCTTATTGGCTATGTGTTAGTTTTATATTGTCAATAGTACTAGCATGTTGCATCTGAATCCTAAGCTGATTACAAGTCACAGACAACCAGAACTTAATGCTTGTGTTTCTCTCAGCAAAAGAATGCGGATAAATACATTCCATATTGGCCAGCTGCGTTATATACAGCTGTTCCCAGCCGCTCATTCTTTCCAAGGGGATTTCTGTGGGATGAGGGCTTCCATCAATTAGTCATCTGGTAATTATTCCATCATTTCAATGTTCAGTGAAGGGTTTGTGCCAATCCAGTTCATTATCAGCAAGTTTGTTGGTCTGTGCTGGTAGTACCACTTTCTGCTCTAACACACGTCCTCATTGGTGATGTACAGGCGTTGGGATGTGCATATATCTATGGATATCATTGGACATTGGTTAGATCTGCTTAATTCAGATGGATGGATTCCTAGGGAGCAAATCTTAGGAGCTGAAGCTTTAAGGTATTTTCTGCTATGAACTATGGACTATGGTCAAAACCAGTGATAAATTTAGTGTGACGTCTTATATCATCCAAGTTCTGCAATCATGCAGTAAAGTTCCTGAGGAGTTTGTTCTGCAGTACCCTTCCAATGGTAACCCTCCAACTTTATTTCTCGCGATACGTGGTAAGACATTATTTTCTTTCTTTGTCTTCACATTGACGATGTGTTTATTTTATCAGTGTTGAGATCTCTATTTCTTTGTTTTTCTCAATATTTACTGCAATTTGCATGCAGCATGCATTAATTTGAAAAATGTGAAGAATAACACATAGAATCAATTATGTTAGTTTGTACAGTTCTGTGCATGTTTATCAAATTATAAACATCAAATGCTAAGAAATTTTGTTGACTGACAAGCACCACAGGTCTGTTAAACCTATGGAGGTCTATAATCAGCATTCAAGTATTCGATTAATTTGCTGTATGCCCTTTTTCTTGGCACAGATTTGGCAAGTGGAATACATGCAAAACAGTTTTCAGGCAATGAAGCTGAAAAGATTTCTTCTTTCCTTGAAAGGGCTTATATACGGCTGAATTCTTGGTTCCAGTGGTTCAACAGTACACAATCAGGTAAGCTTACTTGTTCCACTTGCATTTTCTGTACTCTGTACTGAATAGTGTGTGGGTTGGAGTTTAATGCTATTGCCATGATTATTTTCTTAGATCCACAAACGTGCCAAACCTACTAGCTGTTTTATGGTTTGTGGACATGATAGTTTGAAAGCCTAATGAGAGCCACTAGCTCAGTTGACTATTATTATGCGCTAGGTGTGGTTGTATGATACAAAAAATCAGAAATGATAGAATTTGGCGTTCGAAGCCTTCATCGGGTACTATTAATTTTTTACGCTATATTTGGACTGGGGAATTTTATTCAGTAACTGTTGGCTTCAGTTCACTTATTAGTCAACATAATTTTCTGGTAAAATTTGAACCTAAGCTTGATCAGAAGTAAACTATCGACACAACTTACAAAGTCATATCGGTTGATCAGCTAGACTTCCTTTTGTTCTTGAGATACACATCATATTTGCAGTAGTGATCACTGGGTGCTCCATATGTTTTTCACCTCAAGTTGGTGAAAAAAAATGGTTCTCAACTATATTTTGCAAGTGTGGTCCTCAACTAGTTAAGTAGTTGTTACATCACAAATCCACTGTTCCAATGTGAAAGAAATGTGACTGAAATTTTAGTCTTTAAAGCTTGAAATACTTGTGTACTTTCTGGTTCGTCCAACTAAGTGATCTGATCTGCTTGTTCACAATGGGAAGCATGCACTTTAGTTTTTTTGAATAATAACATGCACTTTGGTGGGGAACAATTTGTGTGTTTTGATGATCCTCTTAGAAATAAACACCGTCTAATCGTCACGTGGCCTCACTTTGCGCACTAGAGCTTTCTACAAATCCATGTACGCTGTAAGATATGAGATGTTTGTCCTATAAAGTTGAAGTAAAAGCTATACCCTTGTGAAGGCCAAAGGACCATGGATATATGATTGCTTGTCCATATATGATTCTACTTGTCATGTCAGTGCTTCCCCCCTTTGGCTTATTTGTCCTAAATTGTTAGGTAAATACGAAGGCACCTTCTATTGGCATGGAAGAGACAACATGACAACAAGGGAGTTGAACCCAAAGGTTTTCCTTTTCTTTTTGCATAATTCATTGTTGCTTGCTCCTGTACTACTGATCAATTGGTCAAAAACTTGTTCATCGAGCCCTTGTCATGCCAGATTAGAGTTCCTTCACTTTGTTCTCACCTGATGTTCCCAAGTACTTTACAGACGTTGACATCTGGATTGGATGACTATCCTCGTGCATCTCACCCTAATGATGAAGAACGCCATGTTGACCTTCGTTGTTGGATGCTTCTAGCTACAAACTGCATTCGTTCAATTGCAGAGTTTCTTAAAATGGACAGCGCTCTTGAGAAGGTAGTTCCGTATGGATGTAGGAACATGAATTGCTAATTTCAAGTTGACTTGTCTCCAACCATTGACTTTGGCTCTTTTCTGAATTTTTTTGTTGAATTTTTGTAGGATTACTATAAGATGTCAAATCAACTTTCAGATTTTAGAACGCTTAACAAGGTATGTGCTGTCAATTCCTTGAATTTTTGTATCATACTAGAATTGTTTTTTGGAGACCTCTTAAGTATTTAGGCCTGTCTTAGCTCCATAAAACCTAACTTCTCTCCTCCTGGGAGTTGACCTCTCAATAATTTCGTCCATATCACTGTAAATGATCTTTTACAGAATTCTACATTTATCAAAATTCTGCCCCGAGACATGGATTTTATTTTGTTTTATATAATGGTGTATTCAGTTCTGTAATTACCGGCATTTTTACAGTTGCACTTGGATGACAAAATTGGCGCTTATTTCGACTATGGTAACCATACTGAAAAGGTTAGGCATTGCTTCCTCTTAGTTTTGGCACTTTGTTTGCCACACATTATTCTCAACTTTGATTGTGAGGGGAGGTCATTTTTGTAGGTCCGACTGAGATGGTATGATGTCCAAGATAAGGATACTATGAGACGAGAGCTCTTGCGAGAAACATTACAACCCCCTCAGCTGCAATTAGTACCCCATGTTGGTTATGTCAGTCTCTTCCCATTCATGATGGGGGCTATTCCACATGTATGCTCTTTACTTCTGTCTGTTTGTTTGTCACTTCAATGATTTTTCTGATGTTCATCCTAAGTAATAATCGCCATTTGACTCTCCTCAGGAATCATGGGTTCTTGACAAGCAGCTCGATCTAATATCTAATACCTCTATATTGTGGACAGATTACGGCCTTCGGTCACTTTCTAGAACAAGGTACGGCTGTTAAGTTTTGTTCTTTTACTCTGTAAAGTTTTGAAGTATGACTATGAATAGATTGCATGATTCTCCCCCAACAATTTAAGTTTGGGATCTCCGGAGCAGATTTGCGAGATAAAACAATTCGACATTAGGAGTGTTAGGCTGCTATGGCCTGCCTACCTTATCAATGCATAGGCTTCAACCTGGCCTGATGGAATTGTCAAACATGCATGTGCCTGACACCTTAGTATTGTAGCTTTTGGCGAGATGGTTATTATAACATCATTATTTGGTCATCCAACTACTGGGGTCTGAATTATCTGTTGATACATGGTTCAGTTCAATATATATGAAGCGTAATACAGAGCATGATCCCCCATATTGGAGAGGTGCCATTTGGATAAACATGAACTACATGATTCTTTCAGCACTGCATCACTATGCAAATGGTAAGCCTCTTGAATTGGCTGCTTTATCCCCTCTGCAAATCTCTATGTTGGCACTAAGATATAAGATTGTGATTTACTGTAGAGGATGGCCCGTACAAGGGAAGGGCAGGAGAATTGTACGACAAGCTAAGATCAAATCTTATCCGGTGTGTTGATTTTCTCTTCCATTGAAGCCTAGTGAATTAGCAGAATTGCAGCTTGTGTAATGTATTGCTGATGCCACTTTCTGGCTCGACATTTGCAGGAACATCGTGCAGAATTACCATGAAACTGGATTCTTCTGGGAAAACTATGACCAGAACAACAAAGGAAAGGGAAAGGGTGCACGGTCGTTTACTGGATGGACTTCACTTCTTGTTCTGATCATGGCAGAGTCCTACCCAACATTGCATAGGTGAGCTATACATCGCTAACAACCACAGAAGACACATGGCAGTTGGAATGGAGAGGCTGGCAGCTGGCCTTTTATTTAGCTCAATTTCAATGAAAACAGTGGGGAAACTTGATTCGTAGCATACTAGCATTGCTGCTTTAATCATGAAATTTCTGGCAGTTACCCCTGGTCGATCTGTTTAGAATCGGATACACAGCAATTATGATCACCCCATTCTTCTGACGCTGTAAATTTTTAGTTCCTTGAGAAACTCTTTTTTGGGAGTTTTCTTCGAAACCACCCTGGGAACTATGAGCTTATAGAGACTGCAAACAATTGAAGTCTGTTCACTATTACTTTTCTTTAAAAAAAAGTTGAAACTGCGTGGAGCTGTACTTGCTATTGCTATCGAGCCTCTGATGAAGGTAACCTGCTACTGCCCTTAGACCCTTACCATGCTTGGCTATTCGCATGCTGCATGATGGCCAGAGTGTGTAAATAATACCTTGGATCCACTCGTTACAGAATTAGTTGTGCCACGCAATGCATAACATGTGTTTATCAATCCTTTTGAGACACTGCAACGTAGGCCCTGTGTGTCACTGCCTTGCTTGTTGTGTCTGCAAGCATAATCTGTGCCCTGTCTTGCAAGTAAAGTAATGATCCTGAAGACTGCATGTGTCTGCACTTCTGAATTATAATCATCGTGAGGAGCGCTAGATCCGGAGCTAATGTTTCCTTCCCCTGATAAGTTTTTTTTTCCTTTTATTACCTGCTGAGCAACACCACCGTGATGGTAGCAGTCAGCTAGATTTATTAGAGCATTGTGGTACTCAACGATCAAGAGGGGAGGCTGTGACTGTTCTGAGGTCGTAGTCCTGCTGGAGAATCAATCTCTTGCGATCAATTCACGGAATTCCTTGCCAGGCCGCCTGCAGTTGATCTCTTTGATGCACGCGTCAGCGCCATTACGGAGGATGCTAGTACTGTTCCTCCAAAGTAGGATTGAACAATGACATCGAACCTTTGTTGCAGTGTCTTTTTGGCTGTGCCATTGCCCTCCTCTATGAGGTGTTCGAAGTCGGAGCTTGCTTCCATTATTTTCACTTGCTTAGACTGCCCTGTTTCGGCAGAAATAACAAGCGATTAGTGCCCCGGTCACCACCGTGGTCACGGTTCAGAAAACGAAACGCACACACGAGCGCGCACAACAGAGCCAGAGCCGTCACCATCGCACGCGGACACAGTTGGCTCCACCCAAAACCGTTCATCAACTTTTAACCGTATTCCCATCCCCCCGACCCTCCGACTACCACCACCACGCCGCCGCCACCACCACCAGCAGCATTCAGTAGCCAGCCAACCACCGTCCCGCGGACGGCAGGCACAGTGCGAAGCCGGCGGGCGGCGGCGGCGGCATGGGGGCGCCTAGCAGCCGCGCGGTGGCCCTGGGCGCGGCCTTCCTGCTGCTCCTCGTCGCGCTGCCCTCCGCCTTCCTCTACCTCACCTCCTTCGCCGGCCCCGCGGCCTCCCGCGCCGCGCTCCTCAACCTCAAGCCCTTCTCCGCCAGGTGCCCGCCCTCCGTGGCGGCCCCGCCGCTCCGCGTCTTCATGTACGACCTGCCCCCGCGCTTCCACGTCGCCATGATGACGGGCGCCGCCGACGCCTCCAACGCCACGGCGGGGCCGTTCCCCGCGTGGCCGCCGTCGGCGGGCGGGATCAAGCGGCAGCACAGCGTGGAGTACTGGATGATGGCGTCGCTGCAGGACGGGGGAGGCGGAGGGGGAGGGGGAGGGGGAGTGGGATCGGAGAGGAGGGAGGCGGTCAGGGTGCGGGATCCCGACGATGCCGAAGCATTCTTCGTGCCCTTCTTCTCCTCGCTCAGCTTCAACGTGCACGGCCGCAACATGACCGACCCCGACACCGAGGCCGACCGCCTCCTGCAGGTGCCGCAATTCTCAGATTCTTTTCCCTCCATTGTCATGTGATCTATGATTGATTAGCATTTAGTTTGGCTCAGATTGAGACAGCTCTGTATAAGTTGTGCGTTTGGGGAAAAAAAATCATTGGCTATATAGTAGGATGCCAGTAAGAAGACACTAGGACACACACAAAAGAATTACAGGAAAACCAATTAACCATTGAACACAATAAAACACATCAAAATCCCCAGAAAAAAAATAATAAGCACATTGAAGATAACACATAGAGGAAAAATCTGTTGGCATTTGGACAACTCTCTCACTAGTTGGTGTTCAGTTGCCATCAACTATGCTACCAATACGAGGTCTTCCCAAATTCTGATAGGCTGACCATGTCCCCTTTGCTTGATGATATAATGTGGCATCTTTATGTCACTGCAGTGGTTTCTGTATGGTTTTGCTCGCCCAGATCTCCTTGCAGGTTGAGCTAGTTCTAGATTTTGGGACTTAGTTACTGTGATCTGGGTGCTTACACCTTGATCACTGCTAAGAATGTTTCCAAAGAACTGAAACCAAGTGAGTTACCTATTTCCTGCTAAGGTTGTCGGTATTTGCGAATGGTTAAATCTGTCGTGAAAAAAATTCTTGACTGGATATGCTATGATGCTTCCTATATACATCTGTTGCTCCTTGTGAACAGGGGACCTGCAGCTGACTTGATGTGCACAAGCACAACTAATACCAACCTCTGCAGACTTACAGCTGGCGATCAAGTTATCCTTTTTTTATCAGGATGATAGATGGCAGTCAGATTTATAGTAGTCACTGCAATTAAACTTTCTACTGTGATGTGCACATGTGGCTGTGTGCAAGTACTTCTACTGTTCGATGTTGCTGAGAAAAAGGGCACTGCACACTTCATGCCCCTAGTGGCTTCTTTCGAGCTCTTTGGCAATATAATTTGGGGTTGAGGCAAAGAAAATCGATTGCAAGAAGATAATGCTACATTTTGTCCCCTATTTCTTATTTTTTCACCAAAATTGACACCTCCCTCCCCTCCCAACCCCACCCAAACACACACACACCAAAAAAAGAAGTAATCTGGCAGATACAGTGCTCAACTCTTGCAAGGCACAAGGCATGTGTGCGAAAGAAATAAATTGGTTTTAACTCTGGTATGTTAGAGTTGAGTTATGGTGGTGTTATAAAAGGCAAGAAGGTCATTGTTATGAAGTGTCTTGCCTTGTGAAGTATATGGTTACGTCCCAGTTTATTTTAGCAACAACAACAAAGACTTTTAGTCCCAGTTCATTGTAACATTAGGAAATGTAATTTCATGTAATCAAACTGTTTTAATTGATCTTGCTATTACTCTCTTGTAGGTTGAACTTATGGACATTCTATGGAAGTCTAAATATTGGCAAAGATCTGCAGGCCGTGACCATGTGATTCCCATGCATCACCCCAACGCTTTCAGATTCCTGCGAAATATGGTGAATGCATCTATTCTTATAGTTGCAGATTTTGGGAGATACACAAAGGAACTGGCTTCCTTGAGGAAAGATGTTGTAGCACCATATGTGCATGTTGTGGCTTCCTTCATTGATGATGATGCACCTGATCCATTTGAGGCTCGTCATACACTGCTTTTCTTTCGAGGCCGTACTGTCAGGAAAGATGTATGGAACTGATTTATGATAGTAATAACTCCCTCTGCCCCTCCTCTAATTTTCTATTTTAGTTCGCTGTTTTTCCCCATAGTGGAATTTGTCTAGATACAAAACAAAATTAAGATTAGAGATTCAGAAATTTGACATTTATGGCATTCATTTTGTATTTCCTCAGGAAGGGAAGATCCGGGCAAAACTTGCAAATATATTAAAAGGAAAGGATGGTGTGCGCTTTGAGAATAGCTTTGCCACCGGTGACGGCATTAAAATAGTAAGGCGCATTTCTCATTTCTATTAAGGCTTCTTGATAAGGGAACATGAAATTTACAAATCTGTTTGATTCTAACAGTCTACAGAAAGTATGCGGTCATCAAAGTTTTGTCTTCACCCTGCTGGGGACACTCCTTCCTCGTGCCGCCTGTTTGATGCCATTGTCAGTCACTGTGTTCCTGTGATTGTGAGCAGTCGCATAGAGCTCCCTTTTGAAGATGAGATTGATTACAGTGAATTCTCCCTTTTCTTCTCAGTTGAAGAAGCTCTAAGACCTGATTACTTGCTCAATCAACTCAGGCAGATCCCCAAAAAGAAGTGGATGGAGATGTGGTTGAAGCTAAAAAATGTATCTCGCCACTATGAATTCCAGCATCCCCCCAGGGAAGGTGATGCTGTGAATATGATATGGCGGCAGGTGAGGCACAAAATCCCTGCAGTTAATCTAGCTATTCACAGGAATAGAAGACTAAAAATTCCAGACTGGTGGGGATAATAATTGGTGACTAGTGTACATATTACCACATCCACTGGTAAACCTGGTTATTTTTGGTGTCTGATAGAAACCATGGTGGTCATTCTGTGTGAACCAGGTGCTCATCTTAAAATCCAAGGACTGAGTCCAGAACTATTCTCTGATGGGAACTGACATTATCACCCTTTTTTTGGTACATTTTTGTGACAGGATAACTATTTTTCCCCTGATGCTACAAAATAATGGGAACAAATAAACCTATAGTGATATTATTTATAGAGAAGACTACCTGACAAATAGGATCTCTGTATCTTCTTTGTACTAGCATATTGAAAGTTGCAATATATTCTTTGTGCTGTTAGATATACTGTTCATCTCAGTGTTTGCTATTACTTTGATCTTTGGATCTGTTGACTTCAGTTGCGGAGGTTTCTGTATGCTTAGATGAGCCAGGTCGCCGACATTGGGCTTTTAGGCTCCGAAGGTCTTGGAAGCCTGTTGTTTTCTGTGGCACGTCTGTTGTAGTTTCTTAAGGGGGTATTTGGATACGAGGTGCTAAACTTTAGCAGGGTCACATCGGATGTTCAGATGCTAATTAGGAGGATTAAACACGAGCTAATTATAAAACTAATTGCACAGATAGAGTCTAATTCGCAAGATGAATCTATTAAGGCTAATTAATCTATCATTAGCAAATGGTGACTGTAGCACCATATTGTCAAATCATGGACTAATTAGGCTTAATAGATTTGTCTCGCGAATTAGACTCCATCTGTGCAATTAATTTTATAATTAAACTATGTTTAATACTCCTAATTAATATCTAAACATCCGATGTGATAGGTGCTAAGGTGCTAAAGTTTAACAGAGTGTATCCAAACGGGCCCTAAAGTGTGTGTGGTGTTCGGACTCGGGTGGGGTTTGCTAAACTCGTGTATTTGTATCTGCCTTAATAAAATGACACGCAGCTCTCTTGCGCATTTTGAGAGAAAAAAATGTATGCTTAGATGCTACTGAATTTCACCTTGCGTTGGTAAGTTGGTGTGAACTCTATTGGAACCCTCTTTGGTTTGTCGGATCCTGCGTTAAGCAAACCCGATCATGCGACATGCAGCTCTCTTGCGCATATCGAGATAAAAAAATGTATGCTTAGGGTGTTTGGATCTTGGAGCTAAAGTTTAGTCTGTGTCACATTGAATATTCGGAAGCTAACTAGGAGGACTATATATGAGTTAATTATAATACTAATTACACAGATGGAGGTTAAACGGCGAGACGAACCTATTAAGTCTAATTAATCCATCATTAGCAAATGGTTACTATAGCAGCACATTATCAAATCATAGACTAATTAGGCTTAATAGGTTTGTCTCGCTGTTTAGCCTCCATCTGTGCAATGTGTTTTGTAAATAGTCTATGTTTAATACTCCTAATCAGTTCTAAACATTCGATGTGACAGAGACTGAAGTTTAGCCCTAGGGATCAAACACCCCCTTATTAGATGCTGCTGAATTTCACCTTGCGTTGGTAAGTTGGTGTGAACTCTATTGGAACCTTCTTGGTTTGTCGGATCCTGCATTAAGCAAACCCGATCATGCATCAGATGTGAATCTGAGAGCCAGACTGTAATGTCAGAGGAGTGGCTGTGAGAGGGAGGGAGAGGAGAGAGAAGACCGGCTTCACTGATGAAAGGAACGTTTCTTCCGAGGCGCTCTGCTGCTCTGAAATCAATCATTGTTCGCCTGTTTTTTATATCATTGACTTGGTAGCACATGCCTGCTGGGAAGCATATAATTTTGTGTTCAAGTTGCAATTTTTCAAGGACCCTTTTCCAAGCTAATCTGCAGTTGGGCACTTGATTAAACACAAGAGGCATCGGGTACCTTGCATATGGGGATGCAGGTGCAGACACGTCATCACACAAGAGCTTCGTTCGTTTATGCTAGTTCTTTATTTGTCCTACAAGCTCAGTGTCTTTTGCTTTTGGATTAGTAAACGATAATTAGGATGCAAAAGCACTAGTAGTTGAGAACCATGACATGTATGAATCGTCTGCTTAAACTTTTGACTCGCGGCGCCAAGTACTGTACTAAGATCTCTATAAAGCTGGCTCCAGAATGAGAGCGCTGACCATTGGCTAACAGGTTGACCGTCAGGATCAGGAGCAGCAGCAAACAGTAGCAGACCCGTTGACACGACCACGACGAGACCTGCTGCTGCTGCGAATGTGAACAACCACAACAAGAGCAGGGGTGCTGGTGTGCATGCACACTTGCACACATGACATTAGCATGACACCACCCGGCATTAGTGGTGATGCAATCACTGGAGGGAGGGAAAAGGAGACAAGCAGGCGGCGACAGCAGAGCAAGCATTCTTTTTGTCAATGCATGCTTCCTTGCCCATCCCCCCATGATCCTTCCGGAGGACAAGCGAACAGCACGGGCACGAAGCCATGTGCCTGAGAAAACTTTGGTTTACTGCAATGAAACAACTAGAGAATAATGATATTAGTTGGCTGGGTTAGGAGGCTAGGATATCGTCCTGCAAGCTGCTTCACGTACCGGATGAACATGTTCCATTTAAGCGAGACATTTCCTCCCAAAAATGGCCAAGCAAGAGCACGATGGTGGCCGTCGATCGGGCCACATTGTCGAAAGCAACGGCACTGTTGGGTGCTCAAGGTGTCTGGTATTTCCTCGTATTTTTGTTTGGTTTGGATAATGGAATTGATTGATCCAGCACCATCTGATCCTGCACATAGTTAGCTTAATAACGAAGAATGCGTTTGTGGCACCAAGATTTATGAGCACTTTTTTTTTGAAAACTCATGAAAAAAAACTTTATAATTTGACAATTCCATTGTAGATGAGGTGATTCCTCGAATCAAAGAACTTGTATGGTACCACGACAATCAGTCATTAGGGGTTTGGCATCAGCCACCAGGCAAGGGAAAAGCAACAATCATAAGATGGACACGTTTTTTCTTTCCAAAGACCAGATAAAACACGTAATTTAGCTTACTTGCAATTAAACGGCTCCAATTGGTAGCCTGTCTTCTTTGGTTTGCCCTAACTACTGTACGAACGTACCCTGAGTGGAGTATCAGATGCTAGCATGCTGCTGCTGCATCTTTTGCTGCTACAGAGAGAGACTGGCCCATCTGTAAGCAGTGTGGCCGCTCTGTTGCGGTGGATGAGAATGAGATGCTGCCATCGGGCATTCAGAGGCGTATCCCATCCGTACGATCAAAATCGAGCGGTATCAGCCAGCGTAAGCAGCGAGTGAGGGAGAGCATTAAGGCAGCAAGCAAACCACCCGGCGACCGATTCAAAACCGCCCAACTCAGCACAGCGGGCGGATTAGTAGTCGACTCCATTTCGCTTCCCATCCATTCCCCTTCGCCCCGGCTTCCCCCATCCCATCCCCTTCCCCTCCCCAGTTGGAAGAGCCGGCTCTCGCTCCCTCCCGATCCAGCCAGCAGGCAGCCGGGGATGGCGGCGGCGCCGCCGGACGGGCAGGAGAAGGTGATCGCGGCGGCGCAGCACATCGTCAAGTCTCTCGCCAGCTCCAAGAACGCCGCAGACGACATGATCCGCATCCTCTCGGGCTTCGACAACCGCCTCTCCCTCATGTCCGACCTCTTCCCCCCGCCCCCTGGCGCAGCCGCAGCCGCCGCCGCCGATTCCATCCTCGAGGAGGACGAGGGGACCTCCCAGGGGGACGGGCACGAGGAGGACGAGCCCGACCCCGACGACGACGCCGCGGCGCGGGCCGAGGAGGAGTGGGACGCCGCGGCCGAGGTGATCGAGCGCTGGGAGTCCCCGGACGCCGGAGACAGGATGGTGTTCGGCTCGCGGGAGGATGCCGAGGAGTACCTCGCCGCGGCCGCCTGCCTCGCGGGCGCGCCCGGCCCGCGCGCCGAGGCCGCGCTGCAGGCCGCGATGGCGCGGCTCGAGGACGAGTTCCGCCACCTGCTCATCCGCGGGGGTTCGCCGCTCGCCGCCGAGGACCTGCAGGCGTCCCTCCTCCGCCGGCTCTCGCTCACGGTACCCTCCTTCAACTCCTCCGCCGTAGACCTAGATTGCCCCTCCTTCGCCATCCACGCCGGCGAGGGCGGAGACGAGTCTGGCGGCAGGAGCTCGGTCTCCGATGACGAGATCTCGCCCTACCTCATCGCTCCGGACACCGTCGGCGCCCTCAGGGACATCGCGGACGTCATGCTGCGCGCGGGCTACGCGCCCGAGCTGTGCCAGGTCTACGGGGAGGTGCGCCGGGACACGCTCATGGAGTGCCTCGCCGTGCTTGGGGTCGACAAGATGAGCCTGGAAGAGGTGCAGCGGGTGGAGTGGGGCATGCTTGACGGCAAGATGAAGAAATGGATCCAGGCGCTCAAGGTCGTCATCCGAGGCCTTCTTGCTGAGGAGCGCCGCATCTGCAACCAGATCCTTGCGGCCGACCCAAACGCTGAGGAGGAGTGCTTCACTGAGGCGGCCAAGGGGTGCGTCCTGCAGCTGCTCAACTTTGGTGATGCTATTGCAATTGGGAAGAGATCATCAGAGAAGCTATTCCGCATCCTTGGAATGTATGAAGCGTTAGCTGAGGTGCTACCAGAGCTC
The DNA here is from genome assembly GCF_005286985.2 of Setaria viridis. Taxonomy (NCBI): domain Eukaryota; kingdom Viridiplantae; phylum Streptophyta; class Magnoliopsida; order Poales; family Poaceae; genus Setaria; species Setaria viridis. Next base: position 44,214,870 of record NC_048267.2, read on the forward strand.
GAGGGTTTGTTCTCGGGTGAGGCCAAGGATTTCATCAAGGAAGAGGCTGTGGGGATACTTGTACGGCTTGGAGATGCAGTGCGTGGTACGATTGCTGAGTTTGCCAGTGCCATACAGGGAGAGACTTCTCGGAGACCGCTGCCCGGTGGGGAGATCCACCCCCTCACACGTTATGTTATGAACTATGTACGGCTTCTTGCAGATTACAATGCCTCGCTGAATCAACTTCTTGAGTATTGGGACACTGAGCTGAATGGGGGCGATAATCCAAACATGACTCCGTTGGGGCATTGCGTGCTCATGCTGATCACACACCTACAGAGCAAGATTGATGAGAAATCGAGGCTGTATGAGGATGAGGCACTGCAGAACATATTTTTGATGAACAATCTGCTGTACATTGTGCAGAAGGTGAAGGATTCAGAGTTGAAGACATTGCTTGGTGATAACTGGATTCGCAAACGCCGTGGTCAGATAAGGCAATACTCTACAGGGTATCTCCGGTCATCGTGGGCTAAGGTGTTAGCTTGCCTGAGAGATGATGGGTTGCCACAGACAATGGGTTCGTCAAGTGCACTCAAGGCTGCACTGAAGGATAGATTCAAGAACTTCAACTTGGCTTTCGAGGATTTGTACAGGACACAGACATCATGGAGGGTCGTAGATCCTCAGTTAAGGGAAGAATTGAAGATTTCCATCTCGGAGAAGGTTCTTCCCGCATACCGTTCGTTTGTTGGGAGATTTCGGGGCCAACTAGAGGGAGGGAGGGGTTCTGCAAGGTATATAAAGTACAACCCTGAGGATTTGGAGAACCAGGTCTCAGATTTCTTTGAAGGGAAAAAGCCAAATGCTTGATGGTCAAGGTGAGTGCTAAATCCCAGACTGTGTTTCCATATAGAAGTCATATACATTATTAGAAGGCTATTTAGCCTGGCCCTTTTTTATGTTCGCTTTGTTGGATCTGTAAGAGCAAGTATGAAAACCCCTAACTGTTTATATTTTACAGGAATTTTATCTTTAGATTACCTTGTAGATCATGAAATTGCAGGAAACAGTCATAAATTTTCGATAGTTTTCTAATTTAGTAAGCAATAATTGTTGTAGATTCTTCATAGTTTCTAGTTTTCGTACTTATTGTCCTGAGGGATTCTGATACCTCAGTTGACAAAAATTTGCTAGCTCTTATCTGCAAGTTTGAATGATCCAAAGAATTATCCTAGAGAACTGAATGCTAAATCTCATAATATGAATTCTCTCCAGCTGTTTTTCCCAGCTGCCTTACTTCCAGAAGGGCGTATCCCCGTATGTTTCTTGTAATCCCTGCAGTTGAGAACATCATGTTAATGAAAACCACAATTTATCCTCTAAGATGCATTTTTGCATTTCAATGGCCTGAGAACATCATGTTTACTGAGGACCACAGTTTAGCCAGAGCTCTGCACAGTGCCTTTAGAACATCATTTCAGGTTTATTTTCCTTTCATCTGCTTCTTTTAAGAGAATACTGGCATGGCATATTGTCATTCATAGATGGATTATGGTCACGATAATAAAATTGCAAACTTAATGAAAGGGGTGATTTTTTCCACAATGTTATCATTTAACGTTAGTAATTCTGTAGTCAGAGAATCTTCTGTGAATCTGGCCAAGAAGCTAATCTTCTGATCCTTTCTATGTTCAGGGATGGTCATATCAATGGTGCAATCTCCTTTCTATGTTCAGGGATGTCTATATCAATGGTGCAACCTCCAAGTTCCATGCAGATTTTGATGATGCTAGTTCCAAACCCCGTCCAAATTTTATTGGCACTACTGTACAGGGAACTTGACCTTCCAAACATCTTTTGAAGGTCTGAAGATGGAAGCATAAACTTTTCCTGACTGACAGAAATGGTGTGAACTGCAAAGCAACCAAAATTGAATGATTTAGCTTGTCATCCTTGATCCTGCCAAGGTGAGTGATGACATTATTGAGGCTTGCACATGGAATTATGACAACTGAATCTGTCATGAGCTGTATAATTCCAATTCTTACATTTTGCCCTTCTTTTGTTGATTGTAACATCTCGTGACTATTGTTTGACTTCAAAGAATGTTGGTGCTTGGCATTTTTATGTACAATTATACTAGCAGTTATGTCCACATTTAACTTGTTGCAACCATTCTTATGTTCAGCAGTGTCTGTTGCAGCCTTTTGTTATATTCATTTGTTCGTGATATACAAAAAGTATAGTTACCTGTCAGGCAACTAATGGTGCTAACATGCTATTGATTGCATTGTCTTGTCAACCTCTGATCTCAAAGCAGCAACTTCATGATGACTTATGATGTTCTTAATCTTGTCAGTTCATAGGTGTTCTCGCTTAGTTCTGTTTGTTATTGTGCATTTGCTATCTGATTGATGACTTGTGACCTTTACTTTAATAGCCTACTTCCATACTTTGATATGTGCCTTCTGAATCATTTTTTTTCCTATAGATGCCTGAGGTTGCCTATTGTGGTCGTATGGACCACTGTTCATATGCACAAAATCTTTGATGAGTAAATATCCGACAAATGAAGTCTCATGTGTCTATTCATTACTTCATGTATTGCCTATTGTATATAGATACATGGTAGATATCTATATACATACATGGAAACTACAAATACTGAAATACTAGAAAAAACGTTTTGGAAAAACAAGAATTGATATGAAAATTTTGAACAAAAGGAGAAGAAGATGTTATTCCTAATTCAAACTGTTGAGAGTGATTAGTGTGAATTTTGACAAATAATAAACCACAAACTCTATAAAATCTAGAAAACCTTTTCAGTTTACATAGTAAATTGATACGAAAATTTCTGGAAAAACAAGAAGATGTGCTTCCTGAGTTCAAACTGTTGAGAGTACTTAATGAAAATTCTGAAAAAAAAATATAAATCAAAGGACAAAGGAACTAATAAACATGGCAGGCAAACTGTAGATAAGCTGTAATCTAGTACCTAGTCCCAGGAACAGGATATATAGTAATATGGAAATAAGTGAAGCTATCATGGCTAAATTCCAGGTATAGGACTTGTTCAACTTAAACATGATCAGAGGCTCGAAGCATTAGTGTTCCACACATGGAAGCATTATGATAATTGATAAGCTATCTATCTACATAGAAGTGATAAGGTGAGCTCACTAAACACTTATGAACACTAGAAATGGGAAGGAAAAAATAATCAAGTTCTACAGAGAATGAATCAATAGAGAGCATGGCAAAAAGTAATTCCTGATTTGACTAAACTTTTCAAACCCTGCTGTTTTGTGGTAGAGGGATAACACCATTGAAGAAGTCCCCAAAGTAGCCAGGTGGCTCATACACCAACTTGGCGATGATATCTCTGAGGGTGATCAACCCGTCCAGGTTCCCTTCCTCGTTGATCACATAGATCCTCTGCCTCTTCTCTGCGTCCAGCTTCATTATTATGTCCTTGACACTGTCCCCTCTACTGCACGTTATGATGCTCATTTGCCTTTCACCGGAGCTCTGCCTTGCATTTGCAATGAATTCTTTCGCTGTTAGCGTCCTGCAGATGGTAAATTGTTAAGTATCCAGCCCTTCTGTGTTGAATATTATGGTCGATTTGAACATAGTCTCTGGATCCTCTATGGTTGAACAATGTTTCTGAAAAGTGATGATGTTGCCATGTAAACCATCAATATCTGACCTGTAGTCTCGGTTCTCCGATGCCGTAAGGAGATGCTTGACATCCTTGATCATTATGCTGCCTACCGCCCTGCCGCTATCATCCACAACCGGTATGCCGCCAACCCCTTTTCTCCTCATCAGCCGGAAGGCCTTGAGCGCCGGCTCGTCCTCGCGAACCTGCCAATTTCACCTCCAGGATCATCACCGGGAAGGCGAAAAGCGCCTTTTCGCAACCACCGGAAAACAGAGTATCTGAATCAGAAATGTGTACCTTGACGATCTTGCTGAGCCTCATGATGGGCAGGCCGATCTCGGAGAGCGTCTTGGTGCCCCACTCCTCGAACCAGTGGAGTCCGACGCACTCGGAGAGCATGTGCACGACGGCGCCCTGCGTGATGACGTTGCTGATGGTGCCTTCGCCGATGTCCACCACCGGCAGGCTCTTCATCCGGTACTTGGACAGCAGCAGCAGCATCGTCAGGAACGTGTCGGAGCTCTGCAGCGCCAGAAACGGCGCCCACCGGAACGACCCGGAGATGTCCTTCACCTGCCACGTCGATCAAGCCATCAGCGTGGATGTGGAGGAGATCGATGGCCATTGATCTCACTCGCAAGGTTGCGAAAAAAACACCTTTGTTTTGTTGAACAGGTCTGAAGACGGCAGGGCTCCGAAGACTTCTGCGATCGCTCCTTCAGACTCCGCCGTTTTGGGCTCCCGCACGTTCGCGGCCGCGGCGGCGGCGCCCTCCAGGGTGACGGTGCCGAGCTTCGCCGCCAGCTCGTCGGCGCCGACGTCGGCCTTCGCCGCGGCTTCGGACTGGTGGAGGAGCCAGACGGCGATGCCGGCGAACTCGACGATGCCGATGTAGCGGTCGATCCAGCTGGCGTCCTCGGGCGCGTCGACGTTCCTGACGGGGGCGCTGATGATCCTGTTCCGGGACAGGATGTCGACGGCCTCGGCGAGCGTGGCGTCGGAGGGGATCTCCACCAGCTGCGCGCCGTCGAAGGTGTGCGGGAAGGAGGCGACGTTGATGCTGTCGAAGCAGCTGTTGAGCTTGTCGCCGTGGCTGATGTGCTGCTGCTCCACGTCCAGGCTGCCCCAGATGTCCTCCACGCGCATCCCGATCTCCGCCTCGGGGCTCCACGACCGTGCGCTCGCGAGCGGGCTCGCCTGCACCGCCGCCGCCTCCGGCCGCGTCCGCACCGCCTGCATGGCCCCGTGCTAGCTGCTGCTGCTGCGTTTTGCCCCTTCCCTGGCTTCTTCTACCTCGCCACGGTTTGTTTCTTCTTGGTTTTCTTCTTTCCTCATGCGCCGGCCAATCTGTGGTGTGCTCATCCAGTCACCCTATTTTGGTCCATGGTTTGCAGCCGAGAACTGAGGGGCGCGCGGATCTCACTCGGATGTGTTGCTCGTGACCATCGGCTTCGCGGGGTCGCAGGAAGCCGGCAGGTGCTTTGCAACCCGGCATGTGTGGATACGGCTGCGACTCTTCTGCGTACGTGCTGCATGCGGATGCTGAGACGCAGACATATGGGCTGGGGAGGACCATGAGACTACCTGGGCCTTTTTACTTTTTCCAAGAAATAACCGAGCCCGTTCCATTCAATGGGCTCAGTTCTGGTGCTTCGGCCGCCGTGCTGGGCCGCGAGATATTTTCGTACCCAACCCCTTTTACAAGTCATCCCTGCGGGATCCGTCCCGTTCTCTAACCCTCTGACATGTGAGTCCCGCAAGACCTCGGCCCACACGCCAGCGTCCGGCTGCGGTCGTGTTGATCCCCAGCTCCTCCTCTCCTCCCCCCGAAGGGCTACGACTAGTACACGCCCACGTCCCCACCGCCCACCGCAGCTCCGGCCCTCCCCAAATCTCAGCGAGAAATAGCGAGAGAAACAGAGAGGCGAGCCTAAAACCCTAACCCCCCGAATCGGATCCCGCCGCCGGAGAGCGGAACCCGCCGCCGCCGCCATGGAGCTGGGAGCGTTGAGCGACAGGGAGCGGATGTTGTTCTTCGAGGCCGCCTGCAGGAACGCCGAGGCCGCGTACGCCCAGAACCCCCTCGACGCCGACGTACGATGCATCTCGAACACTCCTCCTCCCGTTACCTTTTTCCGCCGGTTGGCTCGAGCTCCGCGCGATCTGATCTGATTTTAACCTGGTGGTGTGTTCGTTCCTCTCGCGCAGAACCTGACGCGATGGGGAGGCGCGCTGCTGGAACTGTCGCAGGTGAAAGCCGGGCCCGAGAGCCTCAAGTGCCTTGAAGGTATTCCTCCGTCTGATTAGACGATTCCGCTGGTCATAGATTGGGCGATTCGGATGAGCCCCTTTTTGTGAATTTTGTTTTATGTTAGCGGCCCTGTCTAATGAGTTTAGGATCTCAATGTGCGCTTTACGAATCCATAAATCCGCGGTTCAATCCCTGCATCATTTGTTAGGCCCTTGAACTGTATGCTGGCAGGGTTGACCCCCTACGAATGATTGCTGCGTGACCCATTGCGTTGTGGTTCCAGGCGTTCAGGAAATCTGTGACTCAATTCGTGCTACCTTGCTCGGAAAACTGCTGCTGTACTGGTGGTGGTTGGACTAACAGACTGGCTGCTAGAGTGATTTTTGGTCCCCTCTTTTTTATGTCTCACTAGTTCATCTTATGGATGGGTATCAAGTGCTCTAAGCTTTGAGTATTCACTGGAAAATTTCTAATAGTATATGGAGAGCTGATACTCGATAATAATTTGTATTTGGCACATTGAGTCATTACTGATGAAATCCAGTGGCACTTTTGAATCCGTAAACAGTTATGAACCACTTCAGGTGGTTATTGCTTATGTATCCATCAGGGGACTGGCTGCTTGCTTCCAGTTTTCTTCTGGTTGCTTGTTTGGTATAGTGAAGCTTACAGGGGCATTATTTATACCAACTACGTCTTAAGTATATGACGTTTAGGGCAAGGTATTAGTTGAAAAATGAACTAATTTGCATGTCCTAGTCTTTATTATGGTTGCTCACTTCAAGTTTTCTGTTGATTGCTTGCTTTTATTCATATTTACATGCAAGGTACCGATTTTCATATTTATGATGCATTTTGCATTGTTAAATGATAGCAGTATTGCTAGATTTTACTATTTGAGAGTTCATGATAGGATTATGTTGTGTGCATGACTGATTTGACCTTGTGCATGCGTGTAGGTTTCTGTCTTTTAATAGATGTTACTGAACAGGGTTCTAAATGTTTTACTAATTCAAATTGAATCTTGTTACAGATGCGGAATCCAAGCTGGAGGAGGCACTGAAAGTTGATCCCATCAAGGCTGATGCACTCTGGTGCTTGGGAAATGCTCAGACCTCTCATGGATTCTTCAGTGCAGATAACGAGAAGGCAAATGAGTACTTTGTAAAGGCAACCGAGTGTTTCCAGAAGGCTGTTGATGTGGTATGTGTACGCTGCTAGTTTGTGGGCTTCATTTATACAGATTTCCATCATTCCTTTATGTAACCTTCTGTATGTGGCCCCACCGCCACATGAAGTCAGATTGACATGGAAAGCATCTGGAAGAATGTTCATGGAAGAACTAATTTTATGTTTTACCATCCAAACTGATGTTTCTGCTGTTGTCTCTTGTTTGCTTTGGTTTAACTGGAAATTAACGTGCACTCCTGTTTGTAGGAACCTGCAAATGAGCTATACAGAAAGTCTTTGGACTTGTCATCTAAGGTGTGTTCTGCTCTCTCCTTTTTGTTCTGCAGGACATATATGCTGTTAAGCATGCATCCGTGCAACTGTTACTGGAGTCTAAACTAAGAAGATAATCTTACTGGATTTTAGTTTTGTGTCAGAAATCACGTTTCTTTTCCTTTTAACTTATTACATTCAACTGTTGTGCTTGTTACAACTTGCAGTGATAATAACAGAATGTTGAGAACTTCAATTATGATGTTTCATTTTAGCCGCATATTTGTATCATGCTTGTACGAGTGATAATCACTTGTATAAGATTGTTATTGTAACATTTGCTTTCAATTATCAGGCACCTGAACTGCATTTGGAGATTCAGAGGCAAATGGCATCTCAGGCGGCATCACAAGCATCCTCAGCCTCAAATCCAAGGGTAAATCTATCTTGCTCTGAAGGACAACTTAAATGCTTGTTTGCTTGAGAACAGTTCCATACATCATTTTTTGTATATTGGACTTGTATGATCTTATGACTAGACTTTTGTTAATAAGCCTTCAGATTTGTTAATTTGATAATGCAAACTATTGACTTTGTTGCTCTTTTAGATTTGGCAAAAGTACCTGTGTAGCACAACCTGATTTGCAAACATACTACTCTTTCAGCTTAGATTGCTCACCCTGCTGGCTCATTCTATTGCATGCATTGATCATAAGAATCTAAGATCCCACCCTTTGGATACTAGCCAACTTGCAGCATGAACAATGAAAAAGAGAAATTGTGGGGGTTGATTCGGTAGCCTTTTCCTAATTGATACTAAAATTCTTCTGTTTTACTTTTCTCATTAGTCATTACAAGCTATGTTATATTTCGACTAGCATTTCTGCTGTGTGGTTATTAGAAATAAAATGCTGTTCCCTCCTTTTTTAGTTACACACTTACGCTTCACTAATCCAGTGTATGGTATTCTAGTTCTTACATGAGTGTGTTCAATTAAGAACTAAACAATGTTGATTTTCTTTCCAAATGTTTTGATTTCATATGCCATTCTTCAATATGATTGTATATGCCAGTCAATATACAGTGTGAGCACAATAGAAGAGGGTGGATAGATTCGGGCAGTGGAACCAACATATTAGGCCAGTCACTGAGATTTTGCCTCTTGTCTCCACACTGGAGGGATTGCAGTGGGATTCAGATGCTGCTTTTAACTGAGCCATTTGGGGAACTCAATTTCCTATCCATTGAGCCCCTGTTCTGAGTTCTTGATTCCATGAATCTTTCTGATAAACAATTCGTCGTAACTCATAAAAATTATAAATCATCTAGACTTTTTGTAGTGTTGTGGTTTCACACTTGACTTACCCTGTCTAAGCTGACAATATTGTGTTTTCAGCAATCAAGGAAGAAGAAGAAGGATACTGACTTCTGGTACGATGTGTGTGGATGGGTGATCCTTGGTGTCGGCATTTTTGCTTGGGTTGGGATGGCCAGATCAAACATCCCCCCTCCACCACCGCCCCCAGCCAGGTGAAGGTGAACTGGATGCATCGCAGACAACCTTGCACATGGCATGCCTATGTTAAGTGCCTCGGACATGAATCTTGCTAGGAGTTAGTTTGTGTATGGAGAGCCGAGGGGATGGTGTTTCCATGTTACGGTTTGGTCAAATTTTCATGCCAGTTTTCCTTTCTACCCTTGATGAGGTTTCCTCTTTATCATCGACATACGGTGCTGGATAATTTTGTACTTGCAGAGGCAAAAACCATTACATGCTGCGATATTTGCTTTGTTCACTTTGATACACTGGATGTTATCAAAAGGTACCACACATCACGCGGTATCCTATTTTAGCAATGCATAAATAATTCTATGTATGTTTTTTTAGCGTTCGACAATTCAAGCTGCGTGTAAAAGATGATCGAATCTAGAAAGGCTGCGCGAATGCTGTAAGCACAAACACTGATAAAAGCTAATCGAATCCAGCTGTAGCATAAACACTGATAAAAGATAAAACGAATCCTTATGTAGCACAGACACTGATAAAAGATAATGGAATCCAGAAAGGCTGCTGGAATTCTGTAGCACAAACACTATCCATCCTTCAATTATTGGGCTCCAGGTGAAGGTTATTTGATTGCCTACAAAGTACTAATTCGTAATACTTCCATAGAACTTTTTGTTGAGTTCTACGAAGGTGGTCTATTTTTGTTAGGTACATGCATTAAGTTGAATGAGACTCGGATATTAACTGCCGCCCAGCACGATCAAATACGTGTGTCCGGCATGGCAAGTTGGGAATCTTTTGGCTGCTGGCCTGCCGCCTGCGTGAGGCGTGACCAAGAGGGCCCTTACGAAAAGCTTGCAACTTTACGAAGCTGTATTAGCACCCAATTGATGCTTGCTCCTCTCCCAATCTTCCCTCGTTTCTCTCCACTCCTAGCACACCAAACACACGAAACAATGGAGGCGGTGAGCGCTTCGCATGGCGCGTTGGGCCCCCTACTGGGGAAGCTCACCTCCCTGCTCGCCGACGAGTGTGCTCGCCTCAAGGGCGTCCGCCGCGAGATCCGGTCACTCCGATCCGAGCTCATCAGCATGCAAGCCGCCGTCCAGAAGTACACCAACCTGCAAGATCCTGACGTGGGGCGGATCCAGAACGGGGCTGCGCCCGGGCTGAGCTGTTGAATCATATCTAAAACAGTCTAATTTTATCTCCTAAGCCTCATTTTGTTAGGCTAAACAGCACATTTATTAAAGGGACTCCATGGTCTCGCCCGGGCTGCAGCCCGGGCAGCCCGGGCCCTAGATCCGCCGACTGATGTCCAAGTGAAGGCATGGGTATCACTGGTGAGGGAGCTGGCCTATGACACCGAGGATGTCATCGACAAGTTCGTCTACCATCTTGGCAACGGCAGCCCACCATGACCATGGTGGTTTCAAGGAGTTCTTCCGCAAGACCGCTCGCCGGCTCAAGACTCTCGGGTCTCGCCGCGGCATCGCCAACCAAATTGACGACCTAAAGGCTCGTGTCAAGGAGGTGAAAGAACTCAAGAGCAGTTACAAGCTGGATGACGTTGCTTGTAGCAGCACCTCTGAGCATCCCGCAAAGGATCCCCGGTTGTCTGCTCTTTTTGTGGAGGAGGCACACCTTGTGGGCATTGATGGTCCAAGAGATGATCTTGCCCATTGGATGGTGGAAGAAGAAAGTAGTTCGACAAAGCATCGCAAGGTGCTGTCTATTGTCGGGTTCGGAGGATTGGGAAAGACAACGTTGGCGAGGGAGGTCTATCGCAAGATCCAAGGGCATTTTCATTGTTGGGCTTTCATTTCAGTCTCTCAAAAGCCGAATGTGAAGAAAATTATGAAGGATTTGATCTCCCAGGTACCTTGCAAGGAAGAAGATTTTACAAAAGATATCGACACTTGGGATGAAAAGAAATTTATCGAGAAGCTAAGAGAACTACTACAAGATAAGAGGTAATTTCAATTACAAGTCGTTGAGAGCACTTTTTCTTAAAAGAGAACTTCATAATTTTCTTCACATTCGGCAACATCTGCAATAAGTATATGGTACATTTTAATTCACTAGATGAGTACTTTTAGCTTATATGACATTATACTATCAGGTTTGTTTATTGCTTTCTTGATGAATTTTCTTTATTAACATCCTATTGAAGGTCGTAGTGTTATTTTTATGTATTCTAGTCAAATGATGTTGATGTCATATGTTTCCTACTTGAACTCTTTTTCTTAATTGGTTAACAATATTTCCTTTATATCTATTAGGTACCTCATCGTTATTGATGATATATGGTCTGCATCAACATGGGACACTATTAAATATGCTTTTCCAGAAAATAATCTTTCTAGCAGAATCATAGCCACTACAAGAATTGTTGATGTAGCAAAATCATGTTGTCCGCATGGTAATGACCGCATCTACGAAATGGAAGCCCTAAGTGATCTTCACTCCAAAAGGTTGTTTTTCAAAAGAATATTTGGTTCTGAGGACAGTTGCCCTGATGTGCTTAAACAAGTTTCAGATAAAATATTGAAGAAATGTGGAGGCCTACCATTGGCAATTATCAGTATATCCAGTCTACTGGCAAACCGACCGGCAGTCAAAGACGAGTGGGAGAGGGTCGCAAGGTCTATTGGTTCTGCATTGGACAAAAACCAAAGCTTAGAGGGAATGAATAGCATACTACTATCCCTTAGCTACAATGCTCTTCCACCTAATCTGAAGACCTGTTTGTTATATTTAAGTATATTTCCGGAGGATTATGTCATTGACAGAGAGATTTTAGTGAGGCGATGGATAGCAGAAGGCTTTGTCTCTGAAGAGCGTGGACAAAGCAAACAACAGGTTGCCGAGAACCACTTCTATGAGCTAATCAACAAAAGCATGGTCCAACCAGTGCTTGTCAAGTCCACGACATGATGCTTGAGCTCATTATTTCGAAATCGGTTGAAGATAACTTCATCGCTTTAGCGGGTCACGGCCAGACTGATCTGGCAAATCGCCGTGGTCTTATTCGGCGACTGTCGGTTCATTATATTGACCAAGAGCTTGCATCTGTATTGGTAAATGAAGATTTAAGTCATGTTCGATCTCTAACAGTGACACAGCATCAGCTTGCGTCAAACACTTGCCTAGTCTTGCTGAGTTTGAAGCTTTGCGTGTGCTTGATTTTCAAGGATGTCAAAGTCTGCAAGAATATGATATGAATGGTATAGATAAGCTCTTCCAGCTAAAGTACTTGAGCCTTAGGGGCACTGACATTTCGAAGCTACCATCAGGAATTTCGAGGCTATATGGTCTTGAGACGCTAGATATTAGCGACACACATATCGAAGAGTTGCCATCAGAGATTGTTCAGCTCATTAAGCTACAGCATCTACTTGCATGCAATGGGCCTGGACTAAAGGTATAAAGAAGATACCAAATGGGATTAGAAATATGAGGAACTTACGGGTGATCTCAGGCTTTAATGTTATCAAGAGTTCATTAAGTGCAGTGGAGGAGCTAGGAAATCTGACAGCTTTACAAGAACTCCATCTACAGATGGACGGCCAAGGATCTCAGGAATACAAGAGGCATGAAGACATGTTACTTTCCTCTCTATGCAAGCTTGGCAGATGCAAACTCCAGTCTTTATGGATACGGTCACTCCGGTTCTTAGATCCTTGGTCCCCTCTGCCATCTTCTCTCCAAAGATTTCGGATGACCACTAACTATTTTTTTCGAAGGATGCCAAAGTGGATGGCACCACAACTCACCGCTCTTGCATACCTAGACATTAAATTACATGACGCAACGGAGGAGGATCTGCGCATACTTGGAGAGATGCGTGCCTTACTTTCTCCGGAGTTAACATTCAAGGGTGTCCAAAAAGAAAGGCTTATTGTCAGAAGCCATGTATTCCCATGTTTGAAGGAATTCTGGGTTATTATTAGTCCTTCCAAGGGCAACATATTTGAAGATTGAAGAAGGGGCGATGCCAAAGCTTGAGAAGCTTGACGTGCCATTATTTGTGTCAGTGGTAAAAGCATCTTACTATTACTAATTACTCCCTCCGTATAGGAAAAGAAAGTCATTTTGGACAAGGTTTGGGTCAAACATTGGGAATATAAATCATGAATAACTTTTAAGTTGTTGAGTTTGTAAATGTGAAAGCCATATAAATAGATTTGTCTTGAAAAATACTTTCATAAAAATATACATATATCATTTTTGGATAAATATTTTATAAAAATAAGGAGTCAGAGTAATGCTTTGGAGACCGTGTCGCTGTCCAAAACAACTTCCTTTTCCTCCAATTAGTCGTTAGGGTCCAGTAAATAAATTCATGCGCGTACCTACGATGCAAGGTGGAAATTTAAAGATTATAAATGTGGATGAAAATATTATAGAGTAATTACTAGCTAAAATCTATTACAATCGGATAAAGATAATAAGTATTGTGTTCGAATAATTAACAAATGAGAAGTAGTTCAAGGTAATAGTTTTGTAGCAATGTGAACTCATTTTGTTTCCATTGGAGACTCCACATTACTTCTCACGGGATATGCTATAAAAAAAGACAAATCTTAAAAATTCTCATAAAAATCAGAAACATCAACATCAATCCTATAAACTCTAATAACTCTAATAATCATAGTAATTGATCTATTATATTTTCTAAAAAGCTACTCACTACTATCATTATGAAATTGTTCTAAAGTGAACCCCTAAACCTATATCTAAATTACCTAGCTCTGCCATTATAAAAAAAGATCTAATGTAACCCCATAATCTTCATCCAATTTACCCATGCATATCATTATAAACCATAACTTAAAATGTCATTCTAAATTTGTATCTAAGTTACCCACGTATATTATTAAAAATAACTTGAAGTAAACGCCTAAATCTTAATCTAACTATCTTCATGTTTATCATAAAGAAATGTCCAAAAGTAAACTAATATATGATTCTGAATTACCTATTTATATCATTGTTAATATACAAATATTAAGTTAATGTATATACGCATGATGGGTGTCACCATGTAAACTATTTATATATGTATTTGAGGAAGTGATGAAAAATATCGATTTTTATGCTAAACACAATACATATGAAGGTGCGATACAAAATGAAAAAGACATGCATGTGGATGGAAAAGTGTATAGAGTAATTACTAATTAAATATCAATCATAACAGTATAAAAATCATAACAGTATAAAAATAAGTACACATCTATATAAGTATTATGTTGAAGTATTAAAAAAAGAGAGAGTAGTAGGTAAACAATTTTGATTATTAGTTAGGAGTCTAATTTCTAAATAATTTTTTAAATACAATAACTTTTAAAAATATTAGCCCGTGCGGGAGTACGAGTTGATAGACTAGTATGGGTTTAACTTAGGTATTAACCATCTCCCATGTCTAAAGCATGCCAAGGTTAGACTTCGTACTAGACACGCGACATCTTCCGAAAGCAAGGCTGCAGCAGCTGCCATAAGGAGCGAAGCAAATGCCATCGGAGAAATGGAAGAAGACGCGGAAGAGAATGACACTGTTGAGGAATTGCGTCTAGGTGAAATTTTACTCCTGCAAATGCGGGATGTTGCGCTGCCTGCTTGAATGAATATTGTGGTGAAGCTTTAAGGTGCCATTCGTTTTTTCCTTTCAGACAGGAAAACATATGCGGAAGCTCAAATTCGGATGTCCCAGAAGAAGTGGTCTTAGTTCCATTCGGTTATGTTGAAACCTTGTATCAGATGTCCTATTTAAGTACTTGTGTGTAACTTAATTTGCTGGATCATGCATTATTTTAAGTCGAAACAGATGGATTGATGTCATGTTTCAGAGATGTAAAGGTTTGGTCACTGCTGTAATCTGAACTGCTACAAGCTCACCTGCTGACTGCTGTACCAAAGTCTCAGAGATGTAGAGGCGGGCGGGACCTTGGGCCGGGTTTGGACTTTGGACTTTGGATGCAAAGCATTTTGAAAACCTCAGACCTCAGATACCACACAGTTTTTCACATTGTGGGCGACATAGAATACCACAGTTTAAGAAAACTTTTTTTTTTCTTTTGCAGTATTTTATTTCAAAAACAATGGAGTGTTCGGCGATCACAGTATTTTGCAGACATCAAGTTTATTCGTTCATGCCGATCCTATCTTACATATAGATCAAAATCACCAGATAAAACAAGCACCAACCAGTTGCTCTTACGTGATTATCGTTGTAGCATGTGGTAGTAGTATTAGCGAGTAGTGTTTGGATTTAGATCATAAATTCATAATGCATTCACACGTTCGAGCAAGAAGCAGCAGCCCTGCTCCTCCACGTCGGCCAGCAAGTTACCTGTGGGCCGGCCTAGGACGGAGGAGATATTGGGCCGGCTATTTGAAAATTATTTAGACCGATGGGCCGATGAATGTTCAATTCATTATTTATTTGTTGTTCATCATTGTTTCGTTATTATATGCTCGATATTTTTGGGTGGTAATCATTGTTTCGGAAAGAATGGTGACTGCAGTTACTTTTTATCACTGTAGATGTACTAAAAGTACGATTAACCTAGCAGAATGCCCAAAGACGAGGGGTAGCCTGCCAGACATGGGATGGGCAATTTGGGGAAGTAGTGGCCAGTCTTTATCGCCGCGACTGACTAAAACCAGGAGGAAAGGAACGCTATTGGTCGACTGGTTATTTTCAGACGATCTGGTCTGGTGTGCAGCCGGTCTCCCCATCAGTCACCCAACCGCTCACGCGGCAAGTCTCCCGGTAGGGGGCGCGGCGCACATGCCCCCGCGGCGCAATTTTCTTCGTCGCCGCCGCGTGGGGAGCTCCGTCCCGTCGCCGTCGCCGTCGCTCGGTCGCTGGCCCCCCATGAGCCCGGCCGGCCGTGATTGCTGCATGTTAGCATCCCATCTTCCCGTCACCTACGCACACCTAATCCCAGCCCCAGGACAGGCGTTCCTGGCAGACCACGAAAAGCTCCCCTCCCCCGGCCCCGCCCGGACGCGGCCTATCATCACGGACGCAACGCGATGCATCCCCTTTTCCCCCGAGCCCCGGCCAATCGGACGCGCCAGAGTGTCGCGCTCGCGCCGGTGATGAGATGAGTTGGTGCCGTAACTGCAGGTACCGGCCGGTCTCCTAGGACCTAACTCACGTCCACTCCGGGCATCACTCATGGCCGCCGATGATCGCGTCGCGTGCGCGCTGGCCCAGGCAGCAAAGAGCGCCTTCAACGATCCGTGTCGCGGCTCGGGGTGGTACTGGTGGGGATCCATCCATCATCCATGGACGGACGGGGCGGACGACCGAGACGAATGCTTCCTCCTCACGCCTGCTGATTGCGGGCGGGGAGGAGCGGCACCGGCATGCATGCAGCAGCGGCAACAGTGGCGGCCGGACCATGGCGCGCATGCATGGGCGCCTACGCCCTACGCGGCATGGGGCCGGCCGCAGCGCGTGGCCATGCCTCATCACCACTCCGTGTCGGACGATCTATCCATGCATGCTTATGAGTGCGTTGCACGCAGCGTCCGAGAAAGAGAATGTACGGCTCGTCGATCCCCCCTGGTGGCATCTCGTCGTCTCACGTGAGGACGAATGGAGGGGCATGCATGGCCGCCATCAGTTCAGGCTTCGGCGTACCAAATTGATTGCGTTTTTGTCAACACATTCAGCAATAATAGAATGGCTCGGGTTCCTTGTGCCCGACGTCAGGCTCGGGCATGCGTCAGAGGACATTTACGCTTCAGATCTCGCTCGCCATTGCTTCTGCCGGCGCCGGGTCCCCTTTTTCTCGGAGCCACCCAGCCAGCGACACCTGATCATTTCCTCTCGTGTTGACCTGACGAGTAGTCAAGAATCAGATCGCCGAGCTGGAACAACAGGGCTCGCTCCTATACCTACGAGAACGAGACTAGTGTGCAGCAGCAGCAACAAAGCGGCCAGCTGCTGAAATGGTGGTATAGACAGAGACCCCCGCTCGCTGTACCCAAACGAGCCCCGATTCAAACCTGATGGTGGCCAGTGACAACAACCATGGCGCCCTGCACGCACACCAGAACCCCTGTAGACTGTAGTGTACGGTACCAGCAGCATCTTGCAACGCATTGCCACAAGCAGTCAAGCACACATATACACAGAGAAGGCGCTGCTGCTGAGAGCCGATCAATGTGACACTACACATGTAGCATGAGAGCCGATCAATGTGTTACTGTGTCGTCCTGCAACGATCGAATCCAGGAAACAGTGGTTTTCCCTTGTGATCAGGGCAACACAACCACGCCGGCCATGGCCAGGCGGCCACAGCTGCTCCCCGCGTCCATCTGTCCTGGGGGCCCCCAGGCAAAGAGTGCTGTTAACTGTGGATCTAGCCACAAATGACAGTTGCAATGCATGTGAGCCGCCATCATTTCCATGAGATGTGAAGGAAGCTCCCCATCCGTCCATCCATCCATCCATTCATCCATCAGGGGGGCCACAGAGCGCTGCAACAACTGCAAGCATATGCATGTGAGATCACAACCACACACACACTGATCACAGCTAGCTTTTGGACGGTCATGCACGATCAATTCCCCGTGTTTTCCTCTCTCTGCACTTGTAAGTAAGCAAGTTAGCAGGGCATGCTGGTGGTGGCCCGGGCAGCAACATTTCATGGGGCCACGGCCCTTTTTCCTTCACTTGTGCTCTTCTTTCCCCCTCCCCCCCCCCCCCCCCCCCCCCCCCCCCCCCCCCCCAGTGCCGGCCTTTGCTGCTTTCGCTGAGATAGCAAGGAAGCTGATTAAATATTGGACAGCAACGGGTAGATGCCCTTGACTTGAGTGTTCCTCTCTCACCTCAGATCAGTTGGGGGCCCCCTAAACCTAAAACCTTGCCCTAGCTAGGACTCACTCACCAGGTCACCAGTCACTGCACTACACTTGTTTGGTGGTACAAAACCCAACCAGCCAACCAACCCTCGGCGCCACTTTTGGACTTGATGCGCGTCCTCCAGCCTCACATGCATGCGCCATGCAAGCAGAGATTATCAGCCCTTCCTTTTGTTTTAAGTTTGGTACCTGGCTCTGCCAAAAAAATGATCATAATTTTGTGTCAACTTTTGCTTTTCGATAGTACTTGCATATATGTGCTTGATTGAACTAAAGGGGAAAAAAAGGTGCCTTAAACCACGTACTTAGTTTCTCTGGTTGTTTGATTAGTGGTTTTCATACAAGCTTTTGGTTGATCGCTGGTCTTGTCGGCCTTGTTTGGAAATGGTTGCGTTTCAAGTTAAAGGCAGCTCAAGTCTAGGTAATGTCAAAATCAGCTTGACTGT
Organism: Setaria viridis; assembly: GCF_005286985.2. NCBI lineage: Eukaryota > Viridiplantae > Streptophyta > Magnoliopsida > Poales > Poaceae > Setaria > Setaria viridis. Next base: position 44,233,052 of record NC_048267.2, read on the forward strand.
TAAGGCAAAGCCTAGGTTCATTTTATACCCAAGAAAAGAGTCGAAAAGTCGTAAGAACAACACCCCCCCCCCCACCCCCCCCCCCCCCCACACACACACAACACACACACCTGTTTCCAGCCCTCCATGACAACACACTCTAGGAGAAAGATACTGTGTGGATTATTCTTCCTTCAAAAAACATACTTGCATTTTTTTTCTCTCTCTCTCTCTTGTCCACCATGTGGCAGCAGAGCAGTTCCACACCAACCGATCCTAGATCACAGGCACTGATCAGAGGAAGGGTTTCAGACAGAAAACGTCAGAAAGGCAGCTAAGCTAATCTGTTCCGATTTCGTGCGCTCTAATCCACCTCCGGCCTGCCTGCCGAGCTAGCGAGCGAGGTGCCCTTGGGGTTCGAGGCGATCGATCGATCGATCATGTCGTGCGTGCCGTGGCCACGAGACCCCACGCATTCATGCGGTGTGGTGGCCGGATCAGACCAGCCATACAGATATGGCTGCCTGAACTTGACCTGAAGCAACCAAACCAAACGCCAACGCTGGCCGGTGAGCTAGGAGCAGCTGCAGCCTGCATGCTAGGTCGTAGCAGTCATGTGGTGCGGTTAAAGGCGCTGCAGCCTTTCGGTCTTGGGCGCCAACCACTGATAACTGCGCAGAGGCAATTGCCAATTGAGGTCCTGTTTAGTTGCTCCTAAAATTCTAACTTTAGCACTATGCAAAAAGAAGATTCCCCATCACATCAAACTTGCGGTACATGCATGGAGTACTGAATGTAGACGAAATCAAAAACTAATTGCACAATTTTGTTGTACTTCACGAGATGAATCTTTTGAGCCTAATTAGTCGATATTTGGACGATAATTCATAAATACAAACGAAACGCTACAGTGTCGCATTTATGGCAAAATGTCAATTTGGCACCTCCCAACTTGGGAAGTAAACAAGTGCAAGGCCTGATGTGGGTTGGGTTGGGTACTTGGGTTGGGTTGGGTAGGCAGGCAGGCGGCAGCCCAGCAGCAGCGGTAGATTAGTGGAGTACTCGCCTATCCTAAGAGTACAGTCAGAGACTAGGGCCTAGTACTGCCTGCCACTGCCATGTTGTAAGTTATTGGAAGGCCATGCCTTTGCTTGGTGCTTGCACATGAATTAGGTGGGTGTTTGTTGCTCATTGCGTGCCTGATTTTCAGAGTTAGGTTTAGCTCCCTCTCATCTCATCACATGCAAAAACAAAGGCATTGCAGCTGCACTGCACATGACCATGATCTACTTAAAAAGTACCATAACCCACCAACTAGTAGTCTACTAGTATCAAATGCGAAAATGGTGATTCTTTTGAAAGTTTTCACCGAGTGGCAGTAACTTGTTTATGCTCTAAAACTGTTTTCTCTTGATACAAAAGCATAAATGTGTCAAGGCCCCTCAATGTCCTCCTGTCTGTGTACCTGCACTGTGCACCCAAACGTAATACTAAAAGCGATGTGAGCAGCTGCAGTCAGGTACCAGAGGTACACTCCCAGTCTCCTCTCCCTATACTCTGCGCCTGCATGGGTGTGGTACGGTGTGCCCCCCTCTGCTCTGCCGCTATAAATTGAAGCCATGTACTCATACACTCCATTGTTGCCATAAACAAAAGCAGCACAAAGCACGGATCCCTGCCTGATTAAAGACCCCCAAAGATTTGCATTAAACTCCAATCATCCTCTCCAAGCTTCATCGTTTGGCTTCCAGTTCGAATGCTTAGCTCCCTGTTGCGATCCGCGCGCCCTTTTCTAGCTCACTGTTAGGTGAAGCTCTAGCAAATGCAAAGCAGCTGCAAGTGAGTGAGAGTAGTGGTCCTCGTCGTCGTCCTGCTTGCTGATGATCAGATCTCCAACTCTCAAGCAGAGTAAACGCCCGCTCGCACCCTTTTTTCAGATCAGTCCTGTGGCTTTGACAACACGCTTGCTCTATGGTAGGGGGTTCATGCGTCTCACCATGAAATGGATCCATCTGCACTGCAGCCATGTTCACCGGTGGACGATCTGCCCCCTTATCGGCTGCTGCTAGAACGTTCCTCGAAGAAAATTGGTTGGGTGTGGTGTCTTTGACCACCTTAGTAAAATTTTTAGATCATGTTTGGATTCACCCAACTAAAATTTAACTAGCTAAAGTTTAGAAAAAAAAATTTAGCTAGCTAAAGTTTGGTTAGGATGAGCTAAATGATAGTTGAAGAGTTATTTGTCTATCCTACCCCTCTCTTCCACTTTAGAAACTTTTTCCGAGAAAGGTGGAGGGACAATTTAGTTTTTATCAAAAAATCTTTAGCCAACTAAATTTTAGCTGGGTCTCGTTTGGATCCATAGCAGTTATAATTAGCCAACTAAAATTTAGCTGGTAGATTCATATAGGATCTTAATGTTATTACAACCCTTTTAATGTCTAATTTCTAGCAAGCATACCTTTTTATTCAATAATTTTGTTCTCTATCATTCCATCTTATATGGGAGTAAACTGTAAATCTTTACATGAGTTTTTCAAAAAAGAAATAAATCTTTTTACATTGAATCAGTCTCGGTTACAATTTGGTCATGCATTCGTCACTAATCGGCTGCCATGGATCTCTGTCCCCCTCCACAATTCACAATTGGATATGTGAGAAGTTGGTTCATGACAAGCCAGTGGTCCTCCTTTTGTTAAGAAAGAATGTGGCTCGCCACTTGTGGGAGTGGCTTATGACTTGCGAAAGCAGCTTAGCTTAGCGGCTTGATCCACACGCCTGCACGTGCGACGACCCAAGCAGCCACACCACCACCATGAGACGGCTGCTGCTGCTCATCTGCATCCGCTACTGCAGCTGCTAGTGGTTTGCAGCCCGACTCCACTCCGGAACGCAGAGAACGCCCTAGGCCTCTGCTAGTAGTGGGCTTGAAATCCGGATAAAGAGAACTCGGTGCAATGGCTTTCCCTGCCTTATCTCGATCCAAGAATATTTTTTGGTGACGCTACATGAGTAGTAGCTTTTTTACTGCTTTTTTTTAAAGGCCTTTTGCTCTGCCCATTGTGTGATGATGCTGGAATCGAATCTGAAAATGACTTTGATTGTTGGAAGGAGGAGAAGAGAAAACATTTGATCCTTTCACCTCTCTCACAAGCTGCTTCTCCTTTTTACCCGTTTTTTTTCCCCTTTTGACAAAGGCTTTTCCGGTTTTGTTTGGACCAAAGGGGGGAAGCGGTGGGAAAGAGAGAATGTGAGCAGATAGCGCGGATCCGATGGTGGGCATGTGTGCGCGCGCTTTCCTGGCCTCTTTCCAGGCCTTGGATTCCTTGTACTGCTCCCACTACCATTTGTCCCTTTCTTACCCATACCCCACCTCCTCCTCCTATATTTATCATGTCACTTTTTTATCTCTTCTTTTTTTTTTTACATTAGCATCACAGGAGCAAATTGTAAATGTTTACGGACAGTTTCCGAATGAAAAAAGAGGATAAAGAACTAGGACCATCTTGTTTCATGGCCCGCGCAAATAGCGCAGCTAGCTAGATTTCTTAATACTAACATTTGAGCTCTTTTCTTGAAAAAATCATTTAACTAATTTTGTGTTGTTGTTTCATTACTGTTGCTTTATCCAAATTGCCTTTACCAAGACATAATCTTTTTAAAAATTGTATTTATGGCGTCAAACATGAATTTTAAATAAAATGGAATACCTTGTTCAAAAATATAGTTTTTTTGTTTATTGAAACTAATATATATTTTTTGTCATGTGATGTGAATTTCTACTGGAAAGTTTTAGGGACCGATTCGTTTGAAACCAAACCTTGCCACACTTTGCCACGCCTAAGGTTGTCGAGTTTGACCAAGTCAGCAGCTATTTGGTTGTAGCCACAAACTATGACAGGACTTCTTTTCTACCATATCGGTCGCACATACCTGTGATTAAAAAAAGTGTGGCAAGATACTCCTATGCAAGCCAAAAAAAGTGAGCAAACAATTTAATGAACTGATTATTGGCAAGAAATTGTGACAAACATTAACAATCTTAATATATCAACCGAAGAGGCTCATAGTTATGGTGACATATTATATATATTCTTAGATTTTAAGAAGAAGATACGGGTGAGTTTGCTGGACGTAGATTTGCTTCTTGGCAAGCATTGAAGTTGGCCCCCGAGTGTGTTTACGTGGAGATGTTGATGTATTCCAAAGGGTAAGCTAGCTAGAGGTTTGATCAAAACGTTGGTTATTCCTTATTGTGCATCCACTCAAGTCTCAATTTTTTTTGTTCCTTTCATATATTTCAGATACGTATAAATTTTTTTTCCTTTTATATATTTCAGATACGTATAAATAAATGCATGGACTTGTATTTGACATGGGCTCATACCCTTGTTCCAATCACGGAATCACTTTCTAATTTCCTTGTTATTTTAATTCTGAATTTATATATTTATTAGGTGTATTTAATGTGGACTCTTTAGGTTGATCTAAACCGTTGGATCATTATAAAATCCTACGGTGCATGTTTAATGGACTCTTTGGAATAATCTTAGCCGTTAGATCATCATAAAATATAACAGTGTGTATTCTTTTCTTTTTTCCGATTAAGTAGAATAATATGAACGTGGTAATTTCTAGGCCCTCTCAGTGAACGTGGTGGCTTCTTTTAACACTATTGTATTAAGATAATAGATTCCTCACATCAAGGAGAGATGATCATACATCATCTTATTAGGGTGGTCCTTTTTTCAGGCAATGCTCCTATTTCAAATCCAGTGGACTAGCATTGACACTCACCAAACAAAAGCTTATCATCAGCTGAATGCCCCATTTGGAACGTGGGAAACCCTATCACTCTACCACCTAGGAAACCCTAATACCCATTTCCCATCTGGTATAGCCCCCCTTCAAGATGATCATTACCGTGTTCTTTTTGACCGGGGTTCGGGAAGTCCAGTGCTCTACCACCTTAACCGCGACGCAAAGGCAATCATGAAGGGCGATTGCACTTGCCAAAAGGCAAAGCCAGGGCGGGGTTTCACAGTGAAAAAGCAGGCAAGGCCATCATCAAAGTCACCAAAGCGCCTCACGCCTCTCGTGCATCTTCGCTTGGACTTTGGGAATTGAGAGAGAAAGATAGTAAAAAAAAAGAACAAAAACAAACAACAACGCCACACACATCACACATGTGTGCTTGCACGCCTTCCTTCTCTGCCGCTTTTCCTGTGAACCCCTGATGTCTACTCCTCGCGCACAAGTAAACCTAGCTTTTTTTTCTTTAGGGCAAGTGCACGAGGACTAGACGAGATGGTGCGGTGGTGCCTCTTTCCCCTGTCATTAACTCGTGCGTAACCCCGTTGTTTTCGTGTGCTTTTCGTTAACCCGGCGAGCCAGGGCACTCAGCAATAGCAAACCTGATGGCGCCTTCAAGTTTTTCCTGATGATTTTGCCGCACGCGTGATGGATCAAGTCTTCATGGAAAGGAAAGAGGAGATGGGCCATGGTCCATGCCTCCATGGAGAGAGAGCCGCCGTGTGGATGCTGCTGGGTCGCCAACATGTCTCGCTGATGTGACTCGGTTAGATCTGCGAAATCCTAGAAGCCGCTTTTGGCCTTGGATCGCTGTAGTAATAAATACTACTCCTGCGGCGCTGCCCGAACAAGCCTCCGATCACAGCGCAACGCGCGGTGTTTTTGACTGTTATTCAATGCCTTCCTCGATGCTCCGTCGCCAGGGTTGATTGTTACTGCTACCGGCAATCCATGCCTGCTCACGCCAAAGAAAACGCATTCCCGGGTCTCTCTCACTGTCACTCCAATGCAGCGCTGTCGCGCTGTCTTCTGAATCAAAACACTACCTACGTCATAGGGTACGTGTACCGTCAGTTCGAGGGGCGTTCGGCTCCGGGGCCAGCGGATTGCTCTAGAAAAGTTTTAGAGCTCGATCCGAATTCGTTGCTGAGAATCCTTGAGATTTGAGTCCAACCATCGTTACCATGAAATAATGCGCTAATATAAGAAGTAATATGTCCTGCCATTCCAAGATTAAAAAGATTTGCTCTCCAATACAGTAATAACAAAAACACCGTCGGTTCCTCCAGCCCTGCCGATCCAGCAGTCCACGCATCCATCCGACTATCCGAGCACAGGCACAGCAAATGAACTGGCTACAATAATGCGAATGGCATGTCGGGCGCGGCAAGGCACGAGGGCGATGGCATCCGCTCGTGAGTCGTGATCTACTAGGGCTCACTCCACATCCATGGCTCCATGCTATTCTACTGCTAGCGCTACAACCAGCGACCAGTGCTTCACTGCTTTGCCCTGTTGACGAGTATGGTACCGCACGCATTGGATTCCTCCCGATCCATCCAACTGCAGTGCAGTGCGGGGCATGCAGCGTGGTAGATCGACCAGCTTCAGACCAGTCAGAGATCAGCCAGATCAGATGGTACCTGCTGCTGCGAATGCGCAGCTCCATCAGGCATCTCAAACGCAGAGAAAAGAGGGGATCAAAAGGAGAGAAAGAAAAGAATCAGAGAAACAAAGGAAAGAAATAAAGGGGAAACGAATGAGCAGTGGCATTTTCGCGAGGTGCATAGCTTCTTTTCAGCTTTATTCCGGTGCATGCACGGTTCTTGCTTGCATTTCATGTACTGCTGCTTTGTTCTTGGCCTGACACCCTTCTTTTTCGGCTTTGTCAACGTTGCAAACAGGGTGGTGATCAAAGTACAGATTAGTACTAGTTTAATCACTGTTTCAAATAAAAAAGGGAAATAATAGTAGGAACTGAAATATTTTTTTTCTTTGTTATTTTGGTTCAGTTTTGCAGTTGAGGTTTAGCTCAAAGCCTCAAACCTGTCATGGTGGCACTACAGACCCACCTGTTCCAACTATGCAAGTGGCCGCGACCCTACACGAAAGCTCCCTGGTCAAATGTCTCAGCATGCTGCGCAGAATCATTTGTCCGCTGTCTGCTAGCTGCTCCCCTTCCGATTGCTTGCTCCCCTGCATATGGCACATGATGGAGGGGAGGGCTCCGGTACTGCGAAACCATTGACAATGGGGGTGATGGAAGCCGGGAGGGAAGAATAATGCGGTGCGCCGGCCATGATCTCATTTACATTGCTTACAAGGAATAGAGACCCTCGGGATTTAATACACCTCTTAGTCTTCGAAAATGATATCGTTACACTTCTTCTTCTTCTTCTTCTTTTTAAAAAATAATGCATATGTTTCGTTTTAACACATGGACCGGTTGCAGCAAGCACGGTGCGTGTGCATCAACGAGACTTTCGTACTACACTTCTTTTACAAGATTCCCATTGCACACGCCTTGTTTGTGTACAGCTCAAGGTCTTGCAAAGGCCAAAAGAGGGGGGGGAAAGAAAAGGAAGAGCCGGCAGTTCGTTCATGTGACAAAGAGCAAAAGCTAACGCCAAGGTCAATTACCGCAAAGCTACATGGCACCCGGCACACACGCCCCTCAGGAGATGCTGTCCCTTGGTAGGCATTGACCACCGGAGCAATGCAAGATCATGGCGCATCAGCGCGTTAATTAAATCTGTCCCTTGAGGGGCTCATGACTCGAAGCCGCATCTTCTATCATGATTGACTAAAAAAACATAGTCCCAATTACTAAGCCAGAGGTATCATCGATCGATCACGATCATCTAGCTTGACCAACGAGAAAAAATAATATTTTATTTCGCCTATGCATGGGCACAAATTTTATTTTAGGGAACGCAAATTGCATGGACATATAAACAATTGAAGTTGCGTCCTCCTCCGGTGCAGACAGAAAACTTTTCGACTCGATGGGGGTCCCGATACACTCCATTCCGTTACGGCAAACATATGCGCGGAAAGCTCATGTATAAACATACATACGCGTACTGACTTACGGCGAGCATATGCACGCAAGTACCGAATTCCGTATAAACCGGGTCATTTCCTTTTCTTTTCTTTTCTTGTAAACGGAGTTCTACGGGCATGCGCGGTATTGGTACATTTCTTCCTCCTTTTGCTACCGTTCTGAAAAGAAAATTCCTTTTGCTACCATGGATGCGCACCGTCTTCCTACACGTGGGAGACTCGCACGAAAGCATGATTCACACACTTGCTCAGCACTTAAGAATGCCCGCAAACGCAACCGTCGCGCGCTAGGCCCCACGAAAACAACCAAAGGGTGGGTCGATCCTCCCGTATTCGATTCCTCTCGCCATGCAATGCAACCACCACCATATTCCCGATCCCAATTCGCGCGCACGATCCCGGGCTCTTTGTTCCTCCCGGCCTCCACGCTTACTTCCACGGCACAGCTCGATACGGACCCCGACAAAGTCCTCAATCCTGTGCCAGATCCCCGTTGCCCACACGAACCAACGGCGATCCGATCCTTGCAAGCCCGAACGGCGCCGTGGGAGCAAACTGTGCGTGCCAGGGCACAGCGACGACGGTGCTCGCTGTCGCTGGCATCTTGTATTCTTGTTCCAATTTCCAAGTCGGCTGGCGATCGCATAGACGAAGGTACGAGGCGACGGAACCCCGCCCGGGACGGGGTCTAGACTCTACCGAGATGGGATCCGCTAGGTTTGGATCCCGTCAGATCATGCCGGCTCGGCCGAGAATTTTTTGTCTGCGACTGCGACGCGACGAGAGCGTACGCACGCACCGCTTCCTGATTGGCGATCCGTGCCGCCGCGGCTCCCGTCCGGTGGCGCTTCTGTTGTTGCCGCGCGCCGCGCTGTGCCGAGTCCGCTGCTCTGACGCGGCCGGCCGGGTTCACTTCACCCCACGTGTACAGGGAACTCGGCAGCCGCTGGATGTCACGTCGCGGGAAGACCCAGGCCACCATGCCGGCGGGGGTGGTGGGGTGGGGGCCGTCGCGTCGCATGGTCGGGTCGGTCTCTGGCGTTCCGGACGGGGCGAGGCGTTTGCTTCCGTTGCTGGGCTGTGCTGCTTCCTCCTTTTCTTTCTCCTCGCGAACTTCCTGGTGGTTCAGCGTGATGCGGCGGTATTCGGAGACTCCAAGTTTTGTGCTACGACTTTAACTCTACCGCACCCGTCGTTGCTTCGCCCTCGTTTTCCATTTGGTGGATGTCAATACCGTCACTGTTCTCTGATAGTGGGACAAGAAGCTAATGTGGCCGTCTTTTTGCAGGTACTGGTTGGATACAGTACAGCGCCGGTAGGTTTCACATGAGTTCCAAAACGTCACCCAATCCCAACTTCAACTTCATTTCGTCGTCCTGGGTGTTTCATACGGCAATTTTAAATGTACCACTACTAGTTTTTTAATTAAAAAACTGGTGTACGAGAAATCTTTTACCAAGAAATTGTAGCCAGTCCACAGCACTCCTCCTAGTACTAGGAGGAGTGCAGCCAGTAGGACGTATCTTTCCTACCGTATCGTGCCGCAGGTATAGCGCCTTGGGAGCGGTAAAGGCCGGCCGCCACTCATCACCGTGGCGCGCCTTTACTGTAGCCTAGGGGATAGAACAAAAACACCAGCAGTAGTACCACTAAATTCACGTCACTTTTGCAGTCGCCTACTCGGCTACTCCTACATGGCTACCACCACCACCTCGTCACGGCTCCCAACAACATGAGCAGCCAGAGAGAAAGCTCCAAACCTCCCAGGTCCCGAGATCAAAAAGATGCGACCACGCAGACGCTGCACACACCCCAACCGATTGCTAATCACCCCAACTCGATGCAGCCGAGCTGTGCCTCCTGGGCTCTTGGCCGTACCTCCACAGCGTCCTTCCAAAACTCCAAGACACAAGGCGACAAAACCCAACGAGACCTCAACTCCAAAACTCGATTAGAAAAAGGGCTTGGAATTCTAGGGTAACTTAATTGAGACAAAAACAAAAGCTCAAAAAAAGAAACGGGCGCGGGTATTCCTCGGCTCCTCTTCCCTAGTAGAATACGTACATGTGAGGTGTGACAAGACGACGACACCCATCCAAACAGCACCGAGAAATCTCAAGTCTCAACGGGTGAAAAGGAAGGAGGGGGAGGCAAAAAGAAAAAAGAAAAGCCGGAACGCATTCCATCTGCTGAGCCTGCGCCTTGCTTGGCTACGCCGGGTCTACGCTGGACCGGTGGCACGGATACGCAGCCGTGGGCCTGTAGGGGACTAGTACTGGTACGTCATGTCAGCCGTTGGAGGGAGGGTGCGCCGCCGGCCGCGGCGGTGGGTTCTTCCTCACTGCGGGGCCTCGCCGGCGTTGGCGGCGGCGAGGAGCCACCGGTCCATGGGCACGCACTGCGCCTTGTGCGCGCGCTTCCAGTCCAGCGCCTGGCACGCGCGGGAGCAGTAGTTGGCGGCGCCGCACACGGAGCACCGCCGGAACTCGTGCCGCCGGGTCTCGCGCCGCCCGCACCGGACGTGCGAGCACAGCCGGAGCTCCCCGCCGTCGCTGTCGCTGTCGCCCGTGCCGGCGCCGGGGCCGAGCTTCTTCCCGGCCGCCGCCTGGGCGCCGCGGGAGGCCCACCAGTCGACCATGAACTGGTTCGCCGCGTGGGGCTCCGCCTCGGGGAGGCTCCACCCGAAGTCCGAGAGGAGCGGGCAGCCGCCGGCGCCCGCGGCAGCTGCCGCCGCGGCGCCGAGCGGGACCGCGGCGGCAAAGGGGTGGCGCGAGGCGGCGGCCGCGGCGAGAGCGAGGGTCAGCTCGCGGGCGTTGGCGGCCACCAGGAGGCGCCGGCCCTCGGCGGGGTCGCGCCGCACGCCGTAGCCATCCTGGAGGCAGTGACCGAGCTCGCGGAGCGCGTCGACGTGGCCCAGCGCGGACGCGCGCGCGCACAGCGCCGCGCCCGCGCGGAGGTCGCGGTCCGACTTGGCGCCGCCGCTGCCGTTGAACTGGATGACCGCCAGCGAGTAGAGCGCCGCGGCGTGCCCGCCGACAGCCGCCCTCGCCAGCAGCGCCGCGCCGCCGCTCCGGCTCCCAAGGCAGTAGAAGCGAATCTGCAGGCAGAAGCAAACGCAACCGTCATCAGCACTCGTCCCCATCACGTACGCAAGGTCGAGTTGAGGAGCAGAATCAACTCGATCAACTCCGCTAACTTGTTAGGGTTGTTGGGCGTGGCGTACCATGCCGAGAATGTAGCAGGCCTCGAGGTTTCCGGCGTCGGCGCAGCGCTTGAGGAACCTCTGCGCCGGCTCGGACCACGCCGCCGCCTTCACGGCCAGCGACGCCGGCGAGGCCTTGGCGAACACCATCTCATGGCCGCCCAGCTCGTTGAGTCTCTTGCACCTGAAAACGCCAAGACGTCAGTGGCCAATACTTTCTGCCTCCACCTATATCCCCATGACCCCGCCTCTATGTTTCCGTAAACTGCAAGATAATCCCCACTCCCCCACGCATTTCAAACACTGAAACGCGCGAGGGATGGGGAACGCTTGCAATCCGAAGAAACACGAGGGGCTTCCTCCTCATGGGCAAACGGATTGATGATGATGATGATCAGGGGCGCGGACGTACGTGAGGTGCACGGACAGCAGGTCGGAGGGCGCGGAGGCGGAGGCGGCGAGCTTGGACAGGATGGAGAGGACGAGGTCGTCGGGGAGCTCGTCCAGGTAGTCCGGCCCTCCCGCGAGGCGCTTCCGGCGACCCTGGCCGGCGCACTCGCCGGCGACGGCCGACTGCCCCAACATCGGCGCCGACCTCTTCCTCTTCTGCCCCACGGCGACCTCGCCTCCGTTGTTGGAATACAGAGACCCGCTCCTGGTCCTCATCTCTCTCCCTCCGCACGAGTCGTCGTCGCCGCCTGGACGGGGACTGCGCGCAGGCGGAGGCGGGGGAAGCGGGTGGGACGGCCGGGCGAGAGCGAGCGAGACGACAGGGGAGCGCGGTGCGGTGCTTGTGCGGAAAAGGGCGAGCAAGCCGAAGGGCTTTTATATAGAGGGGGAGCGTTTCATCCGTACCGTGGGCCGTGGTGGGCCCGGATTGTCAGGAGAGGAGGTCGCTTCAGTTTTTACTGCTTTATTTATGGTGCCCTGCCAGTATTGAGCTGACCGTATGAGTGCTGCGATAACTCTACGCGCGGCTCAGCGGTTGAATGAAAAGCATCAATGCCATAGGCTCCCTTCCTCCTTTTTACCGTCAGCTTTTCTGAAAGAAAGCCTGCGAGAACAAGGACGGTGCAATGGGAGTTTCCTCTTCTTTGAGATGGCGTTTGCTTTTTACTTTGCTGTACGTTACTCCTTTTTTACCTTTTCCTATTTTTTTTCTTGAGACGTCCGGAGTGGAGTACTACGGCCTTGTTTAGTTGGTCAATTTGGGAGATGCAAAATTCCTGTTCTAGCACTGTAGCACACTGTAGCGTTTCGTTTGTATTTGTAAATTATTGTCCAAATATTGACTAATTAGGCTCAAAAGATTCGTCCCGCAAAGTACAATAAAACTGTGCAATTAGTTTTTAATTTCGCCTACATTTAGTACTCCATGCATGTACAGTAAGTTTGATGTGATGGGAAATCTTCTTTTTGCATAGTGTCAAAGTTGGGAGTTGGAGGTAACTAAACATGGCCTCGTACAGAGTACCTCGACAGTACTGCAGTATAGCGCTCGTAGTCGTAGCAGATGCCGATGAATGATGTTGTCGTGTACTACGGGGGGCGTTTGGTTCCTTTGCTTATTTTTAAGCAAGTATCACATCAATGTTTAGATACTAATTAGGAGTATTAAACGTAGGCTATTTACAAAACTCATTACATAAGTGGAGGCTAAACAGCGAGACGAACCTATTAAGCCTAATTAATCCATCATTAGCAAATGTTTACTGTAGCAACACATTGTCAAATCATGGACTAATTAGGCTTAATAGATTCGTCTCGCCGTTTAGCCTCCACTTATGTAATGGATTTTGTAAATAGTCTATGTTTAATACTCCTAATTAGTATCTAAACATTGATGTGACACTTGCTTAAAAATAAGCAAATGGAACCAAACCAGGCCACAGTCGCCTGCTTATTTTTCAGATGGAGAGCAGTAATTTGTGTGGCTTAAAAGCTTGCCTGCTCAGTTGATCTTAAAAAAAAAAAAAGAGCACATGGCTCCGTGCATCCGTGATCTTTTTTCTTTTGGTTAAAAACAAGGCTTGTCGTCGTGCAGTGTACATGCGGAAACTGTTTCCCGCAGAAGCAAAGCCGCGGATCGGGCAGTGCTGCATCACATTTCCCCGATAGGGAATCGCAGCGGCTAGTTTATCTGCCGCGGCACGTGAGTCGTCGATGCCCCGGCGAGGAGGCACATGCGGCCGCGCGTGGAACAGGACAAGGGGGAGCTTCCTTTTCTCCGCATCGGTGAGGCAGGTGGGCGTTGGCGGGAGCTCCCGGCCGGCCGGCCTGACGGGGCCCCTGGATGTGCGAGCGAGTGAGCTCACCTCGGCCGGCCGGCCGGCGGTGGTGGTGGTGCTGGTTGGGTCGGGGTGGTTGGGTTGGGTTCCCCTCTGCTCGTCTCGTCTAGGGTGGGTGGGTCGACCAGACCAGACCAGAACCGGATGAGCCGCGCGGCGCGCGCATGGCGCGATGCTGCTGATGCGGGGCGCTCCATGTGTCGCGCCTCGGGTCCCTCCCCCACCCGAGCGGCCGCGGCCGCCCTCTGACCCTGAACCGCCTTCTTTATTGCCGCCATCCGTTGCCATGTCCGTCCCCTACCCTCGGTCTTTATTGTTTCCCCAGCATTCACTCGGTCTCAGTCACTCGGGACTCGGCTGCCCATCCGCTCCGCCGCTACGGCCATCCGCTCCGAGCAGCGCCACGGCCTTCACGAGAGCAGGATTGATTCCCATGCGCTGCGCGGCAGGCACAGTCAGCAGCCAGCACTCAGCTCAGCAGGGGGGCAGGGAGTAACACGAAAGTAGTTGCAGGGGGGGAGTGGCTCCGGTCCGGCCAACTCCATTTTCTTTTTCCAGGCACGCTTGTCAGCATGGGCTGTCAACGTTTTTTTTTTTCGAAAACTATGGGCTGTCAACGTGACTTGCATGTCTCCATGCGATCCGTATGGTATGGCACAGGGAAACCGTCAATTCCTCGAGAAGATGGCGGAGTAGCGCTGGATGCGAACGCTTGTGCTTCGGGACAAATGGGTCTGCATAGACTCATCACAGGCATCTTTCGCTGATCTACTACGGAATGGGCGAAATCTTGTGCTCTTCCCAGTTCTGCCCTCTTGGGAGTTTGGGACGTGGACATCGGCCCAATTCATAGAGATCATAATCAGCTTCTCCTCCGGTTGAAAAAAAAGAGCGTTGGATTGGATCGGATACGGATTTGAGAAAAAAAAAGTGCAATTTAATATTCTATTTGAAATAATCATGGCACATTGGCACGGTGTGCTCAAAACATTGTAGCCGGTGTTGTGCATTCAGGCCTCTTTTACCTTTCAAATTGTTTTTTAATAGATGAAAGAAAGCTATCTTGGTAGCAATATACCGTGCTGGTCTTCTTTGGAAGCAGACTTATGAGAATATGACATTTTCGGGTTTGGGGCTGAGAATGCTTAGGAAGATTTTCGTTAGAGAGGAGCCGATCTAGTTTCTTGGAGATGCTTATAGGTTCGGTGTACACGCGTGTGTTTATATAGAGTATGCCGCTCAAGCATTTTGCCTATGCTTGTGTCTCAAAAAAGAAAAAAAATATATCTACTCCTTGATATGTTGTTATAATTTACTAATTAAGTCTGAATTTTGGCTGGGACAAAATGGAGATGGTTCATTATTACTCTTTAAAGAAAAAGGATTTTGAAGTATGTAAAGTAAACATAGCAATTACTCCCTCCGTCCCATAAAAACTGTTTGTTTAGAAACTTTTAGACAAGATAGTAGCAATGCTAAAAGTCCAATAATAGGATGAATTACCGAGTAGAATTAATTATGCATACACGCTTGCAGTAATTGTTGGATCTATTAGCCTTCCTTATTTAGCAAATCTGGCTCAGGCATCGATGGTGGGAGTAAATGATCGATTCGTTAACTATACCAGAAGGTATTAGGAGGACTTTGTTGGATGGTCTAAAAATTATATAAATACTTTTTGTGGGATAAACTTTGGAGGCTAATGAACAGTCTTTTTGGACGGAGGAAGTACTTCACGAGATAACCGTGCTCGCTAGTCGCTACCTTACTTTTCCCCGCTTTCAGTCACGCTGGCTCGATAGAACCCACAGCTTGACCAATAACTATCCGTTGCTATCCCGGCCACGAATGTTCTCCACCGGATCACATCAAAGGCATCGAGCCACGGGCAAGCGCCACCGAAACCGCACACGATATTTCCCAGGCCGGCGTTTAGCCACTTCGTCCCCGTTTCACCATCGGCACACGATAACACCCAGACCCAAAAGCAGCAACTGGTCAGAAACGCCGCGCCGCTCTGGCACCTGAGGATCCCGAATTCCCGATTCGGCAACGGCAGGGGAAGGTGCGGCGCAGGTGGGTAAACGTGGAGGGCTAGTAAACCCGGCGGGTGAGAGGCCGCCCCGCGTGTGGCTGCCGTCGCGATGAGCCGCCGAGACCGTGGCAGCCAACCCGGACCCCGCGCCGGATTGCGCGAGCCCGGCCAGCGGATAAGGCGGGGTCGCGGTGCGCCACTGGCTCGAACCCAATCCATCCGCGCGCCCGCCCGGGCTCCCCGCGTCCATACGCTCGATTCCCCTCCACGCTGGTCACGCGTGCGCGCACGCGAGACCCTCGCGTCGCGTCGCGCTCCGATCCACCTCCTCCACCCGTCGTCCGTCTCTCATCCGCATGGACCCCGCGGACTCACCCGCGCGGCCGCCGATCCGGCTCACGGAGCCCTTGGGGGTTCTCGGTTTGTTTGCTCGTGCCGTTCCGTCCTCGGCTTTGCCCGGCGAGTTGGCATGTGCCATGTGCGGGGAGGATGCATCGGCCGCCGTCCTCCTCCGTCGCTTGCACCAGTGAAGCTAAGCTAGGCCTATCTTTATCCGTGGAGATCGCGGGCGGGGCTTTAGCGATAGGACGGGCGGAACAGGTCGCGCTGCCGGGATTGCTGCTGTTGTTGTTGCTGCTGCGTCCACGATCGCGCCATCGCGGGGGGATGGACAGTTGGACATGGTCTGTGCCGTAGCCCAAACATTAGCCACTTGTCATTGCACTGCACCGGGTTCCCCTCCCCTCCCTAGTGGCGCACGTCCGGTCCGACCTGTACCCCACTGGCACAAAGCCGGCCGCCTCAGTTCGTGGGCGGTATATACAGAGACATCACAATGGAAAAGAAAGATCGCCGAGAAAGAAAGAAAAGGAACAAGATGTGCGTGCGTGGATGTGCCGAACGAACATTATGTTGCAAAAAAGGAGGAAGTTGTGTTCGGTTCTCTTCTGTCATGCTTACATCAAACGAGGAGGAGCAAGAACGGCACTGCTTCTAGATCGACCACATGCTGGGGTTTTCCGACGTAAGACTGAAACCAGCACCATGCAATCATGTACTACTACTGATATTCATCACTCTAAGAAATATGCAACAAAAGACCGCTCAAAAGAACATGCTCGAGTCATAAAGGGAAAAAGGGTTAAAGGGGTCGTCAGTAGTAGCGTGTTTAAAATGTGTGATTTAGTATGTGTACTGTTCACGTACAAAAAAAAGGGCGAGATGGAGCTTGCATTGCATCGCTCGCGGCAAAAGCCTACAACTTTGATCGATCGACGACTAGCTTGCTTGCAAAGAAAAGCGGCAAAAGGATACATTTTAATTGCTCGCAGCATGATGCCAGATAATCCAACGCAGCGGCGCGGCGTCGGTGCATGGCTGGGATCCATTGGTTACAACCAACTTGGTACGCCAGATCCTCCTGCTCCTGCTGAACCCTCCAAAAGTAAAACTCACAGTACACCTTCCCAAGCACAGCAGTACCATAAAACCTTTTTTTTTGTTGTTTGAGAATAATACAAAACAGAAATGAAGAACATGTATGCTTTCTTGTGTATTACTCGACGTTGCGAATTTCGTAGCCACAAATCTTGCGGATGATAATCGTGTTATCGTCATGAACTCACTGGGCGGCCCACATGTTATCCGTCTTCGGTTAAGCTACCTTGCTTGCAAAATGTGTGGTGTTCGGAGGGCTAGCCGGGGCTGAAGAAAGTTCACTGTCATTAGGTGTGCCCACGGCGCCTTAAACTAACGGATCCGCTATAATACATCGCATCCCAACAAAGCAGAGGGCGTTAAGTATTCAATTGGAGGGTAATGGTTGCAAGCAACACTGTTCATGTGTGATTAGATAGGATGACGTACCTATCTCTGCAAATTCCTAAAAAGAATGCCGTCCAAACAACTACCATGCATGCCATCTAGAAAAATGAGTTGCATTACCGTTGGCGTTTATGCAGCAGTGTCCGGTTAATTTTTATTCTCGTTCTTTTCTCTTTTCTTATAATTATTAAAACAAGGTTATATTACTTTTCTGTTTGACCAGTAGTAACTAGTCCATCACTCATTGATCTTATTGCTTGGAAAGTCTGCCGATGATGATGTCCGCATCGTTGCTGTTCCAATCGTTTCGCATTACGGCCGAG
Source organism: Setaria viridis (assembly GCF_005286985.2). Lineage (NCBI taxonomy): Eukaryota > Viridiplantae > Streptophyta > Magnoliopsida > Poales > Poaceae > Setaria > Setaria viridis. The sequence goes on from NC_048267.2 coordinate 44,250,578, forward strand.
TTCGAAATGAATTCCGCGGTGACTTGAGCTCGATTGAAGCCGACATCAGAATTATATTGAAAATACTGAATCTTGTCCCCTGGTTTTCACTGTCAACTGATGAGGTTTCAACTGTAAATTAGATGATACATTTGGCATGAGCTCCCAAGTTGTCATGAATCGGCATGCGTTAGACATGGTCTTAAAGCATAATTTACTTTAGTGTTTGTTTTTGTGTGGGAGCAAAAGAGTTGGCATGAACTCCCAAGTTGGAGTTTCATATGGGGAGTTCAGTTTGGCAGACTTGAAGAATCTGAAAGTAACCTAACCGATGGTATCTATATATCTACTGAACAGCACAGAACTGTATAAACTTTGCTTCCATAATATCGTTGGAGTAGATGTGACGGGTTACGACTTCGGACAAGATCATTCTTCTTCTTCTCTTCCGTCTTCAGGAAGCATTTGTGCGAAGCAAATGAGAGGTGGAAGGAAAGCCGAGACGTTCCTTTACCACAACAGTTCATAGTTGCAGCTGCAGAGAAGTATCTGTCTGAGTTCTGAGTAGTGTGTCTTTTGGCCACAGTTGACAGTTGCGTAGGAGATTGTAGGGTTTGGTTGCCTAAGGTGTTACTGTCGCATAGATATAGTGCAGGAGATGTACACTCACATCGCCCCTCTCCATGTGCTGGAGATGTACACTCACATCGCCCATCTCCATGTCAAGATTCCAGCTGTGTTGCTGTGCACATTTTCTCCATGGAACCGGAGTTTGACAAGAAAAGCAACATTTTTCCTCTCTTCCTTTCTTGCTCTTAGATCTGTCATTCTCACCGAAAACTGTCAGTTGGAACGCTAAAACTCCCTGTGAAAGACAGTTAGTAGACAAATTATTAAATGTCCTCAAGATTAATAGCCAAGGCCAACCTGCAGCCAGTTCTTGTATGAATTTTTGCTGTTTTGTTAGTACTACTGACCGATAACGGACCCAGTGTTACACTCTGAAATTTTTGAATTTCAAGATGTGATTTGAAAGAACAATTAAACAATGATTTTCTCTTAATTTTTTAAAAAAATTCCAACATTTATTATTTTTTGATAGGAAATTTAGTATAGGAAAATAATTAGTTGTTTTTCTAAATTAAAAAGTGTTGTTCTGTGTGTTACATTCATACCAATGCATCTTAGTGTTTCTTGAGTGTAAAAATATTTTAAAATCCGTTGAGTCGATGACTAGGTCCTTCTCAGAATTTTCCAGCTTTTTTTTGGAATTTATTCTCATTTTTCTAGAGCTAAATCCAATTTTGGAAGGTTATAAACTCCTTTTAATGAGCTCCAAATATTTTATTTGGATTAATCGTGTCCAACTCTATCTCTAGGATTTTTTCTGGAATTTTTGGAATTTTCAGAGTATTTTTTGTGATTTAAATAATTTATCTAGAATTTTTTGGATTTATCTTTACACGCGGAATTATTTCTGAAAAAACCTATCCTATCCTTTTGGGCCGAGTCCGTAGGCTCGACCCGCTCCTGCCTAAGCCCAATTGCCAGCCCAACTAGAGCCCATCCGAGCCCAGCGCACAACAACAGAGGCGCGGCGCTGCCGCCGCTGCCGCCACCTTCTTGGCGTGCGTGCCATGGCCGGCCTCGTGCCCTGCGCCTATTTAAGGTGAGTCCGAGCCCCGCAGCCCTGCCGCCCCACTTGCTCCTCGCCTTCCTTGCGCAGTGATGTAGTGTCGTCGCCCGCAGAAGCCGCGTGAGCCGAGCATCGCCGTTGGCAGTCGGCCCGCTCGATTTCATCTCCTTCCTCGACCGCTGGATGTCGCCGACACCACCATGAGAACCGGGAAGTCGAGCTACACGTCCGCCATCGCCTACTGTCTGCCATCTGCCGTCGGAAGAGGTCCGCCGCGTAGAAGCTCTGTCCGGTCGCCATCTCCACTACTGCAGCCCGGTTCCGGCCGATTCACCGCACCTGCCGGCCGCCAGAGGATGCGGACACGATGAGGAGCTCCACAAGGTCAAGCCGCACATCCTTTACTGGCCGCCGCCGTCCAATCATCGCCGGAGCGCCACCTGCTTGCTTGAAGCCCGTCGCCGCCATCTTTCAACGCGGCTCCGATTCCGCCTGTTGTAGCCGTCCTCCACTGTCGGTGAGCACATCCTCGAGATCCCCTCGCTCTCCTCGACCGTTTTTCCGCCGCAGCAGAGGCGATTGTCACCCAAATCGCCGACGAGCCAAGCGCCTAGGACCACCGGCCACCATGGCCAAAAGCCTATGAGCTTTTGCAGATTAGACCCCGAGAACCCCTATAATTTCTTCAAGATCTTTGTGTCTTGGCAAATCTGCAGATAACCCCCTGAAGAGATTAGATCCTTTCAATCGAACCCAAGCCGTGAACTTTTTAGATCTAACCCTACTCTTTATCGTATTCATGAGGGATGTTCAATGTGTCTGAGGAATCTTCCCTGCTAGTCCCTAATATCTACAATTAACCTTTACCTCGTTTTAGCTCTATTTAACCTCGTTCTTGTTGCGTTAGATTCTTATCAACTTAAACTACATGTTAGAAGCAAGGTTAATCATATCCTGTGTTTTTGAAATTTATTTAAAATATTAATATGATTATTAGTTGTTTATACACTTGTTTTCTAATTAAAATCTATTTAGATCTTTACCTCGCTTTCGTAATTAAATGTTAACTTGATTAATACCTGTTAAACTAGTTTTTATTAATAAAATCTAATTAAGTGCTACACCACGGTTGTTCATAAGTAAACTCAATTTGATTAATGCTTATTCAATTTGTTTTATAAATAAAAGCTACATAAGTTATATCTCGGGTTTTCATAATTACATGTTAATTTGACTAATATGAATATAAATGTTTTTTAATTATATTTGGTTAGTTCAACCTGAATTATAAAGTTGTACGCTAAGATGCTTTTACATGCTGCTTTTAAAATCAAATATTTAATTTGTTTAAAACTGTACTTAAATGTTTATAAATAAAATTGGACTACGCTTTACATCGTCTTTTCATATATAAATATGACTTGATTAATTCCAACTAAGGATATTTCTCTAAAATATCCTTACATTATTTTTCTCAACTAAAATAAATGCAGCATATAGCTCTTGTCTTTTCCTTTGGAATCAAAGTTTCCCTGATAGATGTATGTTTTCAATGATACCATCATTCTTAGTGTTTCACGCTCCTTCATGATCTTAGAATCGAGCCCTATCCTTGAGTACGTTCTTTTAAAACTTTTCTTTGATTGGTGTATTGTTCTTAGTTGTACTTGTTTGTTTGCTTTGTATGCTCGTGCCGATGATTGCTTTGAGTAGAAGGATCGTTGTTCAAAAGATTTGAAGATTAAGAGTTTGAAGATAGCAAGAGCTGAAGAGCAGTAAGAGTAACTTTTCGTTGGAGAAAGGCAAGTGTCCCTAACCACCCTTCTGTCTATGCTTATTTATAATATCATGATAATGTTAATTGGAACATGGAGAATCACCCAGGAAAACAGTGTAACTATAAGGACTATATGGATCTGATCTTGGCCAATCAATTAGAAACTCTAGTTTGTGGTAGCTTTACCTGAAAGGGGCAAGAGGGGGAGACAGTAGTTGGTGTATAGCCCGGCCCTCAAACTGATATGCTCTATGGTAGCTTCGCAGTTTGAGAGAGGTTTATGCATTGCGGTGATCATGAAACCTTAGCGAGCTATCCTTACTAGGGAATCTTTGTAAATGCCTCGTAGCGTCCCTATGCAGTCACACCTCGGTAGTGTGATGAGTGCCTGATCAGCACATCATAGTTGGGTCTAAAGTTCTTCTAAACTTTTATGCGACTTGTGGGTAAAGATATACAACCTCTGCAGAGTGTAAAACTGATATATCAACCGTGCTCACGGTCAAGAGCGGCCTGGACCCTCACATGATTAATAAATTTGAAGATGGATTTAAATCATTATTCTTGTTATTTCCAATGGCGTGTCTGTGTACTCACCCTTGCTTACGCTGCTTAGAAGAGAAATGTGTGTGAAGTTTTCTGAAGATGATGCTGAGTTCTAGGCGTACACAAATCGAATGTGAAGTTTGGAGCCTCTGTTTCCAGGATTAAGCTGTATATCTCTAATAGACTCATAAGTCATAATTTATATTCCTTTACGTGATATTGTTATTCACTGATGATGTCAAAACTAGATCCTGACATAAATATAGGTAGCACTTGGTTTTATTTTAAAATCGGTGTGACACCGAGCGATATGATAAGGTTTGCCATGCATGCTTGGGCTCATTTTATTTTATTTTTCTTGCAAAGTGTGAAACTAATCAATCGTAGCACATCATTGTATTATGCTATTTGCAAATACTAATTAAGTGTGGTACTAAATTAAACAAACATGACGGATCCTCAAGGTAACTTGCAGGAGTTGAGATGGTGGACATGTCCAGGAATGTTCCTTTCATGTCCTGCCGAAAAAGCCCTGAAAACCGTGGCAACCTATGCTTTCATGGGGGGCCGACCACACACAAAAAGCAGGAGAATGCTACATGGGGGCAACCTACCACAAATCTGCAAAGACCAACTCTTCAAACCTCAACCTAATTAAGATCTAAATTAGGTTTTGGGCGGTCATTATAGCCAGCCAAGGTTACCTAAAAGAGGTGTTAAATAGGGAGGTGCAATTTATATTAGATTACCAGTAGCATGACTGGTCCATGCAAATGCAAGCAACAATATAGGAGATGTATGTCAGTCCCCCAAACTTAGGAGACAATCTTTTTTGTTAAATCATCGCCGTCAGATCAGTGAGGAAAACAGACCAGACCAGGGTTGAAATAATAAAGGATACTTGCAAAGGTGGTGAATGTGGGGTTCATGTCACATTGGCTCTGAGAGCGAGATGTCATGGCAGCCAGCGCTCCGGAGGCGCCGGCATACTGTCACTGTGCTTTGAATAAGCGGATTGAAACGGCGAGCGATTGGGGCACGCATCTCATCTGATTAGACATGACGTCCAATGGCTTGAAAAGGAGACCTTCGAGGTATAATTATTGGGCTGTAACATGAACTTGTCCACGACTATGAGCTTAACATGATGATTAAGGTTTTCATCTATAGGCATATAGCCAATAGGAAGGCTACATGTGTGTTCTTGCAAGCTATGATTCTCTGTTAGTAGAGCCCTAGGTTTGTGATTGTTGTTTGAGAGCCATGAAAGGTTCCAAAAGGGCATCTCCAACACTAGTAGTTTGGAGGAATTTTAAGGATCCGTGTGGCTCTGGCATCAACCAGCAAGGATCGGATCGGACGGAGCAGTAGTTTAGTGGTTGCACGAGTTAGCTGTAGCAGCTGTGCAAGTGTGCATAGATTAATCAGATCGCTCTGGCACTTTAGCTTGATGCTGATTCACTCACATGTAGATATAAATGAAATAGTATAACTAACAGATGCAGGCGCAGTGGTGCTTTGTTCTTCAAGGAAGAGAGAGAATCTAAAGGAAGAGGATGGAGAAGAAGATTAACTAGTCTCTTTGCTTTTGCTTTGATGACCTAATTCCTCATGCTCGAGTACTGCTTCAGAAACTGCGGGAAAAGCCAACAGAAATGCGTGCGTGCATCTGCTCCACCACGCCTGCGCTTATCTCCCTGCAGTGACATGAATTAACTATTGGCCAGTGCTAACCACTGCATTAACAATGCAGGCTTCAGTTTCTCTGACGAACACTCAGAACTCTTGCGTGAGAAAGAAAAGGTTACGAGAATTAATTGCAAGGAATTAATGGATCAATCGATCGATGATGCGAAAAGGCGACTGTGTACTTGCTTAGATTGGACGATGCGAAATTAACAAGTCAAGATGAGAAGAAGTGTCGTAATTAATATCGGAGGAAGACAATGATCGATATGCAACGAAAAAGAAACGGTCGAGGGCGGATTTGGGAACTGAAAAATAAAACAGCTGATCGGTGTTGCTGTCAGGGTCATAACTGGCTGATGAAGGATAGTACAAAGTTGCCGTTCCAGTACAAATCCGATCAATGACGCCTAAAAATTGTAGAACACAAACTGCTAATTAATCTATTTGTTCCAGGTATTCGATACGCATCAAACCCAATCATGATAAGGACTAGCTTACAGACACAAGTAACTAACCTGAAGACTCTACAATTTTGTAGCATATACTACCTGAAGCTAAGGTTATGACTTCTGACCAATCCTTAACGATGTGCTGACACCACCACCCACACCACAACTCCTTGATCGGTTCAGAGATAGATGTTGAATGGATCGCTTCAGTTCCAACCCATGTAAAGCCATATGTCCACAGCTGCATGCAATATAATCTCCAAACTAGAGTACAATTCACTTGAGAACACAGCTCCAATTCTATAAGGCAGACATGTTGAATTGAATCTACTTTAATTGTTTTGCTTGCACACCATTTGATAGATTCAAAGCATCGCGCCCTCATATCTCTAACAGAACGGCTAAAGAAACAAAAGACGATGTCAGTCTGAACATCGAACTGAACCTACTCCGAATTCTTTGGAATGGTAAATTCCGACAGCAACGTATACACACCACCAGCTATGCAGTTGTACGTATATATCTCTAGTCGACTAGTCCTATAGGCTTATGTCATGGCTACCCAAGGATAACAATACGAACACCATATTAAGACAAGCAAACTGAACCTTAAACATGCAATTAAATGGCCAAAACACCACACCAAACTTGATCTGCAACACCTACTATCTGGAAGAAATTAACCCCCTTTCCCCCTCAATGCCCTATTGGCTTCACCCTTAGTGACAGACACTGTGTCCGACATGTCAGTGACGTGGATGGGTGCGCATCTGACGGTGAGAGCATGCAGAGCCACGCACGCGCGCGCACCCAGCCGGGGGCGCACCGCCACCGCCATGGTGTCACCTCCCCGTAAAATAATGCAGCGGACGCATCAGGAAGATCGTGACGCCCATGATTAGACGAGTAAGATTGTTTGTCGATCAGACGAGGCTGCTGGTGATGAGCTGCGATGTCCATTTGTTTACGCTGTTCACGCACTGAAGAGGAAGAAGAAGCTTTGTTTCGTGAAGAACAGAGATTGTTGAGGCGTCGATATGATCAGTCTGACGAGGATTATTGGAGAGCACGAACAGGAAGATGCCTGATGAAACGAATGAGCAACCTACCCTCCATGGTTAGGTCAATGCGCAGCTGTCGAGGGAAACGAAACGCTCTCAATGTCTCATTCAGCAACGGAAAACTCAGGAACAGCACGAGCTACTGGTGATTTTCAGCGACAGGACCTTTTTGTTTTTGACCAGCAAATGGATGCTTCAGGATCAGAGCCTGACTTTGCTGATGATAAAAAGGAGTTATGGAACTGTTGACATACAGTGTATGTGACCGTATCCAGTAGCTTCATGTAGGCGCCAGTAGTCAGTAGAATCGCATTCTCCATTTGGAGTGTTTTTTGTCAAAGAGATGCATGATACATCCAAGAAATCCAGTCCATGTGCATGATTTCATTCTCCTAGACGGAAAGGAATAAGATGGGAACTATGATTACTAACGCTTCAGATGCAGGCTTTTCTCTGTAAAGAAAAAAACAGAGAGAGATGAAGGGACATCCCATGATACCGGCATGTCAGTCAGCACAGCACTGCTCCAAATTTCAGAAAAAAGCAATGAAAGTTACTACTGGTGCAGAGATGAATGATTTCACAGCTTTGTTTCCCTGACATTTGTACGCACTGCCATGGTCATGTCGAACAACCCTTCAGAACCAAGCAATGGAAACCATCAGCATGTGAGCCGAGTTGCTCAAAAGATAGCATATAAAACGCCAGGAGCTGTTAAACTTGGAGCTGTCAACATTCATGGAGCAGGCAAATGGACGCCTGATACACGCACATGCAGTACACACCATACCGAACAACAGCCCTGATAAGTTAAACAACAAGGGAGCAGACGCTGATGAACAGCAACCGCTGTAGGACCTAGCAATCTACTACAGTTCGAGCAATGCGTCGTCTGTCAACTAATCTCGATTTGGATCGGTGACGCCAAAAAAGCGCATTGTTATAATCCGGAAATGACTAGACGCTTTTTGTACGAAACTGGATTAGGTTTCCAGACAATGTCGCAAAGATTAAGGCTTTACAAATCACAGGTGCAATAGCAACAAACGGGAGGAGCCAAGTGCGTTTGCGCCAATGCTATGACTGTTATTTGACAAAGCTCTGACATCAGGTGAGCTGTTAAATTTGACCGCATACCCAGAAACATCACCAGTCCTCTCATGAAAGCAACCCTGCAGGTAAAGCGTACACAGTCCAATTGTTGCTGCATCCAGCATCCTGTCCATGTCGACCGTAGCATAATTGATGAATATAGAAGCCATTGTTCAGTCGCAAAACGCTAAAATCTCCCGGTTTGTTCATCAGGACCATGTGTCAGCTGTCTGCTTGTAGCAAATGTGCTTTCCATGCTGAACAAGCATGGAAAACAACAAGGGAAGCTACCCCTGCTTAGAGTATAGACCCCAGACCTAACACAGCACCTACTTCTTACATCCGAATTCCTACTACTGTACCGCAAATATATATGTCTTGTGTTTCGAAATGTCCTGTCATTGCAATCTGAATCTGCATTATTGGATCAGTGATGGACTCACATAGGTTGCACACGTTGAAATCCTTGCCCAGAAGGCCAGAACATGCCATTTCTTGGAGTCACAGAATAGGATGCCAATCCTTTCTACTCTTCCTTCCAGCCCTAAAATTAGAGTGGAGGTACAAATTCTGATAGCAACCTGAACATCGATTATTATTTATTATAGGTGCTGATTGATCGATCGAGGCACAGATGCTCTCAACTGCTGAAGAACACATGCATGCCCTCGACACACATCTCTGGAAAATTCCCAACACCCCACTAGCATAAAGAACAAATACTCTTTTACAGAAAGGTTTCCCCTTCTGTTCTCTGAAAAAAAAACCATCTACTGATGAAGAACTGATGCATGCTCTCGGCACACATCTCTGAAAAAATTTCCCATGACACAACTAGCACAAGAACAAATACTCTTTTACAGTAAAGTTTCCCTTTGTGTTCCCTGAAAGAAAAACCTTCACAGGAAGGGTTAGATATTAACAGTGCGATACGTCCAAGACAAGAGACGATCGAGAAGACGTCGTTCCGACAATGATGACTGTACACAGGGCACTTTGCAGTTCCCTGACAGCAACTCTATTGTTTTTTTTAGCCGGGCGACGAGCCCGGTTGAGTGCCCGCCGAGTCTACCGCTAGTCAACGGCCGGGCAGCTGCTCGTTCGCTGCGGCGATGAGCCGATGAGCTCTCCTCTCCCCGGCAGGCACCGCCATGGTGTCACGTCGGCGTAAAATAATGCCGAACTGATTAAAGCGGCGTGGGCTGCATGATTAGGGCAAAGCGGGTCAAACACTGTTGCCGGATGGGTTAGCGTGAGGAGGAGGGAAAGCATGTACTCACAATTAAGATTAGCCTGGCGCTAATCTGGCCATTACCGGACGAGGAGCTTAGCTTAATCGGCCGTGTCTTTCTGTACATTAGATTAGAAGATGGATGGACAAAATTCTTTTTTAAGAGGCTTCTTTTGATTTCGTTGTGCAGTGGTGCGGTGCATGCAGTTCTTCCGGTGGCGTATAGCTAGGTTGCACACGGGATCTGTGTGTCAGTCGTGGACAGTTGTGTGCATATGCCTTGCTTGTGGATTTGGAAAGTGTACTAAGAAATCATTGAGGTTCTCAACTCGTTTTTAAACTTTGAGAGGCAGCAAGGGTTGGAGGAAAATATCTTTTGTATAGCTTGATATTTGGTATGGTGTGTGAAGGATTAGAGTATTGTAGTTTGGAAACAGTAGGTCCACTGAATATAAAAATTTGGCTCCTAGTTTATGGAGAGACTCTTTTCAGGTCAATGCTTGCTACGATGAAACTCAAACCTTTTAAAAACAGAAGAATGGGGGCAGTGGCACTTTGGTCTTTGAGTGGCACGTTGGTCTTGGAGATGGAGTAAGGCCTGCCGTGCCGCACGGGTTCATATTGGAGCCATGCGTAAGTTTACAGGTAAAAAAAGGATTTTGGGAGAAAATTCCAATCCACTTGAAATTATTCTGGATGGATAGGTGAAAAGAAGGGGAAAAGGAGACTACTGCTATGGAGATATTAGTTCAGAAACAACATACAGGAGCGATACCGTTAGTCTGACCACTGTAAGAAGTTGCTCTCATCAGCCAATCAGCCTGGTCGTGCAGAAGACCTGCGGATTATCTTGTATGAAGGTGCAGAGGAAACGAACTACTCCATGTGGTCTGCATATATTCTGTATTTCTGTAAAATCAAGTCATGAGAAAAAAAAGGATGTCGGTTTATACCATGTGATCTGTATACTCTGTTTTTTTTAGGACAATCTGTATACTCTGTGTGATCCTTTTTTGATGGATGTGGCGGGGACAGGAAGCAGGAGCCCAAGCCCATCTCCACTTCTGTGCACGGCGACAAGCTCGGCCTTATTATATAGTGGTAGGCCCATCTACGTTGGGTTGGGCTTCAGTCCACAAGGCAGATGCGGCCGCCCAGCTGCTGCTGCCGGGCCAATCCTATACAGACAGATAGAGCGCTGCCCATTATCTCGCTGCCTGCAGTATATATTTTCATGCAAGTACATTGGTGTTGTCTAATAGACGATTTCATGCATTGATATGTAATCTTAAGATGATTTAACAGATAACATATACAATAGGTTGTCCTTTTAAGTTATCTAATAGTAATTTTATTTCCTAAGAAAAGAAATGTCCGGAAAGCTATAGTAAAAAGGAGGCTACCTAAGAAGGAATTAACATTACCTGAATTTATCGTATCTTTTCCTATCTTAACGACTATACATTGTATCTTCCATATATGTCAAGTTGCAGCCAGTGAGGAAGAAGTCAGCGGAGGGTGGAGATGGTGAAATGATTCAAGGCAACGCGCATAGATGAGGCCTCTCCTTCAATCATGTTCTTTAAGAGAGAATCTTTCAAAGAATGGGACCGATCTTCACTTCCAAATACAGCCACATCAATGATAATTCTCTCTGTTCTGTGGACATACAATCTTTTGACTTTCTTGCAACCACGCGGAGTCCTTAATAAGCTTTGACTTTACTGCCACCACCCCCAAGCAACAAAGAGTAGCACTCGATGCAGCAGCTGCTGCAGCCTGTGCAGAGAGCAAATACTATTGCTTCCCCCTAGACCTAGAGTATGGAGGCATCTCCAATCTCTAACGGTGCGTCTTTTGTGTTCCCCACCAGTGCACGAGGCTCTTCGACATCCATATCTGTCAGTAGCTATGTTGGCTCTGAGGAAATTGATGCACATACCTGCAAAAACATCGATCAAATAATCCACTGCATCCAAGGTGGCAATCACAGAGCTGCAGCATGGCAGTGGCACAGGGTGCATCATGAGATTGATGCCATGGTGCAGGAGATCCAAATGAAGACCAAGACCCACCACACGCTAGCTTGGCCATACGCGGTTCGCCTTCTTGCCTTTGCAGATGAGATCACAAAGCTACAGTTATCGCCTGACAAGCTCTTTATTGTGCTGCGTCTGCACAAGGTACTCAGCTCTGACTTCTTCACCATATTGCAATGGCATCCTGAAGAGTTCAGTATTGCAAAGTATAACCACACCATGCAGAAGCTAAGGCAAGCTGTTTTCCACGTGCTTCAGGAGCTAAAAGTTTTGATTCAGAAACGTGCTTCCAGGAGCGTGCCAGAAGCCGGAGGCGTCCATGAAGTGACCTGCTATGTCATGAATTACATCAGGCTATTGTTGTAACATAGGAGCTCAGTCAATTTTATCCTTGCTCACAATGATAGCGACGACAAGAGCATGGACTCACTAGACCATATTGTGCAAGATCTTATTACCTGTTTAGAAGCCATGCTCAACAGAGTAGCAGAGGCCTATGATTTTGAAGCTTTGAAGTGCTTCTTCTTGATGAACAATCTCCAATTCATTGTCAAACAAGTGGAGGACTTGGGGCTGAGTAAGCTACTGGGGCAATCATGGGTTCAAGTGCACAGAGACTTCGTTGACCAGTATATGGAGACATACTTAGACTTGTCATGGGGACCTATACTGTCATGTCTAAGCACAAGGAAGACCATGCTTGGCTGCTGCTTCCGCCGGTCTTCCAACATTGTCAGGTTTTGCCTCAAGTTTGACTCAACTTACTATAACCAGGAGCACTGGAAGGTGGAAGACCCTCTATTTCGGGAGGTGGTGCAGCAAACGGTCTGCAACAAGGTTGCCTCAGCTTATCAAGCACACATCGAGAAATCCAGGAAGGTTCAGAGACAGTATGAGTGGTACACTTCTGAGTTGCTGGAGGTGCACTGGATGTAGCTATTTGAAGGAAGAACTGGCTAGGAGCAGTTTGACAGGCCACAAGACATCTTTCCAGCCCCTGATATATTGGAGAATCTCTGTGTGTTCTCCTCTTTCCATTTTGGCTCTTAAATGGTTATAATTTGTATCATGTAAGAATTATTTTATAAATGAAGGGGATAATAAAATTTGCAAATACAAACTTGAAACAATTTTCACTTTGATTATAGAATTTGGCATCTAGCTCATTCTCATACTAATAAACACAATACTGAATTTGCAACAGCATGACACTTTGCAGTTTCTTTTAGGTTTTGGCCATCCTTTTGAGAAATTGGGAAGCTAAAACTTGGGCACTCCTTGCACATTAAGCATCATGGACAACTATCACTGATATTTGTGCAACAATTCTGGAATAGCCTTGAACTCTTTCCTTGCTATTGCTATGTAATTTCATCCATCAGCTATCCTTTTTGGCAAGGAAATCAGCCGCATTGATTAACAAGTAAAATTTCAACACATTGTTTTTCACCTCTAGTGAGTGGTCACTGGTCACGAATTCAGTACAAAAGAAGTGCAGCCAAACCTTACAAAGTCGAATGCCGCTTCAGATCGCTGCCTGCAACTCGCTGCGGTATGATCACTCCATCGCTCGGCTGCTGAGGTGTGGGAGGCTAGGTACGCATAGGACGCCCTCCTCGTCTTCACCGACGGACGCCGTAACGCATCGCCGACCCACCTCGTCTCCGTTGCTCTTGGGGGCGCGGTTGGTTCAGTGGATCCGGAGGCGGAGGGCGCATCGTACGGCTACGATTCTCTCCCCCATACAGGCTAACTAAAGTCCCCGGTGGAGCGCCGCTGCCGAAGAGAGCTGGTACAGTGACGAGCCTCGGCAACGAGTGGCCGCCGCCGAAGAGCGCTGGTATGTGGCTGGAGGCTGGATGGAAGGTGGGAAAATTGGCTGCGGACATCGTTCGAATGTCGCTTTTGCTCCAGGACACTAAAAAAATGTTTTTGCCAAAACACACTAACCGTGTGTTTGGTTCTGGGGTTGAAGTGGGTTAGGTTGTAGCCGACCCACTTCGACCCATGTTTGGTTGGAGAGGGTGGGGGTTGGGTCCAACCCAGTAGAGGAATATTCCTCTAGGATTCGGGTCAAGATGATCCCCGAAATTGAGAGGACCATCTCGACCCACTTGCACGGCGTCCGTCTCCGTCCGCGGGCGACGCGCGCCTGATGTCACCGCGGCCGGGCGAGCTCCATGGGGGAGGAGGACCGCTGGCGGCGGGGATGAGCCGGCCGGCACGGGGGCGGGGAGGTGGCGCAGGGGGCGGGGAGGTGGCAGCTGGGCGAGCTCGGTGGGGAGGAGCCAGCGCATGCAGGGGAAGGAGGCGGCGCAGGGAGGCGGGGAGTAGCCGGCGCAAGGAGGCGGGCTCGGTGGCGCAGGGAGGTGGGGAGGAGCCGGCGCAGGGAGAGGGTTAGAAGAGACGAAGAAAAAAAAAAAGAAGAGGAGGAGGATGATAGGTGGGCCCTGCAGCTGATAGGTGGGGCCCACAACTAATGGTGTTAAAAGACATCCATCCCAACCCTCTTAACCTCTTCGACCAAACAAAAGACTAGGTCGGCTCTAACCCACTCATCCAAACTAGAGATGGGTCGACTCCAACCCCACAAAAGTAGGTCGGCTCCAACTTAACCTACATCGTCCCAAAACCAAACACATGCTAATACTCAGTGGTAATTTGGTGCTGGACACTGTAACTCTTATAATAATATTTCTTACTCCAAAAGGTAAGAAAACACTTCAAATAGACAAGTATGCCCCTGCCCCTTCAAACCAACATTTCAGCAGCATTTCTACAGCATTGGAATAGCATCGTGGGCGCGGCCTGCTGCGCCTGCGCCGGGGAAGTAGCCTGAGCCACCGCCACCATTTTGGCTGAGCACGTTGTTCTGAATTTTGCAGCCTGTGACTGGAAATCCACCTTTTCTCCTTTGTCATCTCAATAGAATAGAAAGAAAAGAGCGGTTTTCTAGTGTTAGCAATGCATGCCACCGCGAACTGCCGCCGGCCGCTGCAAACCTGCTATCGCCATCTCGCGACCCTTTGGGGTGGGCGCCACCAGCAGCTGCTGGGACGGGTGGACGGGCGCGGACCTCCACGGGCGACGGCCTCCAGGGACGGCGCCGCTACTGTCGTGGGCGGCCGCCGCCGCTGGGGGAGAGGGCCTGGTGCCGTGGTTCTTGCTCGCGGGGGAGAGAAGGGAGCGACGAGGATCGATTGGATCGAGTCGGGCAAGCAAGAGGAGAGGTGATGGTAGTTTAGTCAATTCCCATAGCTTCCAATTAAAATCGAATTTAATAATAGGTTCAGAGTCCCACACCCACTGAATAGTAGTGTGTTTTTGGCAAAGAGACATCTTTTTTTTATGGTCTGGAGCGAAAGCCATGTTTTAGTAGTGTTCTGTAGCCAATTTTGACATGGGAGAACGGCGGTTTCCCAGGGTGTACTTTTGCGCAAGCCCCCCTCGCACATCATCTATTTACGCTGCAGCTTTGTTGCAGACCGAGAATTACAGCCTGTTTCACCCGTTGGATCGAGCTCTGGCGGCCAGGATGGATGAGACCTGGGATCCATTCCCACTTTCCCAGGGTAGTTTTGCAAATTAGCCCACACTCACCCACAGACTCGTCCTGATTCCTGACGCGGTGACGCCCGCCTCCGGTGTGCTCGCCGTCGCCCGCCTTTGGCGATGGCCGCCGCCGCCGATGGGTTCCGTCACTCTTCTATGGTCCGCATCCCGAGTGTTCGGGAACATGGGATGGGGGGTGTGCTCGAGCCCATGGCGATGAGAGGAGATTTCGTGAAGGAAACCCTTCTCTCCAACGACACCGCTCCATTCGCCGTCACTCCCACAGATCGGGTACCCATGATTATTCGTCATCCATTAGGGCTTCGCCATTGCTTTGGAGATTTGGTGTAATGTATGGGTCTGGATACAGCCCTAGGCAGCTCGCGTCTGTTCTTATTCTGTAGGCGAGGCCTCCAGGCTATAGTTCACTTCCTATTGCTTCATTACGAACTTTGGTCAAAGTAGCATGCATAATGAATTCCATGAAGAAAGTTAAAAATCCTCTGTTAATCTCTTTATAGAAAATTCCATCAAGCAAGTGCTTAAGGAACCTCCATAGAACAGACTCGTGGCATTTACAGTACATTTCAGCATTTTGTTTATCCAATGCATTATTTAACCTTCAAACAAGACACTAACTTTCCTCTTCAGGTTCGGCTCTAGGTCCTCAAGATCTCGTCTTGCAGACTCTTCCAGGCTGCCTCGGTATGCCTGGTATGCTTGGACAACATACTCCATCATACTTACGCGAAGCTTGATACGAAGAACTGGGCTACACACCTTCCAGTGCATCTGGGATTTGCATGCTTTATTGAAAGCCAATTCAAAACTCTGCAGGGGACTCGGAGTGGGGTAGAAGATCTTAAGGAAGCTGTTCCTGAGCCTCTTTTGAGAAGAACTGGTACTTGCTGTCTCTAGAGGACGCACTACCTGTTTCCATGATGAGGATAGGTAATCCCTTATGTACTGTTTGATGTTGTAGTGACGCTTTTTGATCCACTGGTCTCCTACCATTAGGCGCACATCTGATTCTTCGACTTGTCGGGGTACAAAATTTGTGTTGTTCATCAGAAATACAAACTTACTGCCTTCAGGTACATATGAAGTAGATTCCTGAACCACTGATTCCAGATCAGAGATGATCCCAGATACTAGAGGACCTGTCAGATTCACACCCTCAATGTTCAACAGATCATCAGCCTGGCCTTGGTATAGAACGGGATCAAGGTTTTCAGTGTGATTTACCAGCAACTTGATGTATTTCATGAGGAATTCAGTTATCATTAGAACGCTGCCTGGCGTTGGTTCGTGCTGTGGCCTGTAAGTCTGAACCAAAACTTTCAGCTCATGAAGCATTTCCCTTGCAGAGTTCTTCAATGCTGCAACTACTCCCCCAACTTCTATCTTCACAAACTCTGCATCAAACACCCTTGAGAGGATAGGGGTGGTGTCAAACAGTGCTCTGTGCATGTTCAATATGCAAAAGAGCTTCTCAGGTGATTTCTTCACCTTAGCAACTTTTGAGGCAAGACTGAGGAGGAGACGAATGGGTTCCTTGGATGCTTCTGAAATATGATTCTGCTTGAATTGTATCGCGTCAAGAACCCTAATAGTAAACAACAGCACCCGAGGCTATCTATAGATGGACATCCATTGCTTCTCTTGAAAATTCTCGCAATCCAATCTGAGAACTGATTCGATACCCATCTCGACACATTTGGCGTGAAATGCCTGGTGCAATTCTTGTGATTGGTCAGCCACATTCGGGTGGCTAACTGTTTCCCCCTGGAAAGCACTGAGCGACTTGTGATCAAGGACAACACTGAACCTTGTGTCATGCAATATGGGGTCTATGTTTTCTAGAGAAAGATTGTCTAGCAGCGCAACATCAAATCTGCTGGCTGTGCTACATGAATCCCTGAAGAATGAAGACAAGGTATCACCGGTGTTGCTGCTGCTACCTCAGAGGCATATTAGGGAGCTTCTGAAAGAAGGTAAGTCGTATGTTCCAATTGCATACACATTGTCATACTCCTGCCTGTTTGTGCATACAAAATTATGTGTTTGAGATATTGCGATGCCATTTTGAACTGTTTGGGTGCATTTGAAGTTCTCCAAACATAGATATACTACATTAAGGTAAAAGAACTAAAATTGCAGTAAAATGTACCAGCCCAATCAAATTAAGAAAAACTACCGCTGTTGTTGTTACTGGATAAAACAAAGAAGAAAGTATAATCAGATGGTGCATGGTTCACTCATGGTACAGGAATCTAGCAGATTAGTTTGTTGGGGATTGGAGGTAGTGAAAGGGATTAACACAAAAACTCTTCCTTGCACCACACGTAATCAGCATAAGGAAAAGTGAAACTAATTTAGCTGCTACATAGCAACTGTCACCATGTCATTCTTGCAGAGTTGCAGGTGGCATGTATGAGGCCTCTAAGGAAGGAAAAATTAAATCTAGTAAACATCACAATCCCTTAAAGGGCGATAGGCCATGCCAAGATATATTTTGGAATGACCTTGCTATGACAGAAAGTGTTCCAGTTTCTTTCTTTGGTTACATTCTTGTAGCCTGCACTTATGGTATTACAACACGTCAATTTATATAATACTATAACCTTAGAAATACACTGTAAGTCTATAGCAAACTCAAACTGGTACCTTTTTTTTTTTCAAATAGATTAGCTTTTCTACTCATGTGTCAGACAGGAAGCATTGGGGTTCTCGTTTATGTAAAACACTTTAATTAAACATTGCTGATTCAACAGGAGAAATTTATTAATTACCTGCTAGAAATGAGATTTCCATTGTGTAGATAGAAAATGCTGCATGATGGATCTGCTTGTTTCTCCAACCTTTCTAGTATTTTTCTCTCTGAACCGTATATGCTGCATCATACATTTCAATTCAAGATGAGCGTCAACAGAGCAAGAAACTGGAACTACATTCAAGAACAGGAACAATTCAAGTGGAGTAGTTGGCATTGGCAATATACCTATCTATTGCAGAACTCAAGATGAGCGTGGTAATCTGATGTTGTACAATGAGATCCAAAAGTGCAGCTGCAACATCGTCACTCTCAACTATGAGCTTCTCTGCTCGAACCTAGAAGAAGTCTGGAATGTGAATATCTGCCCGTGTAAACACCATGAAGGTCCCATCAATCTGGATTGGTGTGATAATTATTAACCTTTTTATGTGCACAGATCCTCACATGCAACTCGGATGACGTCAAAATATGCTCCCTGCGGCCTCTTCTATATGCACTAATAAGAAAATCATAGCCGGGCTGCACTACGCTTGCTGAGAGAAACAGTGAAAGAAGTCTCACATGCCAGCCTTTTGATCAAGAAAACCAGTAAGGGGTAACGAAAAATGACAGGGCGAGCTTGATGATTGTATTTGCACTTTTGCAGTTGTAACCCAGATGCAGAGAGAAGACATTACTTACAGAGCATCGGGATGTCGAAGGATGGCCGGAAGATGTGGACGAGAACCAAGGTCTTGTGTGGTGGGACATTCCGCAGAGCCCAACCGAGAGAGGTGTAACAATGGAATTCACTGCCGCCTATCACCAGGTAAATCTTGTCATCTGCCGCCGCCGCTTGCATTAAGGGATGCTGGATCTTGGTTGGTGGCAACTTGCCCCTTCTGCCCGCGCCCTCCTCCGAGTACAAGCAACCGTGGTTGCTCTGTTTATCGAAGTAGCTGCCATTTTCTCTTGGAATTTAACCGCTCGCCGACGCTGATCTCGATGACACATACACGGGCCTAGACTGGGGCTGAGGCAAAGCTGCTTCTTCTGGGATGGTCCATACGACCGTACACCACCCTGGATAATTCCAAGCTCTATGTGAGTATTGCTGAAATTCTGGTCGTAAGTTGCTGACTGACAAAACCATTCAGAGCCGATGCACAGAGAATAACGGAGCAGAATTTTTTTTTAAACAAACCAGGTAGAAGAGCTGCCAATTATATTAAAAAAATGAAAAATCCAGATTGGACAATACAACAAACCAGAAAAACAACAGACGCAAGCAACTCAAAAACCACCCCAAACTCCACAAGTCAACCTCATCATCGGCCTAACGGAGCAGAAATGAAGCCTACATTTTGTTAAAGGAGGGGGATAGAACATTTTGTTATGCCTTTATGCAATACAGAATAAAAGACCATCCATGTGATAAAAAAATGCATAGCTTAAAAACTGGCAAGCCTAGCGACAACATGGCAAACCAAAACGTGCTAACAAAAGTACAAAACAATGAGCTACGTGCAAAAACTATGCAACGTCCTTGGTTTCGATTCTGGCACCGTGGCACGCAACTGCTTGGGAACCATCGAGCAGATGTATATCCTTGTTATCTTGTTGCTTGCAGCGGCAGGTAGCGAGGAAAGGAAGGTCACACGCTGCTCCTCGGGATCGTAGTAGCAGTAGGCATTGGATGCTACTCCAGGATCTCTCCTAGGAGGCCTCGACATTCTCTATGCATGTAACAAGCAGCTGAATATTCTTTTCTCCTTCCAGAAGTGTATGTCACGACCTTAACGTTTAATCCGTATATTCTCCTAGCGGGGGAGGGTGCTTTATCTAGATGGAACATATGGTCTGTATAAATATTTGAATTATCGCGATAACAATGCACGTGTTAAGGAAACAACATCCATGGGCACAGCTTCTTAGTCACAACACCGTCGGGATTTGTTCATCCTTTGTACACTCTTACTGTACAGAGATAGAATTGGGAAACACCACACCCTTACACAGAAAAAAAAAGGAGGGTAGTGACCAAAGGACTAGGGTTCCATTCTTAAGATCTTTTTTTCCCGAAATGGTCTTCGGATCTTGTTGAAAGCAAGAATGTGATACTTGTTCACCCTTCAAACAGTTCACTGACACTGACTTCGCTCTTCAAATCCCTAGCGAAGCCGGCCATCGAAGACTGTTTCAGCACTTCCAAATACGCCTTATAGGCTCGATTAATATGCTCCGAGATGTTATCACGGAGCTTGGAACGAAGAATTGGACACGGTACCCTCCAGTTCATCTGAGAGTTGCAGGTTTCCTTGATAGCAGAAACAAATCTCTGGAAATGGCGTGTGTTTGTGTGGATGATACCAAGGAGGCTGGGCCGAATCCTTTTATGAGGGGGACTTGCTATCGTCAAGTAAGACGTGACCCGTTCCCATGTCGAGGACATGTAATCCCTCATGTACATGTCAAAGTCATCCCTGCGCTGCCTAAGCCACTCAGATCCGACGATCAGCTGTATATCCGAATGCTCGACCTCCTGGATTATGAAATTGGCATTGTTCATCAAGGATAAACAACGGAGTCCTTCAGAAGCATATAACCTAGATTTTTGTTCAATAACATTATTCAGGTCACCAATAAGCCCACATACCAGATGACCTGTCAAGCTTATTCCCTTAAACAACAACAGATCGTTGTTCCCCTTAGAGAAAAACAGATCGCTGCTTTGACCATAGTCCAAAATGGTATCAAGTGAGCCAGCATGATTTATCAGCAATCTGATGTATTTCATGACGTACCCGGTTATCAGTAAGATGCCTCCGTCCTGTGCTACTTTCTGTGAGCTATAGTTCTGGATCAACACTTTAAACTCTCTAAGTATTCCCCTTGCAGAATCATTCAGTACTGTATGGACACTGTCGACCCTACTGACAAAATCTGCAGGGAACAGTTTCTTGAGAGAGGGAGTTGAATCAACAATTGCTCTGCACATGTATAATGTACAGAATAGCTTCTCGGGTGACTTCCTCACCTCAGTAACAGCTAACGCGACATCGAGAAATCGATTTATAAGTTCCTTTGCAGATATTAAAATCTCGCCCGGTGTGAGTCCATTGCATTTTAAGCTGTCCTGCTTAAAGAGTTCCAGTACTGTGTTGAGAACCCTGACAATATGCTCAAATGCTGCAGGCCAGGCCTTGATAGTTTTCCAGTATTCCTCCCCGCAATTCTCGGAGTCTGCTCCGAGCACCGAATCAATGCCGCCAATAAACTGACACCGACTTGTTATCTCTGAATACTTGGATTGAAACGCCTGATGCAATTCATGTGAGTATTCCACCAAATTCAGGTGGCCGGTTAGCTCCCTGAAAGTATTAATTGATTCATGACCAAGAATAACAATGAGCTTGCTATCACCAAATATGGAGCTAGCAATCTCAAGAGAAGGGTCGTCCAATTGTGAAGGGTCCAAGCTATCAGGTGTGCTCCTTGAATCCCATAAGATGGAAGATGGTGTGCTACGTGAATCCCATATGTAAGGAGACGGGCTGCTGTTGCTGCTGCACGAGGAGAGGAGGCGACTGCTTATGTACGAAGGTGTTCCTTTTGTTTCAAAATCGAAGACACTGCCATCCTGTCGACTGCACAATACAAGGTGTTTTGTGAGATAAATCTCCTTGACTGTTCATCACACTAATTTGCAGCTATTCTGAGGTCTTGTTGAAATGAGTTACTTCAAATTTACTCATCAGTACCTAACAGAAATGAGCCTGCCTTTATGCATAAATAAGATGTTGCAGGACGAGTCCGCCCCTCTCTGCAAAGCTGCTGCTAGGTTTCTCTTCGACCTATTTACCCTGTGGCAGAAGATGCAGGTTCCTCACTAAATAACCACGAGAAGTAGAAAAGGCCTCGGTAGCTATTAAAAATACACACCAACTTTTGCCAATACCAATGATGATCAGTGTGGTGATCTTATGTTCGGCAATGAGTCCCAGAAGCCCAGCTGACACATTGTCATTCTCAATCATCAGTGTCTCTGCTTGAATCTAGAAGAAATTTATGCCACTATTAAATATTTAATTCATAGCTCACCAGAGCATGCCATCTAAAAAGAACTGATTCTTGATTCATCACTCACCTCTGCTCTAGTACAGATTTCCTTGTAGCCCTTTAAGGCTAGGAGAGCCTGATCCCTCTGTTCATCCCTATAACCCTTGACAATATTATCTTTCAATATGCTTGCATGTACTGTGCCACCCACTGAAACAAATTACGGTAAATGATATCATAACAGGAAATGTATCATCATGTAACTTCTCTACTAGTCATACAGAGAGAACCAAGAAAAAAAATCTGTGTCATTTATATGTTTCTACAAGGAGAGTTTCTTACTGGTCGGGACTGGGATCATCATTGCTGGGCGGTGGATATGGACAAGGACTATTTTTCTATGCGGCGGAACAAGTTGCAAAGCCTGTTGCAGTTTGTGACCATCCTCCATGGACAACACCAGGTGTACCTTCTCTTCTTCCCCACTTGCTTCTGGTTCTAAAACTGCCTGCAACAGCTGCATCGTCCTGTGCTCCGTAGCCGCTACCATATCTCCAGGATAGATTCTGTTTTTCATCATTAAAAGAGCTGCTGATGATATGTTTATATTAGAGGCTGGCCTTTTCTCCTTGTTCCACTTCACTATTTTCGATGTTACATTCTTGTTCACTAGGGAATGATTCTACAATGATGAAGGTGATGGAGTCTCTTTCAGGGTAGTAAGAACCAGAAGGTAGCTCCAATGTCCAGCTAGGAGAGCTACCAAAACAAACAAGGCAACAAATATGCGCTAATTATACTATCTTGAAAATAACAAAGCTTGGCAAACATGTGGAGATAACACTCCCCAATACATTAGCAAATGGAAATCTGAGTTTGTACCTTCTGTAATTGGAAAAAGGAAAATATTGTTATTATTTTAACTCTCATGTCCCTATCCTCCAATCTTGCTGCCTTCAGTTCTAGGCTTCAGTCTTTCTGGCCAAAACATGTAGATCATCTCAATCGAAAATACTAAGGCCAGAAAACTAGAACCTTATCCTCCACTCAAAAAGTATTGTTAGTGAAAAGTACAAAACCATTATAAATTGGGCATATTCCATAACAATTCTGATAGGTCCATTTGTTACATGATCTATCTAAATAATCTGCAGTTATTAGCTGTCAACAGTAAGAAAGTTTGACCAGACATATTATAAAATGGTATATGAAGGGAAGGAAGTATGCGTTTCCATATATGAATACATCCTTTAGCAAAAGTATTCCTTTAATTAAGCTGAAGCTGGTACAAACAGTTGATCATTTACTGGGACAAAAATTGCAAGGACAAAAAAGGAGGCTCAGCATCTGAAGGCCCTACTAGCACTGCTTTCTTCATTTGTTTTCTCCTTTTGCGCCGAGACAAATATTTCAGCCTTCAAATAATTCGTTGATTTTACTCTTCAACCCCAGCTTAAAATCTGCAGCGGTACCCCTGCCAGATTGCTTCAGACTTTCCAGGTGTGCATGGTAGACTGGAGTAACAAACTCCAGAATTTTTACACGAAGCTCTTCACGAAGAACTGGACAGGGTACCTTCCAGCACATCTGAGTGTTACAAGTTTCATTGAAAGACCAAGCAAAATTCTGCAGGGGAGTTGGACTGGCATACAGGAAACTTAGGACATTTGCCCTAAGCCTTTTACGGGGTGATGTGCTTTTTGTAGTCTCCAAATTCAACGTAACTGGTCCCCATGCTGCAGATAGGTAGCCCTTCATGTATTCTTTGATCCGGTATTGGCGTTTTCCAATCCACCTGGATCCTACAATTAACTGTACGTCTGATTGCTTGATTTCCTGCAGCATGAAATGTGTGTTGTTCATCAAAAACAAGCACTGAAGTTCTTTAGAAGACAGTAACATGGATTGTTTCTCAAGCACTGTATCCAGGTCATCAATGAGCCCAAATACTAATCGGCCTGTTGAGTTCGTTCCCTTAACTGTCAGCAGATCATCCCAGTGACCATGTCCTAGAATGGTATCAAGTGAACTCCTATGCTTTACTAGCAACCTGATGTATCTCATGAGATACCCAGTGAGTGACGTGATACCACCTCCATCCTGCACTGCTATTCGTGAGCTGTAAGTTTGAATCAAGATTTTAGCCTCTTCAACTATTTCCCTTGCAGAGTCCTTCAGTTTAGCAAGAAGCCCCTCAGCATCTCTACTGGTAGATTCTGTATGGAATACATTCCTGAGAGTGGGGGTGGCATCCACGAGTGATGTGTACATGTTCAATATGCAGAAGAGCTTCTCGGGTGACTTCCTGATCTCAAGGGCACAGGCAGATGAAGCAACAGTGAACAGACAAGTCAAAGGTTTTCTTGCTGCTTCTAAAAGATCTCCATGTATAAATCCATCACATGCAGGACGCTTCTGCTTGAGTTGCATGTGCAATGTGTTGATAATACTGACAATATACTCCAACACTGCAGGCCAGCTCCTCATGTATTTCCAGTGTGTTTTCCACAAATTTTGGCAATCTACTCCAAGAACAGAGTCAAAGCCACCAACGAACTCACACCTTGTGAAGATGTCACAGTATTTGGAATGAAATTCCTTGTACAGCTCCCTTGAGTTCTCAGCAGAAATTTGCCGGCTAATTAGTTCCTTGAAAGAGCCAAGTGACTCGAGACCAATTATGGCGTTGAACCTGTTGTCGCTGAATATGTGCGTAGGATTGATATCGAGAGAAGGATCATCCAACTGTTCTGCATCAAAGGTGTTGGCCGTGCTACGAGAGTTGAAGAATGAAGAGGATTTACTGGTGACAGTGTTGCTGCTGCCTGAAAAGTGGCAGCCTCCCGAAGAAGATATCCCATTTTTTCTGGCTGTGCAGACATTAATGTGCTGATGCCTGTTAAATAGAAACTGTGTAAGAGAGATAGTGATGGCTCTTTACAGAAAAGATCAAGATTTTTTCTTCAAATAGATGCTAAAACAAGCTACTAAGATTGCCTCATGAGAACAATTGGCCAAAAACTAATTCTATGCTTGTATGGTAGCATAACAAAATCTTTTGCCTTGGCGAAAAAGGAAAGGCATAGTTGATCTTGTATCTACACATCAAGATAAGTGGGCATATGTAACTTCATTTATGTGATTTCTACACGTCATACTTTCAGGTTTTACATGTCAACGTGGGTCTTTCTTTAATAATATGTCAGAACTAAGTGGTTGTTGAAAAGAAGCTATGTGCAAAAAAAACAGGAAACTTGCCTGCTTGAAATGAGACTCCCTTCATGGAGATACAGAATGTTGCATGAAGTATCAGCTTGTTTTTCCAAAGCGATTGCTGTATTGGTCTTCCAGTCATGTCTTTTGTATCAAGGATGGGAGGTCACATAAACAAATCAAAGGATCAAATGACTGGGGTGAAGTTCCATATTACTCACTAGCAAATCGAAGAATCAAACAACTGGGGTGAAGTTCCATATTACTCACTCGCATGTTGCAGATGTTTCTTGTAGTAGTAAGTTGAACATACCTGTTTTTGGCTCCCATGACGAGTGTGGTAATCTTATACTTGTTGATGAGCTCCAAAAGTGCAGGAGCAACCTCATGTTTGTCAATTATCCGTATCTTTGCTTGGACCTAAATGACACAGATGAAATCAATGAGCTTTTTGCACAAAAAAGAAACATTGAAGACATCCTGATTCAGTGTTCACCTTGCAATTTTGCAAGCACTTCTTTAAGGAGTTCTTAATCCTGTTCCTCTCATTTTTCCAGTACTTGTGAACAAGATCATCCCTTACCTTACTTGCAACCATTGCAGCTCCCAGTACCACTGAAAATAAATGGCTATAGAATTTAAGAGGTAAAGCATATCCAGTAAAAATAATGTTAGGCTCAAGCGAAGTGACCCATCCATGAACGGCTACTTGTGCTTCATGAAAGAATAAGGGACACAAATATACATGCAATCTGATAAGATTAGATTAAATAAACAAACGGTGAGGTTCTTACCATGCGGGATCGTTGTGGCTGGCTTGTAGATGTGGAGAAGAACTAATGGTTTCTGTGGTGGGATGAAGTCTTTAGCCCATAGCAGAGAAAACTCGCACTGCTTCTCATCATCCCCCACTGCCAGGTACACCTTCTCCCTGGCAGGTAGTGATACAGTTGCCTCATGCATCAGATGAGATGTCCTCTGTTTCCTCTAATGCATTAACATACAATATCCTTGCAGTAGTGAGCTCACATGTGCTTCCTCTCCATAAATAGCCTTCACTCTCTTGTTCGTGTTCCCCAATGCCTTTCTCAATGGCAGATTCTTGTGACAATGGAATGATTCTGTAAGGATGGAGTGCAGACGAAGTTTGTGTCAGGTTACTGGGAAACAAAGGATAGCTCCAAAACTCAATGGGACAAAAACTCACCAACCTCCAAAGAGTTCCCAAGCAAAGACAAAGTTTGCTCCTCAGAGTATCATGTAGGTTTATTGGTACAATATTTCATCCTTGTCACAGCGGACCAAAAATCATGTTAATGTATCGAACAGTAATGGATACGTTCAGGCCCTGAAAGGAAGGTACTTATCCAAGAATGCACACAATAAGAAAATAAGAACTCAAAGGTAGCAGTGATTTCTGCAAAATGACATGTAATTGGGGGGAAACAAAAAAGAACTGCAAGAAAATACTCCCCTCCAATCTAGGTTGCCCATGAATCTCTTGCGTGTGTACATAAGTAATAGCTAAAAGAATAAGCGAACTGCAGCATTATGCCCGAGTGCTGAGGTAGCGACAGACTCGTGCTATCACTACATACGTACACTGTTAACGAAGCTGACCTTGGCATCTTGTGTCAGGCACATAACCGCTTACGTGTGACAATAATACCTTCAGTTCACAGTGCTGGGGATCCGTTGAAGCATGCTGACATCCTTCACATGCTCTGTGTCTTCTATCTCTTCAGTATGTGTCATCTGAGCTTCAGGTTCCAGGTATAAAGCCTTAGAGACCAGGCAACACGATTTCATTTTCTCAAACTTCATATTTCAGATGCTCTAGATCCCGTTGAGTTTAATCATTTAAGGAACATTACATGTAGTATATGCATATAGCATGATTTGGCCATTTGTCCCAACTAACCTAAGGGTTGGCCTGTAGTCAATTCTACATATAAACTGGTAGCTCATGAATATATTCTCTATTGATTGAATATAATTCATGTAAATGATAAATAATAATATTTAATTTTAAACATTTACATACAACACAGAGGACATAT
Organism: Setaria viridis; assembly: GCF_005286985.2. Lineage (NCBI taxonomy): Eukaryota > Viridiplantae > Streptophyta > Magnoliopsida > Poales > Poaceae > Setaria > Setaria viridis. The sequence continues at coordinate 44,277,716 of NC_048267.2, forward strand.
CATGTACCCCTATTAAAATCATTGTTAATTTGGCAAGGTATACAGTAATCCGTCCCCATCTCTTGCAAGGACTATGATCTGCTCATTCTTCAAACACCTCAATTAGAAGATATACTGCAGCTGCCTGGAGTATACCTTCCTAAATGTCTGCATGTTCTGGATTAACTGTAACGCTGAAGCAAAGCGACCTTAAGAAAAGTGACGTAACAGATGAACAGATGAAGACAGAGATATTTTGGTTTCCCTCGTTCCTCACTTGAATGATGCAGTGGATATCACATCCTCCTTGAGCTGGCAGATGATGCATTGAAGCGAGGTGGGGTGAACATATCAAGGGAACTTGTCCATGTCCTGAAACTTCTTCATGATTGTCTCCTAATGAAGCTTTGAAGTGAAATCTCCAGACGTCAGATTTAAGGCACTGCAATTATGTTTGCTGACAACCTATTTCAACTGTGTAGAGGATCCTAAGCATCAGCTTCATGTCCAAAATCCAAATCTTTTTTCCGCCATCTTACTTCCATTTAGCAAGACAGGTACCTAAAAGAGGTACACTGAAGCTCAGTTACAAGAAATATAAGGTTCAGAAACTAGATCTTTATTAACAATGCTATAAATGATAAAAATATAAGCTCAGTTAATGATGGGCATAAATGATAAAAACCATGATTAGAGATTTGAAGCACTATGCTAACATTGCAAGACACCGCATTACCAAAAGGGAGAGAATAACTATGGCTAAATGAGTCCAGCCACGTAAAAACCTATTTAAATACACAAGATAACGAATGCTAAACATAAAAGCAGCACTCATTAAGATTAGTTAGGCTTGATTTGAGAAAGAATTGGAGCCTTTGTTGTGATAGAGCATGCTACACAATCGAATGAGCCAATTGATCTATTATTCTAATCATCTAATGCAGCAAACCAGGCCATAACTACTGTACAGCTGTCAGAACATGCCCTCAAGCTAAAATAAGATAAACTCATGTTAACAGTTGCACAATAATACTAAAATCATCCCGCACTAGAACTACAAAAGGCAATCCGACATTATAGTATAAGAGCATACCACAAAAAAAGGGAAGGTATCACTTTAGTATATTGTGATTTGAGACAAAGGTAATCTCTCCCACTCTGGACCTTGTTTCTCATGGAGCCACTGAGTCAAGACTGGATGGCACCCAATCAAATGAAGAAATTCCAGGGACAATGGCATGTTGTTTGGTAGTGATTGAAGCCCTGGGCAGTGCGAGATGCTCAGTTTGTTAAGAGATTTCATTCCCTTCAGCTCAGCTGGTAAGGACGCTGTTGTAACTCTTATGCACCTCTCAATGATCAAACTTTTTAGGTCAACAAAGCTTTCCAGGTTAGCCAAGGAGGAAAGCATCTGGCAATCCTGAAAGCACAAAGCCTGGAGTGTTTTAAAATGCCTTGAACCTACTGGCAAGAGTAAAGATGTGATATTCTGGCAGTCAACTATGTCTAACGAGGCAAGACCATTTAAGTACTCCAAACACAAACTCAGCTGTTCACCATCCATGTTGCACTGGGATAGTCGCAGTTTTCTTAGTGATGCTAGTAACTGAAATCCTTCAGCAAGCTCCAAACCCCAACAACCTCTTATGTTTAGAACCTCAGTAGCTTCAAGGTGTTTCTGATGTAAGAACCCTTCGCACAATATGCTTGCAGGAGAAATTTCTAAAACGAATTTGCCTGATTTAGATGAACCATAAGGGGTCAATTTGAGATTAGAAATCTTTCGAGTTCTTTCTACTGTCACACTTTTTGTTGTCGGAGGAAGCAAGGGCACTTTGATCAATTTTGGACAGTTTAAAATCTTCAATTTTTTCAGGGAAGGAAAAAATGAGTCACTGATTCCTCCAATCCAACTAACTAAGCTTGGCATGTCATCAAATTCAAGCTCCTTCAGTGATGGGAATGTCACATTGCCACCACCATAGAATTCAATTCCAATTTCAGTAACAGAGCACATCTCCTTAAGGTGCAGCACCCTCAGAAATGGGAGCTGTCCGAGTGGAGGAAGCAGTTTCCACCTTCTGCAGTTTGTCAGACACAAGGACTTTAGCTGGGGCAGAATTTTCACCTCCGAAATGTTCACATCCAACCAGCTTGGTGATGATTCCCCATTGTACCTTTTGATATGAAGCTCCTCCAGGTTTTCGTTAGGTCCTAAGCATTGTAATACTTTGGCATCCATGCTGGTCCTGGGACCAAAAGTTGAACCTGCGGAGCTCCACTCAAGTTTCAGAATTTTAAGAAATCGCTTATCGCACAGTTGCGCGTTGCAAGCTTCTTCCTTGCATGTAACATTTTCCAGATTCTTAATGTGAAGTAGACCATGAAGGTCTTTCATATCCTTCAACTCCTCTAAGGTATGCCCAATTTCTGTTTTGACATGGAATTCAACAGACCCTTGAAGCTTAACAAGACTACCAATACCTCTTATCATTGCAATGTACTTCAAATCTACGCCAAGATGCCGCAAGCTGACCAACCGGTGCATACCCCCAGGAAATCTATCGAGCTGACACTTCTTTGGAATATCAAGAGTCTGGAGATGCAGTAATATGCTCACAGATTCAGATAGCGTCTTGATAGTATCAGGAAGTGCTATGTAGCGCAGATGAATTAGGCAACCGATTGCTTTAGGTAGCTCTGACATAAGGCATCCTGTGAGATCTAAAGTGCGTACATTCTTTACCTCAGCAAGAAAATCATCTGGGATAGTACTTGAGGTCATTGGTGAATCTTTGTATACAATTAATGTCCGTAATCTTCTCAAGTCACATTGCTTCTTGAGGTGCGGTAGGAAGTTGCTTAAAACAGATACATGTCTAACAGTCGAGGGTATGCTTTTATACGTGTCACTTTCAATCCTAGCACAATCGGAGTGGGAAACCATTTGTGCCAAATCATGAATCAGGTCATGCATGACATAGTGCGTTCTGTTTCCCTGCCTAAGAGTATGAAAGAATGATCTTGCCAACAGTTGTTTGAAATACTGTATGCCTAAATCCTCCATATTCCCATTTTTCATCTGAACGAAACCCTGTGATATCCACATTCTGACCAATTTCTTTCGCTCAAACTTCCAATTCTTTGGAAATACGCTGCAATACGCAAAGCAATACTGCAAGTGCTGAGGGAGATGATAATAACTTGACAAAAGCGTCGAGACAATGTCATCATGGATTTCTGTCTCCAAGATATTATTCCAATATCTTGCATTTCGAGTATTACTGAGCATCCCACCAATAATTCTGGCAGCAAGAGGGGATCCCTTAAGATTCAATGCAATTTTCCTCCCAATCTCCTGCAAATGCGGGTGCTCATGACTATCCTTACTACCTAGTGCACACTTCTTGAGAAGCAACCAATGGTCTTCCAGTCCCAACCCGCCCAACATCATAGGAATCCTCACACCTAGCATGTCAGCAACCATCTTCATCCGTGTCGTCACGATGATCCTGCTCTCTTGCTTCCCATGCTGCAGGGGAGCTAGTAGCTTCTTCCACCTCTCCCCGTTCTCCCACGTGCCCATCTCCTTGTCATCCCAAACATCATCCAAGATAAGCAAGAACCTCCTCCCTGCAACAGAAGAAGCCAGCAAATTTTGCAACCTATCAAAATTCAGAATCCCATCATAGTCCACCTTCCAATCAGTAGCGGCCTGCAGTATCTCCCTAGTAAGCCTCACATCATCCACATGACTCGAGGCACACACCCACATCCGGGGATAAAAGTGCTCTTGAATGACCACATGATTAAACACCATCTGAGCCAGTTTCGTCTTGCCAATCCCACCATCTCCAACAATGGCAACAACCGGGACACTGTGGTTGCCGAGTCGAGAAGAACCACTGCAACCAACTAAAGTTTCGACCAGAACGGCTAGCTCACGTTGGCGGCCGAAGAATGCATCGTCAGCCGGCATGATGGAGCTAGAGTTCCTGGCGAGCCGATTCCCGCGCTGCGGAGAGTCGGCCCCATCGAGCCCGACGAGGGATGCGATTCGGGCGTAGTCCGCGCAGGCGGTGGCGAGCTTGTCGAGAACGGAGGGCAACCGTTTGAAGGGGTGGTCGGAGCATACTGATGCCAGGTGGCTGCAGACCGAGCCGGGGGTGTCGAGGATGCCGCAGAAATCGGCGCTGGGTCCGGGGAGGGCATCCGCAAGGCTTCTATAGCGGATTTCGTCGATGATGTCGTCGGCGTCGTCCGCGGCGTCCTTGAGGCGGTTGAGCCAGGCGAGGAGGGTGGGGTGGGACGTGCGGCGCCGGGCGCGCTCCACGGCGGAGGCGAACGCGCGGAGGCAGAGGAGGTAGTCCTGTAGGCGCTCGAGGTCGGCGGAGGCGGACCCCGAGGGGAGGTAGCGGAAGAGGTCGTCGGCGCAGGAGCGGATCCGGTCGCTCAGGCAGTCGAGAAACGGCGACACCAGCCACCCCGCCGCGGCCGTGGCCAAGGACGAGCACGCCATGGGAGTCTCCGGGGCTCGACGGGGAGCTCGAGGCGGGCGAGGCGGCGCGATCCGCTGGCTGGTTGGAGTGGAGTGGGAGGCGGAGGGGGAGGCGCCATCGCCGCGTCGGGAAAGGTAAATCGCGAGGCCGGGGCGTTGGAAACTTCGAACATTTTTGTCGTCTTGTTCGACGGGGGGAGGAGATTTACAGGGACATTCTTTTTGGATAACTTTTGAGCTGGGGTGTTTGATTTTAGTTCGAATATGTCACGTCGAATATTCGGAGGCTAAGGTCCCGTTTTCTTCCACTGACTTATTTTTAGCACCCGTCACATCGAATGTTTAGATACTAATTAGGAATATTAAACGTAGACTATTTACAAAACCTATTACATAAGTCGAGGCTAAACGGCGAGACGAATCTATTAAGCCTAATTAGTCCATGATTTGACAATGTGTTGCTACAGTAAACATTTGCTAATAATGGATTAATTAGGCTTAATTAGGCTTAATAGATTCGTCTCGCCGTTTAGCCTCCACTTATGTAATGAGTTTTGTAAATAGTCTACGTTTAATACTCCTAATTAGTATCTAAACATTCGATGTGACACATGCTAAAAATAAGTCACCGGAAGAGAACGCCCCCCTAATTAGGAGGATTAAACATAAACTAATTATAAAACTAATTACACAGACGGAGATTAATTCACGAGACGAATCTATTAAGCCTAATTAATCCATCATTAGCATATATTTACTATAGCATCACATGGTCAAATCGTGGAGTAATTAGGTTTAATAGATTCGTCTCGCAAATTAGCCTCCATTTATGCAATTAGTTTTATAATTAATTTATATTTAATACTATCTAAACATTCGATGTGACAGGAATTTTAGGAGGTTCTAAAGAACCAAACACCCTCTAATTCTGTTGGGGAGCTGAGGGTGACCCTGAAGGTGCACCCTAAAATTCTTGGAAGAAAGATATGTAACACATACTTCAAGTACTTGGGATTGTTTGTAATATTCTTAGGGTCTATTTGGCTTCAGGCTGTTAAAGTTTAACACCCGTCACATCAGATGTTTGGATGCTAATTAGGAGTATTAAACATAGGCTAATTACAAAACTAATTGCACGTATGGAGTGTAATTCGCGAGACGAATCTATTAAGCCTAATTAGTCCATGATTTGACAATGTGGTGCTACAGTAACCATTTGCTAATGATGGATTAATTAGGCTTAATCGATTTGTCTCGCGAATTAGCACAGGGTTCTGCGATTAGTTTTATAATTAGCTAGTTCTCCTAATTAGCATCCGAACATCTGATGTGACACTGTTAAAGTTTAGCACCTCGTATCCAAACACCTCCTTAAATTATGTTTGTTTGCTACCTTCATGGTACACTGCTGCATACGTCATAACTAATCCTAGGATTGCATTGGAGCTATTGACGAAACCCACATCCTAGCTAGGGTTCCATTTAAGATGCATGCTGCATTTAGAGGTCGTAAGCAGAGTCCAACATAGAATGTGCTAGATGCTGTTGATTTCGACATGCGGTTCACTTATGTTCTTGCTAGGTGGGAAGGGTCAGCTCATGATGCACTAACTTTAGCTGATGCGTTAGAGAGGGATGATGGGTTGAGGGTCCCACAAGGTACAATGCAAGCCCACCTTGTTATTTTGTCTTGTACATTGCGGTTGCTGATCACTCCTAATTGCATTCATGTGTAGGAAAATTTTTACCTCTCCGATGCTGGCTACACACTGCGGTCTAGTTCCTACCACCATATAGAGCTATTAGGTACCACATATCCAAAATTGAGGGTAGTAAAAGCCCAAGCAATACTAAGGAATTGTTTAACCTTAGGCACTCATCCCTCCGCACCACAATTGAGAGGGTTTTTGGAGCTTTAAGCGACGGTTTCGCATGCTAGATAATAAGCCTCACCATCCGTATTCCTCCCAAGTTAAAGTTGTAATTGCTTGTTGCATTCTGCATAACTGGATTTTGGGTTTTGGGGTAGATGAAGTCGTGCCAGGGGAGGATTTCTCACCACCTACTCAGGTTTCACAGCCTGCACCCACACATGCTACAATATCACAGGAAGCTTGTGCCTGGGGTGTTCAGAGGGATGAGTGGGCTTTGGCCATGTGGCAGAACAAGGGATCCTCTAGGGTCTAGTGTGGTGTGTGCTGTAGTGGAATTGTAAGGAATCATGGTATTGCAGTGATGTGATGAATGCGGCATGTAGCTGAGACCAGTAATGTACTCAATAATATTTGCTTTGTTTCTACTTTTGCTGTTTCTTATATCCTAATTTTTCATGAATATTTGCTTTCACTGTTGTTTTACTCAACAAATGGTGTTATTTCCTCGCTTTCTTATATCCTATCTGCTTATTTCTTGTTTCTTTGGGGTCACAAAGGGCTGTAATGACCTAACCTATCATGTGTCATATAATTAATGGTCGCAGATGCCATCTGTGCTATTGGATACCTAGGCCAATGGCTGAGGAGGATGTGTTCTTTGATTCTGCTGCTGCTGGGTTTGGTAGTGTTGGTCAGCTACTTGCTGGCCAGGGTGCTGCTGCTGTTGCTGCCTCTAGACTGGGTCAGGGTGGTGCTATTGGTGGTGTGGGTACTGGTGCTACTGGTGTGGGTGGTGTTGCTACTCTTGGTGCTGTTGCTGAGGCCCTAGGAGGTGGTGCTAGTGCTGGTGGTGTTGTTGGACAGAGGGGTGGTGGTAGTGGTGGTGCTGGTCTTGGACATAAGAGTGCTGCTAGTGGTGGTCCACCTCGTCCGCTTATGAGGTGGACCACTACCAGGTCCGGATTTATGCTGTGTCGCATGTGTGAGCTGATCGGCACTGGTGTGAGGCTTGAGAAGGGCTTCAAGGAGGTGCATGTGAACAAGGTGGCCAAGGCTCTGCAGGAGTGGACTCGGGAGCATGTCACTACCACTTAGATGTACAACCACCTGTGTAAGTGGCGGCAGAGGTAGGGCAGGGTGTGCAGGCTCAAGGCCCTTAGTGGTGCTCTCTAGGATGTTGACACCTGCAGCATCACTCTTGAACAGGAGCACTACCTGGTCCATTGCAAGGTGAGTGCTTTGGTCATTCTGCATGTTTTTTCAGTACTTGTCTATTTTTTTATTTTGCTAAGTACTGACCCAAGTTCTTTTGCTTTCTGTTTTGCAGGATCATCCTAAGGATGCTGAGCTGCTGAACAACCTCATTGAGCACTATATGCAGATGGAGGTCATCTTTAGAGGGGGCATGGCAACAAGACGTTGGGTCATAGATTCTGGAGAGCCATTGGGGTGTTCTCTGGTTTTAGGGAGATATCAGAGAAGAAGGTGGACAAGTAGCAACTGGTGGACCTCACTTCGATTGAGCAGCAGGTGGACCAAAAGACGGTCATCAAGCCGAGTGCCTTTAGGGAGAGTTCTAAGGCCTCTGCATGCTGCGCTGGGAGCAAGAGTAATAGGACTGCCAAGTCCGAGGATGAGGTACTTGCCCTTATCAACATGACCGATGCTGTGAATAATGTGGCAGATGCACTGAGGAAGATTGGGCCTGAACAGGTGCACCCTGACCTCTACAATGTTGTGATGCTGACCCCTGACTTCTCTAAGGAGGCCCTCATCGTTGCTTTTAGCAATCTCATAGACAACAAGTCCTAGGGTAATGCATTTGTCAAGATGGGTGATAGTGTAACGACCTGGGTTAATCAGCCGAGTTAATCTTAATCCGAGTCCCTAATCCCGCTGACTCAGCTCTTCCTGAGCATGAGCGCTCAACTCCGGTTCTTGGTCCCGACCCCTAAGAACCCAACCAAAACCGCCGGTTCCTTCTAAGTCCCAAAGGCAGTGTTCCTTTCCATCTTGGAGCTGTGGAGAAACCGAGACTGACTGGTGGACCCGCAATCTTTTTCCCCAGTTCGCTCGCGACAAACGCGCTTGAACAGCGTGCACCCGTTTCAAAGCTCCCCCGCCGCATGGCTCGATCTCTCCGACGCCCGCCGCTTCGCCCAGTCGCCGGCCGCGACAGGATGGATCAGCGCGCCCTTCTCCCCAATCGCAGCGGAAGCCCCCTGCAACCCTTTCTGCCTCGTCTCGTCTCGCTCACGACCCGCGCCCATCATCTCGCCCGGATCCCCGGCTGCAAGCCCCGATGCCTTCCGGCTTTTCCGCCTCTCCACAGTCGCGCCGCCCACAAACTCGCTCCACGACGATTCCGCTCTCGCCAACCACGACTCCGGCAGAGACAGCTCCTTTATCCACCTCGCCAGTGTTGTGCCCCGGCAAGCCGCTGTTTGCGCTCGCCCATGCCGCCGCTCGCCCTGTCACCTCACCTGCTGCAACCTCGCTTACAGCGCCTTCCTTCCGCTCACACGCCCGTCAAGTCGCCGCCCACAATCCGCCGCTTGACGCGATCAGACTACGCCCGCCTTCACCAAATCTAAATCCCAGCAAAACCGCGCCTGCGCCGCCTTGTCTCCAGTGCCCAATGGCCGAAGACCCTGTCTCCGAAGCTCTGTTCCGCCGCCCATCGCCGCTCAATCGCCACCATGGTAGCGCACTCCATCCTTTTCTTCCCGGTCTTCGTGATGCTCGAAAATCTCTCTCTTCCGCGCAGCTATAAAAGGAAGTACCAAAGTTCCACCGGAGTTTCCTTCGCCATTGCTGTTTCGCCGCCCCTACTCTGAGCGCACTTGAGCACTCCCGCTGAACTCTCGAGAAGTCCCCTCTCTGCTCAAACCCACTTCTCCCCAACCCCCAGCCGACTGTTCCTCCGCCCAGTGCTAGAGCTTTCCTGTTGCCCACAAGAAGCACCGCCACTGCCAGAGCACCGTCAAACCCCACCGCCGACCAAGCCTTAGTGCTTTAATCTTCTGCCCAAGTCTGATCCTTCCCGACCCCAAAGCTTCACCAGTAGACCTGATGGTAAGCTCCCGACCCCTTTCCGGTTCGCCCGACCCTGTCTGTTCGCCGACCCCTACCCTATCTGCCTCGCCCGAGGGCTCGGTTGTACCTCTTTCCTTGACCCGAGGGTATCTGTGTAAATTTTTGGGAATTTATCTGCGTTAAGTTTGAGGACCCCGGCACAGTTATTCCTCACGTTTGAGGGTCAAATCATTAGTTTATCCCCATCCGACCCTTTTATCCTGTTCTCCACCAACTGAAAGTTGAACTTCCCCCACCTTTCTGTAGCTTTGCTACAAGTGTCTGAGGTTAAACTTGCAAGTGTTGTTGAAATAACCGTCTAAATGCTAACTCCTGCATTGCATTCGTGTAGAGTTACATCTCACCGACGGCACCTACGAGCTACATCCGGCGCCTGAAGACGGAGCTGTAGCGGAGCCGCAAATCCCAGAAACAAGCCCCCGTTGAAGACCAGTTCCTCTCCACCCCGCTTGAAGGCAAGCCCCGGAGCATGAACCCAACTTCCTAAACTTGCACATGCCTTCCTTCTTATGAATGTGCATTTACGTATAGGAGTTGTTTGCAACCATAGATGCACGACTTAGTCCCTTTTGTTTGAACACTAGTCTGTTGGGTCGAGTAGTTGCAATGCTTAAATAGGAATCGGTAAAAGCCGAGTGATTTCCTATCACTCGCGAGTTATAGAGTTGGTTGTTCCTCTTCTGTTTACAACTATAAGGACGATGGACGGGGCCGGGTTATGGTTAACTCTTTTGGTGGTCGGCTGATCGCCCCGTCTGTTTATTGAATCTGTTAAGGCCCGACAGTGGTGGTGTTCGTGATCAAGTGTTTGAAAGTACTAATCTCATACCCATTATGGGATGGGGAAGCCTAGTACCTGATTGAACCTGGATGTGAGCGGTCGTTCCACTGTCTCTGGAACGGAGTTCCCCTGCGGCCGCACGTGGTGGCAAGTGTGGTCACAGAATGGCAGAGGTCGGGTCTATGGAACCTTGCACCAAGGGAAGTGGACCCGACACGGGTTAGGGAATTGATGGGGAAGGCCGACATAGGAAGCGACCCTCGGTGGTGCGCGGATGTCGTGAGGTCAGGTTCACCATGCATGGTTAAAGAACTCGAATTGCTTCATCTGCCTCTCATAGTTTGAGACTGCTTGATTGCAATGCTACACTGAGTAACGAAGGAGTCTGATGATGACATGGTCTTGATGATGAGCTTATATACATAAAGTTGGATCTATGCTTGCTTAGTATAAGTTGCCAAGGTAGACTGGTTAATGAACTTAGAATCTGAGCTAAAACTTGAAAGTAAGGACCTAACATAGTCGCTTTTGGCAAACAAAACCCCTCAGTCAAAGAGCCTTGCATGTCTAGAAGTGGTGGAGTAGTTCTTCCCACCAGTCGGTTAAGTCTTGTTGAACTTAGAAGCTCAGCCTTGTTTGTGGCTTCTCTTTTCAGGTGAAGTTGCAACTTCAGAGCTTGCTGCTGGCACTTGGCCACCCCAGCTCCCTCCAGGTTGGACGGTCGAGTGGGATCCTTCCTCGGACGGCAGGGAATGGGATCATTGATGTCCTGTCTGGCCTCACCAGGGACATCCGACCCCGACGCTAGCCTCCGCGATGCTTTTGCACTTCTGTTGTTTTCTCACGAACCTTGTAAAACTCTGATTTTAACCAGTGTGTAATGCCTTGTTAAACACCTTTGTGGATCTGTTGTATTCTCTGGAACCACTCACCTTCGTGTGGGTTATGCTAACTCGGTCCTGTCAAGTGGTTAAATCGGATGAAATCCGACGGCACATCGAGTTAACTCGATTAAGGCATGGGGATCGCGTGTTAAGCGACTTAACCGTGCTTTAGTTGAGTTAATTCGAGGTGTTCCGCCACAGATAGCCACCGCACCCTCTGGCTCAGGACCTAGCTGGGAAAGCACTACTACTGACCATCTGGTAGGTGCTGGTGACTTCTAGCTCAGGGAAAATAGTTGACCATGTCTCCATCCCTGACCACTCCCTTCTCTTGCACAGATCTCTATATATGTAGGTCTGACGTGTTAGGGTGTAGCCTCGCTTGCACCTAACCTTTTGTGGTGGTTTTTGGTTTCACATGGGGGTGACTAATTACTAATTAAGTTTTATGGCAGCATGGCAAGATTAAGATTTTGGTACTAACTATTTGCTAAGGAACTGCATGGTAAGTAAATATTATAATATGATGGATCTAGTACTATTATATGCCTGTGATGCTTATGATGTGATGCCATGTATGCCTATTTACATTACATTCTAGTTTGCTTTACTTAAGTATTTTGCCATATGGACATGTTGCTGTTTTACTATTGTTCTTTACCTCCTTATTTGCCATGTTGACATGTTCCTCCTGTTCTTTATTTTGATATATAACTCGTGATCATGTTCCCGTTGCTAATGGTTTTTCTATTTAACTTGTGATCATGTTCGTGTTGCTAATGATTTTACTATTTAACTTGTTACCTTGTTCCTGTTGCTAATGGTTTTGCTATTTAACTTGTTACCTTGTTGCTTCTGTTAATTCTGTTAGTTTCCTATCTTTTGACCTGTGATGATTACCCTTGGGTAGGATAATGATGAAGTGGCATCTGTCTTCTGATTCTTATACATGTTGTTCTTTGTTTGGTGTCTTTTCAGCTTAATTGCATCTGTTTTACTCTTTCTTTCTGCTCTTCCGCTGCCACTTTTGAGTCCACATGTGTGTATGGATAGTTGGAGATTTTAGTAGTAATCTGAGGCCCAACATACATGTTTTCATGCCTGTGATGCACTTGTACCGAGACATTCATATTGGATGGTGTGAAATTGTGTTTGCATGTTTGGGGATGATGAGTTTAGGGGATGCTCAGACCCATCACATTCCTCTTCTGACCTTATGATTTTTTCTGATCCAATTGCAGTTGATACAAAACAAGTGTTTGAGGCACGATAAGACAAAGATGATGCATTTGATTTCCATGTGGTGAGGCCTCCGTGTTAGTTTTATTCTGATTTCCACGTATCACTTATGTATGCGAATGATGATAGGGTTGCAAGTTCTGAGCTTGGGTTATATTCCCCAAGCTCGATGTGGAACTTGATTACATTGTTGTATGGTGATTTGATTAACATCCACTCGAGCTCGGCGAGTATGACCTATAAGAACACAAGCAACCCTCTCTGACGCCTTATGTGATTTCAAATGGAGATGTTGTAAAGGTAGTAGAATGCATGCCGCAAGATACTGCCTACATACTGAGGCAAATAAGGTATATCTTGCCTTGATTGCCTCACTATTAGGCAGCTCCTTGGCGCATGCATCTGCACCTGAGCTGAGCCTAAATAAGAACCCACTTGTCTCTTATGTTGCTGCCTTGTTGATTTGCTTTACAGTTATGTTGTTTCTGTGGATGGCGATGATGATGACGACGATGCTCACACCGACTACCAAACGCACCCCTTAGGATCCTAGCAGGTGTTAGCTCCTAGTGAAGCGGTCAGGGGTTCCTCTGACTGCATCACTAGGAGGCTACTCCTGCCTCTGTCCTATTTGTTAGGTAAGTACTACATTTGATCTTAGCCATGCATCATTTTTTAGCTAATGATGACTTTTTAGCTAATGATGACTGACCAAATAAGTTATGTATGTAATCTGTAGCGTTAAATTTGCTAGTGTCCCGATCTCAACTCTTTTTTGAGCTTTCTTCTTCGTTTGAAGTCTGAACTCGATCCAGCCGCAACTGCTTACGAGCTATATTTTCATGCACAATCTTGCGAATTAACAAGCCTTGCTGATATTTACTATCGTTGATGATGTAAAAAAGAAAAGGTCTTGCGAGTTAGCCCCATGTACCGATTCTATGCTCCGCTATATATTTGTGCTGAACCCAAAACAAAAGGAAGTGCTGAACTAATTAAGGAGTAGAAATGAACGAAATAATACAGCATGAATTGGCAGAACGAGTTAGAAGAGAGTGCAATCTTGTAGCACATGAGTTAGCTCAATTGGCTAGACACAACGTTCACACTGCTTGTTGGCTAGGCCAGGCTCCTACGTGTGTTCTGGACCTTGTAACAAACGAATGTAATCACCTTCTTAAAAAAAAGAATCTGGCAGAACGAGACGTCAGGTAGGTACGTAGTCAGTGTCACGCGCACCGCCAGTTCGCCACCACCATATTTGATTCTGCTGCGGCTATATGCTGCTGCCACACCGCGCCCGCTACTACCACAGCCGCTGCTCTCTTCGGCTCTTCCTGTGCGTGGCTGCGGCATACGTCGCGTACGGCTTAGCTGCCGCTCGCATCACCAGAGGGCCGGCCCTGCGTCATCATCAAAGCTAGGCACCAAGCAGCCAGCTGCAAAGCTCGCAGTGGCACCAGGGAGGGATCCAGGGATTCAGGGGCGTTTTCCTTTGCTTATTTTTAAGCAAGTGTCACATCAATGTTTGGGTACTAATTAGGAGTATTAAATGTAGGCTATTTACAAAACCCATTACATAAGTGGAGGATAAACGGCGAGACGAACCTATTAAGCCTAATCAATCCATCATTAGCAAATGTTTACTGTAGCAACACGTTGTCAAATCATGGACTAATTAGGCTTAATAGATTCGTCTCGCCGTTTAGCCTCCACTTATATAATGGATTTTGTAAATAGTCTACGTTTAATACTCCTAATTAGTATCTAAACATTGATGTGATACTTGCTTAAAAATAAGTAAAGGAACCAAACCAGGCCTGAAAGATCGATGTGAGAGAGGTCCCTTGCATGCAGATCTTTGCACCTTACATGCAGATTGATGCAGTCCCAGGAGGCCAGGACGGACGACGGGCGGATCGGAGGGCCCTGCTGCTCTGCGTGCAGCAGCTGTCCCCGCATCCGCCGGCACATTACTACGCGGCGCACAGCTAGCGTGGGCAGCGTTCGGCGCGGCACGTACGTGCGCGGGCAGGGCCGTCGTCAGCGTCAGTACCAGTCGTCACTCCCCCATCCCCATGTCCATCGCGGATGCAGATCCGACGCGCCGTGGTGAGCACCGTGCGAGACGCGTCGAATCGTCGCGCTCGTACGTGTTGGTACGTGCGAGAGCGCTGTCCCGCGTGTGGCGCGTGTGTGTGTGATGATGGTCGCTGGTCGGAGTGCCGCGGGCAGCGATGCTGAACCAGTGGTGCCTAGCGTGCCTCTTCTGTCGTCCACAAGTCTCGGCGCTACGGCCTTACGGTGCACGTCGCGCTCGCCGAGTCACCGTGAGGAGATATGGGGACTGAGATCGAGTGCTACGCGCGTGCGGCAGGCCCCCGGTCGGCTCGTTCGCTCCACAGTCCGCACGTTGAGCTCGGCGCGCCAATCATGACTTGGCTGATCATCCTCCGTTCCGTCCTGGCCTCATGAGATCCATGTCTACGGCGCCGCTCGGCGGTTGGCAGATACGCATGTACCACCCCGTGTATATGCAGATCGGGTGACGGGTCGGAGTTTTGAGGTCTCCAGACTCCAACTCCATCCTCCACCGCACACACCGTAGCAAATGCTGGCTACTGTATGTACATCTTCATTGACGAAAACAGAGGGTACACCGCAGCGCATCATATCCTAGGCTTGGCTCCAATGGCAGGTCAAATCGTCTGTACGAGGAAAAAAAATCTTCGTTGGATCGGCAGCTGCATGCTACAACAGCAGTAGTACTGCCCGACCGCGATCCGTCTCCACTGACGCGGGTCTTACCATTACTGTAACTTGTATTGTAAGGGTGCACTGGCCACGTACCCCCAAGTACAGTCTATAGCATCGTAGCACGCAAATGTTCCGAAGTTTGTAAGCTACCGCTGCTGTTGCTGGAGATCTCGTGCTCCCGTGCCATGGAGACGAGCGCGTCACATACTCACATCACATGAGCCAGCCCGCGCAAGATGCTTTGCGCCTTTGGCTCAGCAGCACTCGGCTAGCT
Source organism: Setaria viridis (assembly GCF_005286985.2). NCBI lineage: Eukaryota > Viridiplantae > Streptophyta > Magnoliopsida > Poales > Poaceae > Setaria > Setaria viridis. The sequence goes on from NC_048267.2 coordinate 44,293,098, forward strand.
AGAGAGATCACGGTGGTAGATGGAGAGGAAGTGACCGTTACGAACAAGGAGCAGCCGCGGGGCCCACCTGTCATCCCGGCCGTGAAAGGGATCCATCCTCCTCCTCCCTCCATGTGCTGAACTGCTGATACGGTGGTGGTGATACCAGCGCGCGCTCACCGATGCCGTGGTACTGCACGTACGTTCACCGACAAATCGAACCACAGTTAGTGGGAATTATTACTGCTACTGTACGTATGTGCATGTATGTTTTAAGAGCCAAGAACCATGCAGCGCTCACGCTCGACTCGACCACCAACGAAACGGATACATCGTTCACCGGGACTGCGCCTGATTCCGGACTGAAACCATTGCCATCTCCAGCTACTACTGCTACTACTACTATGAGTCTACGACTATGAGTGGAGTATCTACCGGAAAGTCTCAAACAAAGCAGACGCACAGTGACAGGCAGACAGTTTCTGCATGACGTATATCTCCTCTGGATCGGCGGCAGCTCGTCCAATCACTCCGAGGAAAGGAAAGCCCCCCGGGCCCCGGGCCATCCGACGACGGCACCATCCGTGCAACGCTACGCATGGTGGATCCGGCCGGTTCGCCGCCCGTCCCCAACACGGCATGTGCGCACGGCCCTGCCACCACCACCACCGGGGGCACCACCGCTCGCTGCCGTCCCCCGCCTGCCATGCAACCAGACCAGGCAGCCACCAACTCCCCGCGGCGCTGCCCCTGCCTTAAGTGCGATGCCACCGCTCTCGCTCGCGCTCGGGATGGGCGCTCGCCGATCGAATCCATCACCATCAGGCATCAGCATCGCCAATTCGCCATCGCTCGCCGCTCGGCTGCCTGTCTCCTTCTCCCTGACGAGCGGGGCTTGCCTGCCGCTCTGCCCAAATCTCAAGGCCCATGATACGTCAAAGCTGCCGATTTTGATTCCCCTCCTCTCTCCGGCACGGCCGTACCTTTCTGTCCAAAGAAAAAGCACAAAGGATCCAGCGATTGTGCTTGCGCGTCGCGAGCAACCTCGAAGGCTGCGTAAATCAACTCCCTCATCCAGGCTCCGGGGTCAGCCGCTGCCGGCCCACTTGATAAAGCTTTCGCGTCCCGATCCAACGGCCCCCGCCTAATCCCCGCCTGCACCCGGGATTAGATTACTCACCCTCAGGTTCAGATGCTGTACCCGCTTGGATGCCGCGCACGTTGCTAGCCTCTGCGCGTGTCTCCAAGCCCCCTCTCTACGTACCGGTCAATCTTAAACTTAAATTTGAATCGACTTCGATGCGAACCGCGGCTCTTCTTTCCGCTTAATGCTAGGCTAGAGATCTCCACGAACCGCGAACCGGTCTCGCTTGCCACGCCCGGCCGCCTGTGCGAATGCGTGATGTGTCCGGGCTAGTTGCGAGCCAACTTGTGTCCCGTCCCGTCCTGGCGTTAGCTTGGCCGTGCAGCACCGGCACGGCGCTCGTACCACCCGCTGCTGTGAGTGTTAGCAGCGCAGTTAAGGACTAAGGAGGGACAGCGATCCATTAACGCCACGGCCACGGTACAGGACATCTTCGTTCGCCTTTCCACCGCAGCGTACCAGCGCGGCCACATTACTGCTCCCTCCCCCACCACCACTGGCGCTCAGCTGGGTACTCACAGCTCGGTCGAGTCGATCCCATCGCGGGCAGATGAGATGGTTACAAATCTGGTTGCAGGCGGCGGGGGCAGCCGGCCGGGAAGGGCACGGGCGCATGGTCCAGCCCCCAGACGGGCGCGCACCGGACCCAGCGAGATCCAGTGCCCGGCCGGCTGCCTGCCGCGGCGAGCGAATGCCGCTGCCGGCTGCCGCCCACGAAACGAGCAGCAGCAGCATGGGCGACGGCACGGGGGGAGCTGTAGAATAATGCGCGAGCGAGCGAGAGATCCCAGCAGGCAGCAGGATCCATCGAGCGGGCGCGCATGTGCGTGCGTGCGACGCGCGCGTGCCGCCGCGGCACTCGCTTGATGCTTGCTTGTTGCGTAGCGAGCGGCCGCATGCGCTGCTGCTGCTTATCCCTTGTCCCGTCCCCGCCCGATCGATCGATCCACCCCCGGCTCGATCGCTCGACGGGACAAACGCTGCAGAGGCCACAGGCCACCCAACGGCGGCCTGCCATGCCACTGGCTTTTCCCCAGCCTTTTGCCCCCAAATCATTTGGCACCTCGTCACGTCCCGTCGTCCCGGCACTGCCCAAAGTTCACCCCCACCACGACCCATCACCCGGTGTTTCACCATTTCACACTGTTACACTTGGTAAGCACACACGAGTCGTTTGTTCTTCAATGGATGCACGCACCATTCATGGCCGATCAGATGCTTATGCTTGCTGCTTGAGGTGAGCACTAGAGCTTAGCAGAGGTTGCAGTACAGATGTGGAAGAAGCTACTACTTGAATTAGAGCGGGGAAAGGAGAAAAAGGAGAAAAAAAAAGGAACTAAGGAAGAAGGGGGTAAGGTAAAGATGTGGAAGAGCGAGCCTAGAGCTCGAATTTGTATGTACAATGCCGTGGCCTTGGTCGGCTTGTGGATCAGTACACCTTCTTGGAGAAGAAGGTGCGGAGCCCGAACAGCCCCTGCGGCGGGTTCCCTTCCTCGGCGGCGCCCTCCGAGCACCCCGCGTTGTTCCGGCAGCCGGCCGCGGGAGCGGCCACGCTCGGCGCCGCCTTGTCGTCGTTTGCGGCTTCGGCGGTGGCGGCTGCGGCCGGGGCGGGGGTGGCCTTCTTCTTGGCGCTGGCCTGCTTCTGCTCCGCGGCGGTCTGCTGCAGCTTGTTGCGCCGCAGCTGCCACACGGGGCTGGGGCGCCCGACGCGGATGCCGGTGCCGCCGGCGCCCGTGTTGTTGTTACGGCCCTGGCCGGGCACCAACCTCCTCAACATGGAGGAGGCGCTGTTGCTAGCGGTGGTTGCGGTGGCGGTGGGCAACGGCACCGCCTGGGCGGCCGCAGCATCTTCTTCTGCTGCCGGTGGTTCTGCTGCTGCTGCGGCGGCGGCGACAGCAGCTGCAACCGCGGTGGCAGGGGGAACGGCCGGCGCAGGCCCGGAGGACTCTCCGCGGGAGTTGCTGCGGGAGCACGGGGCGCTGCTCACCTTGCGCGGGGCTGGCGCCGGGGCCGGCGGCGTGCTCGCGGCGCTGGCATTGGCATTAGCACTCGCATTGGTGTTGGCACTGGCGCTGGCGTTGGTGTTGGCATTTTGATTTGGCTTGGCCCTGCTCAAGGAGCCTGCTGCTGCCGCGCCGCCGGCGGAGTGGCCGGCGGAGCGGCTCCTGGAGAAGGGCCAGATGTTGATGTTGATGAGCTCGGCGTTCCCGCTGACGCTGCTCACGCGGCGCTCCACCTTCTTGCGGTCCTTGGCCTCGCCGCCGCCCGCCTTGAAGATGTCCTTCCACTTGAACGTGACCGCCGGGAGGTCCGGCGTCGGCGCGATGCCGGACTCCGCGAGCGGCTGCGCGGCCTCCTCCCCTTCCGCTCCCGCCTCTGGCACCGGGACCTCAGAGGAGTCCGCCGCGTCCTTGAAGTCCGCATCCTTGGCGTTGGCCTCGGCGCCCTCGGCGTCGCCTTCAGCGGCAGCAACGTTGCCATCGGGGGCGGCCGCCTGGAGGGTGTGGAGCGGGAGCACGACGCCGCCGGAGAAGAGCTCGTCGGCGGTGAGCAGGGCCGGGGACGAGAACGCGGACGGGTTCCTGCCCACCATCCAGAACTCGAACTCCGGCGACGCGGTCGGGGACGGCGACGACCTCCCGGACTCGACGCCGCTCTCCGGAGGAGGAGGAGGAAGCGCCTCCACGGCGTCCGCCATTGCTACTGCCCACTGCGACAACAACAACGGAAGCCACCGGCCGACAGCGGCAAGCGGAAGCGGCGACCTGGATCCGTGAGCCACTCGAGGCGGCGGAGGTAGCTGGAAGCGGCAATGGGAAGCGGATAGATTCAGTTCAGCAGGATGCCATTGCCATGGACTCACTCACAGGGGCATATCGCGCAGTGAGCAGCAGAGCAGGGGGCAGGGGCAGGGCGAGCAAGCGAGAGGCAGGCAGCAGGGGAAGAGAGAGGGAGGGAAGAGAGGCGTGGGCAGGGGCTTGACGCGTATTTATCAATGGCATCGAGGTGGCGAGGGAGTGGGGTGGGAGGTGAGTGATGGGTGGTGCGGCCGCTGCTGAGCAGCCGGTTTCCACCTCGCCTGTCGCGAGACGCAGGGATTGCATATGCGCTCTGAAATCTTTGTCTGGTGACGCGCGCCCCCCTCGCTCTTTATTCGCCCGTTTCTGGGGACGACCACCCCCACCACACCCCCCTCCCACCAAAGCAAATCAAGGTGAAGTGACGTGTCGGGGGCGAGTGACATCAGTGCCGTTAAGTAACTGTTCTGTTCACATCGGGAGCTAAGCAGCTAGCTAGACCAGGCACCACATGCCCGCACGGCAACGCACTGTTGCGGCAAACGGCGAACCCAAGTACCCACCCCCGCCCAAGCTCGAAGCCGAACCACTTCACCACCGAACAGGTCGCGGTAAAAACGAGCTCGCACGAACACCAACAAAATCGCGCAGTTGATGCAGTATCATTCAGCGTGTGTTCGCTATCAGGGGGTTGATCTGCGGTCGATGGTGACCGGGCCGTGTTGGTTATCGCCGTTTGGTGCTGAACAGTGCTGCCCACAGTACGCTGCCAGCCACTGAGCCACAGCTTGCGCAACCACAGTGAACGGCCGCCGCGCCAGGCATAGATGCCCGGCCGGCCTGCCCGAGGCCGACCTATATCAGGCAGCGCCCTCCTGGCCAGCACACGCACGCACGCACGCACACTCCACGCAAGCCGCGCCTAACGCCGGTGGTTACAGTTGATTATCTGGCGCCTGATCGAAATTAACCCGGTGACCCATCGGCGTTGTGTCACGCACGCACGGCCATCGCCGCCGGCTCCAATAATACCGTCGTGCTCTGCTGTACTTCATGTTCGGGACCACGCAGTCGTTATTGGTTTGCGGTTGCAGCAGGCTTGTAGATGCAGCTCGATCCGAGCGGAATCTTGCGGTGGTTGCGTTGCCGGAACGACGAGGGGAAGCAACAGGGAAGCGTCGAGCCATGGACTGATCGGAGCAGACAACGGGATGCGGAGACGGAGGTCGAGGGACTGTAGCGCGGTGCTCACTCACTGTACCCCGCCGGAATCGAATCGCAACCGGGATGATGCGCCTGCACCGGAAAGCTAAGGAGGAGCCGGGCGGCCGGGTCACATGGTGGCGCCCGCCCATGCAGCAGCTTGGCCGACCGCCGATCAATCATGCGTTCTGTTACTACGGACGGACGGCGTAAAAGGTGCCTGCCTCGGATGCCCAACCACAACCATTGCGAGCTCTGAGTCTCAGCTCTAGCTCGCCGGCAACGGCCAATGGCGTGTAACGACCGAGACTGTACACGCCCTTTTGCCCTTGGATCTCTTCTTCCTCCACATCTGCACACAACCTACAGTAGCCACATGTCACAGTCGTCACCGAGGTGTTAAGGGCTACCACTGGCTGTAAAAGTTGATCCCACTGCTGCTATGTGCGCCTGTCGGACCGCAAAAATGAAAGGGGTTCTGTTCTGCTCACATGCACGCTTGGTGTTTGGGAAACACGGGCTAAAGTTTAGCCCTGTCACATCGGATGTGCGGATGCTAATTAGGAGGATTAAATATGAGCTAATTACAAAACTAATAGCAGAACCCCTAGGCTAAATCACGAGACGAATCTATTGAGCCTAATTAATTCATCATTAGCGAATGGTTACTGTAACACCACATTGTCAAATTATGGACTAATTAGGCTTAATAGATTCGTCTCACGATTTAGCCTAGGGGTTGTGTAATTAGTTTTGTAATTAGTCTAGGTTTAATACTCCTAATTGTTGTCAAACATTCGATGTGACGGGAGCTAAAATTTAGCCCCCTCCTCCTAAACATCCCCCATGATCTTCTCAAGCTGTGAACAGTCGTCCGTCGATAGGAAATAAGTCAGTCGAACGCATGGCTAGATCTCCGACTCCCAGCCATACCGGATGACCATCTCAAGATTCCCAACTGTGCGTGCATCATCGTATCTTACGAACCCGTCGGTTTCGGCTGGCCCTGGTCCCTGGCCATGCATGCCGACCGCGCTTTCTCCGGCACCGGCCAACCGCCGGCTCAGCATCTGCCTCCACCTTGGGCAGCCGCCGATCGAAGGGCTTCACTGCCCGAAGTGGCCGCGGACGTGAGGTTGTGGGCGCATTTGGTAGCCTGGGCTGAGCTAGCCTGTGAGCCAGGCTCTAACCAGATGGGTTAGGCCTATGGGGTGAAAAAATGTTGATTGGCAAATCTGCACCCCATGGTACTGGCTAGACTAGGAGATTGTTTGGTAGGGTGGGTCGGCAGAGGCCCCCTTAACTAACCCAAACTACCATTAAAAGATGGCATTTGGTAGCCTGCACAGGGGAGAGTTGCCCTCACCACGCGCAGGCACTGGTGAAGGTTACCTACCTACCCAGGCGCCTAGAAATGCACATATCAAAGGATTCTGAATGAAACTGACTTAATATAACAAGCAATTAGGGAGGAAAACACTACACTTGTGAGCAAAATTTATAGAGGAACATAATTACATCGAGTTGACAAGGTAATCAGTAACCTAGATAACGTAATTAGGGGCTTCCTTGCATGAGAGTTGAAGTAAAATCAAGCAAGAACATGGCGCATAGGGCATATAATCACTTGCAAATGCCGACATTGATGAAGAAAGCAAGCAGAACCACAATGACAGCAAATTTGAGGTCAAAGATTGTCCACCAAGCCATTAATCTACAATATTAACAAGTAATGGGTCAGGATTCATTAAAAAAAATAGCAACCAAGTTATCAAAAGTGCATGAAAATCAAGTCATCATCACCTCAAAATGGCTCAGCCTACGAATAAGCACAAGAACCATAGAAGGTTCCCATGTGCCTTAGCAGCAGGCAACGTCTCCAAACTTCCTTGCCAGCAAGTAAAAGTATCAACATGGGCAACAGAAACAAACTCAAGTTAGGAAAATCAGGTAAACTTGAACAAAAGCCTCAGACATAACTTATTTGATCAGTCATCATTAGCTAAAAAATGATGCATGGCTCAAATCAAGTGTATTACTTGCCTAACAAATAGGAAAGAGGAAGGAGTTGCCTCCTAGTGATGCAGTTAGAGGAATCCCTGACCGCATCACTAGGAGCTAACACCTTCATCATGAGTTGACCCTTCCCACCCAGCACGGACATAGGTGAACCGCATGTCAAAATCGATAGCATCTAGCACATTCTGTGTTGGGCTCTGCTTACGACCTCTAATGCAACATGCATCTTAAATGGAACCCTAGCCAGAATGTGGGTTCCATCAATAGCTCCAATGCAATCCTAGGATAGTTATGGCATATGCATCAGTGTACCATGAAGGTAGCAAACAAACAGAATTTAAGGACACTGCAAACAATCCCAAGTACCTTGAAGTATGGGTTTCATCTCTAACTTCCAAGAATTTTAGGGTGTGTGCTACCTTCAGGGGCCCTAATCATCTCACCCTCAGCTCCCCAACAGCATAAAGAACCTGCGTGAAGTACCTACTGACAGTCTCTATAGACCTCCTAAAGGTGTGATGAACCACCCGAAACCTTTGGTTGTGTCCCACAATGTGAAGAAACATGGCTACCTGCTCCTCTACACTAGTGTGCATGTTGTCCTTTAGAAGGTGCCTCTCCCTAAACAGGTTTACCAACTGAAAGAAAGAAGCTTTATGCATTCTTAATATGCTTACAGACTCAACCTCTGTGCAGTTATAAACCTTATCTAGGTTTGCCTGCCTCTCAGCATCCACCACAGCCTTAGGGACCCCATTCATCCTCATCTGAATCACACGTGGCCCTCCTAAACCTAGAGTACAGGAATGCAGTGCATACAACAACAAGAGCAGCAGCTGTAGAAGCCATCCTGGCACGGTACTCGTGCAAGTCCATCTACAATGTTGCATTAAAAGGAATAAATTTTAGAACTAACAGTACAATAATGGAACTTAAGACTTCCTACGGTGTGGCAGCTTACAACAGAATGCGCAGTACAGGGTTCATAGCCACGGCTGCTACAAAATTAGCCTACCAGTGGCTCCTCCTCAACATTATCGACCAAAAAAGAAACCCTTCATCCAATTGAACATACAACACAGGGATCATAGCTAGGATGGCTAGTGAAACTAGTGCCATCTAGAGGCTCCTCCACAACATCAGCGCCATGCACACAAACTCCAAATCCAGTTCAACATATCAATCAGGGATCATAGCCTCAACTGCTAGTCCAGGTAGCCTTCCAGAGCCTCATCCTGAACAACATCCAATAGTTCGAATTGAACTTAGATAAAAACGATCATCGCCACGGCTGCTACCGAAAGGTAGCCTCCCAGAGGCTCACTGCACATAACATAACTAGCAATATACACAGTTTCATGCCAACAACTCCACCTCCACGCATTGTCTACACAGGACATGTTAAGAGATGAATTAAACTCCGACATGTCGAACAACAGGTGCAACAGATCATGAATAAGTTAATGTAGCCACTGCAAATATCAAGAAACTGATAGATCTACGAGTACACATGCTTATCCGACGCGGATACCCAACTAAGTGCGAAAGGAAACCCCAACATGAGGTTACCCCAAGAACCCAAGGTAAGAAGCGTGTGGATTTCACACAAATTAACCGGTACAAATAGAATAACAGTACCAACAGATCGTAAAGAAGTGAAAATAACAACAAAGCATGACAGTTGTACACGAAGGTATGCATATCCGGTGACGATACCCTACTAATCGCGCAAGAAACCCCTAGGATAAAGTACAACTTCCCTAGAACCCTACCCACGGCAGATCTATTGCATTTCCATGAAATAAAACTCAACAGATCGAAACAAAGTAGCAAAGATCCATCGTAGGAGCCCACATCCCATCGCATAACGACAACCTAAGGACATGAGGGGAGGAGGTTCGGGACATACTTGCACGAAGGCAAAGACGATCGTCGTGGGGAAGAGGAGGAACTAGCGCATGCCGGTGGAGGACCTGAGGGAGGACTCGAACAGTAAGAACACGGGGCAGATCTACTCGATGGAGAGGAAGAAGCAGGTCACGCCGGGGATGAAGAGCTTGCTCGGGTGGCTGGGGATGAAGAGGTAACAGATCTGCTCGGTGATGAAGATGAAGGACGGATACAGTATTCGCTGCTGACGGAGACCCAACGATCGCCGGTGGAGATGTACCTACGCTCGCCGAGGATGAAGACCCCACCCCCGCCGGTGACGGCGACCACGGACACCTCCGGATCAGGTGCCCCACCACTAGCTGCGTCGTCACCTTCGCCCTAACTTGTCGGGTGGAGAGGAGGGGAGAGGAAGGGTCGAGTGGGAATGAGAGAGAAGAACGGAGGAGTCGCTAGTGGAGGCGACGCATCTGGGAAGGAGAGGCGAGGTGGTCGGAAATGCCCGCTATTTTAGGTGGGAGGTAACCTAGCTGCCCCAAAAATTGACGTGAAGGTCCGCTCGGTCTCCCACCTTCCCTCCGCGTACGCGAAAAGGCGCCCGCGTGAGCCTACACCGCATGAAATGGCCAAAATTGGCATTCCACACGGTGGAGACTGGCGGGCCGTTTTTCCAGTCTAGCTCCGACCTACCAGTTGCACCCCGCCGGGTTGGCTCCAGGCCCGCGCGGCCTACCAAAAACGCCCCTGTGTCGTGTGAGGTAGCTATCCGATTCCGATCTCCCGCGCAGTCAGGCAGCACGCCACCGAAAGGGGCAAAGCACACGTCTCGCAGTTCGCGGCGCCGGGCCGGGCGGCCTGCCGCCCGCAGCACGTCGGGTCGCTTTCGCGTCAGTCTCTCACTGCCTGCTTACGATGATTCCGTGCAGGCTCGTGTCAGGTAGATCGTGTCAGGTCGGCGTTACGATCTTTTCTTTGGAGCGGGGGATCGTCAAGCAGATCGTGTCAGGTATCTTCTGCCAACTTGCCATGTAATTCTGTGTCACGTCGATGCTTTTTGCTTCCTTGTTGGGTCCTACATGGGCCATGCTTTTGTACCCCGCGGAGGTGACGCAAGTTCAGAAGCCGGCCGGCCGTATGGATAGTTTCTTTTCGAAAAAAAGAAGCCCGATAGTTTTGTCATGAAAAACGTTCGCCGGATATTTCTGGCCCAGAGTTCTTCTTCCTTCCACTGTCTAGAGGCCCAGTTGCGTTCAGGATTTGGGCCCATACCCCTCGATTCAGCTAATTCTTGCTTGGGCTCTGCTGTATAATAAAATTGGTCCATACCTGTCGTCGATTCAGGAATTTTTTTATTTGTATATTTTTTTTCAATTTTGCAGAAATATATGGTTGGATGAAAAAATTGCAAAACTGGACTATTATCGCTGGCCCAGCCGGCAGTTGGGCCGGCGGAAGGGCCTTACCGCCGGGGGTATACCCCTCCCCACCACAGTTTAAAAAAATCATAACTAATTCATATCAACTCGGATGGAGATAAACTTTATATGAAACTTGTAGATCTCGACGAGATCTACAATTTGTAGTTAAAATTTTTTCATTTAATGTCATATTAGTGCTCAAATAATCGACACAAGTTTTAATGTGGTACGGAGGGGTGTACCCCTTGTCGCCGGCTGGGCCGGCGGTAAGGCCCTTCCGCCGGCCCAACCGGCCTTACCGCCACCTGGGCCGGTGTTGAGGCCCTTCCGCCGGCTGGGTCGGCGACAATAGCCTAATTTTACAATTTTTTTGTTTGACTATATATTTCTGCAAAATGCTAAAATAAAAAATAAAAATAAAAAAATTCTCGATTCAACTAATACTTACTTGGGCTCCTCGTATTTTTGCCAACCGCAGGCCCAGTTACATGCCCTGCATAAAAACAAGGAAACAGGAGGAAGAAGCAGCCAGGTTAGCTGTTCACTTGCGTCACAATCCAAACAAAACAACCGAGACAATATCTTCATGAAATCCCATTTTGAGTTCGTCAGACGAACATCGCTTTCCTGCTGCTTAACCATCACCTGCTACTGCTATAGAGCCTTTTCCAGGCCTGTATAGCTAGCTAGGCAGACAGCGGGTTAATTTCTTTTTCCGGCGATTGTTGGAGAGTAGGTCTGGTCGCGTTTTTCCTATTTTCGGTAGCCAGTAGCGCCTACGAGCTAGCGAAATTTCCCAAATCCTGATCATGGCCCAGCATGAGTGGTCACATTACGATTGCTTGGAAACCTTCTATTCGCGTCCTGCCAGGCTGCCAGACCATCGACCATGGTGAGTGGTTTACCTGCACGTCCGTAGCCCAGCAACAAGCGTCACAGCGTACTTAAAGATGCAACTAATCTTCCGCAAGTCCTAAAAAAATATGGTAATCTGGCCAAGAATTCGGAGCATCCCTCGCGTCATTTAGCCATGGATCATCAATTTATGCAACGAAATTCGTCCAAATTGATGCCGTAGTATATCTCGCCATTCGGATCAGCTGTCGCCTTGTCAGAGACCACCCAGCTGATCATTCAGACCAGCAGGAACTAGTTTGCCTAGGGTGAATTGAGATCCCTAAAGAAGATTATCGGCTCCGGCGGCTTTGGCCAGAATCGTGTCGGGATATTCTAAGCAGCCTGGTGCGTGATGGGTGACGAAAACGATGGGCGAATAATGCAGTGCAAGAAAAGCAAGATTTGATTTGTTCCAACCACCACTCCAGGAAGAGGAAAAGGCATGTGTGTGCAGTTTGCCTGCCAGTCATCAGCAACCAAACCACGCCCTGAAATGAGGCAGGCAGGCGGGCGCCATCGGATCCGGCTGCTCGGATCGGCGCACGTCCGCAGGTTTACAGCGACGTCGCCGACCGCGACCGGCCGGACCTGCCGCATGCAGGTGAACTTTTCTTGCGAGAACGACCTGCTGGGTTAGCCATTGTTTATGCGATGCAAAGACTACTAGGCAAAAATTCGTAGCTGAAGGTTAGATCGAGCAGCAAGCAGATCTGCTGGGGCACACTTAGCTTTGACGTCACTGATGTGTCTGGTAACCTAGCTAATCAAGCATACACTGTACTCCATTGCTGGTGTGGTCAATCCATTGCGGAGTTGAAAATTGCGGGGATTGCCTTTGCGTTTGCATTGCCTTATGTTTTACTGCCATCATAAACGACGTTACCATCAATGGTTGCAGGCCTTCACCGTTGAGGAAGGATCGGATTGTCCAATGGATTGACTAGTAGCCCTGCATTGAGAGTCACTGCAGGTTCAGGTTCCAAGAGTGCATGCAGTGCAGGTTGATGCTTGACCAATGCACTGCACCCACCGCCCGGCTTGTTGGGTAGTACCTCCGTGCCGTCCACACAGAGGCCCTCGATCTCGCTAAACTGGTGTCGGATCAGAGGTGTGTGCTGCCTCGAACCCACGCAGGCAGTCAGGCAGGCACAGCGCCGCTGCCTTTATTTGGCACGTACGAGATACACAGTGCTGCTGCAGGTTGCAGCTCGTGAGAGATCAGTAACCGATGCTGTGAACGTGACTGCTGACTCGTGACTCGCAAAGCCAGTTTCAAAGCCATCAGGCATCAGCGAGGCCTAGCTGCATGCTCTCCGGTCTCCGCCGATGCTCATCGATCGGCGCGGTGCGTGCGCACATGCTCATTTTGGCTGAAAGGGTTTCCGCAGTTCCAACGACGACGCTTGCCTGCTTCTAGCAGCGTCGTCGAGCTGTGGTGGCGTGCATACGCGCGTAGGGAACACCAAACCTTGCGACGAATTTATTATTGATACCTGCGCCTGTTTCATGCCTGCACACACAGACTAACGCCACGTCGTAGGATACTATAGTATACTCCTCATGGCTCATGATACTCGATAGTCGATATGCCGGCTGTAGGTGCGCTCTGTGTACGTCGGCACCATGATGCCATCTTTCATTCATGTTCTTGTTCTGATCCTAAATAGCCTCTCTAGAACCGTGTCCAAACAACTGAAACCTGGGTGCTGTACCAATGGCAAGCTGGAATAGCTTTCCATAGTACGATGATGAGTGGTGATTCATCAGATTCCAACGACTAGTCTCACGCATGCAGGTTTAGTTTTTATGCCACTTGCATTTCTTTCATTTATACGACGATTGCATCATTTGGAATCTACTAGGAAGCTTCTCTAATCCAAAAGTGGAAAAGGACGAATTATTCCACGGCAAAAGTACACGAGTGCCCTAGTTGCACATATATAAATCCAAAATTAAAACGACTTTTCTCAAGATAATGTCTAGCAAAAGAGAGGAAGAATCTGCCAAAATTCTGCCTGCATTAGGTGATTCCTCGTTCTTGCCGATTTAATTTCTTGCTTTTTACTTAAATTAAAGCACCAGTCCTTAAGCTGCTCACCTTTTCTTTCGCTCGTTCTCTTTTCCCCTGTATTTTTTTAGCTAAAATCAATGCCAGCCCCGAGTATCCTTTGGCATCAGGCCCTCAGGGAGAAAGCGCAAAGTATATATGCTTAATCATCCCAGCAATACAAGAGAAGAAAAATAGCAACAGATGCGAATGCATTTCTTTGTGGACAGCTTTGTTGGCTTATAGCAACATGATAAATACTATGTATTTACAGCTGCATTCATCTGCATGGTGTGCTTTTATAAGGTCCTGAACTCCTGATTAAAGCTAGTGTATGTACGTATGCAGAACCTTGAATCACAAAGCAAACCAAACAAAAATTGGGGAAACACTTTAGCAGAACCAAAGAAGCTAGATCATTTTTTTAAGAAAAAAAATGCTAGGACCAAATGGGAGTTTTGTACTCCAGCGTTCAGCAAAGCTTGATGTTTCAGACAACAAAAATAAGCTAGCTAGTGCATACAAGTCATGCCACCGCATTCCTTGTCTGAAACATCAACTGAAGCTGACTGGTAGTATATGAAACGTGGCTGTGTAAAACTAAATCCATCCTGCCAATTGCTTACACGATGGTGTAGCAACCGTTAATAATGCATGGTCCCTTAGCTTGATCTGCACTACTTTGTCTGATCGAGCCCACGTCTGAAGAACCAATAAGGATTATTCTCATTGATCACATGCATGCCGGCCAGTGTGTGTGCAGACAGTACAGTAACCTAGAATGGAGCAGCACACATGCATGTGTGTGCGGTCCCGTACGTGACAGCCGTAGGAACAAATCAGGCGGCAAGAAGTAAGAAACGGACCACACTATTTAGTGCGTAGGTCTGTACGGCCGACTTTAGCAACTGAATGAGGCTAACCGGCTGCATTCAGATGCAGAACGAGTCGTTCGACAATAACATGCCTGCATGCATGAATAAACTCTTAAAACAGCCTAGAAAAGTTGGCAACATATGCCTTGATGCCTCCACCATAGCCTGAACGCTGAATGCACAGGTAACTTTTCATTTGAGAATGAGTAGCAGCTAGGTATGCGGTAGCCTTGTTTACCTGTGCACGGTTAGCGAAATTGCGTATGCTTCCAAAGCTAGAGCAGATCTGGGTGACACTTTCTGGCGTTGATGAAGTGTAGATGTTGTATTGCTAATTAATCAAAGCATATACAATACAAACATGCATTGCAGTTGCAGTGGTTGAGACGCGCGAGAAATACACTACTGTGACTCTGTGAGGTTTTTCAGACCAGAGCCAGTACAGAAAGGGTTTATTCTGACGATGCAAGACGGTACTGTACACAGATCAGAAATGGTGACATCCTATTTGCGACTGCACTAGGTTCATCGCTTGTTTCAGGCGACTGCTAGTTGTCGCTGTTACTGATGCGTGCTACACTACCGCTCTACCAGTATAGCAGCAGTGCAGTGTCGCACTGTTTCACCCGACAGATTGATCCATGCATTGTTTATAGGCTTACAAACACTGTATCTAGTCCGCGAGCCCCTTCGAGGCCATCCTAACGTTCCAAATCATAAGTATTTTAACTTTTTTTAAGTTAAAATATCTTAAATTTGATCAAATTTATACAATGAAATACTAACATTCATGATACCAAATAAATACTATTAGTTTTCATTAAATATAATTTCATAGCATATTTATTCGGTGTCATAGACCTTTGTGATCCTCGCTATAATTTTCATCAAACTAACATATATATAAAATAGGTTGCCTCTAAAAAAAGTTAAAATAACTTATTATTCGGAACGTAGGGAGTATACGTGGCTTTTCCGAACGAGTTTCAGATCGTAAAGAACTAAAGATCATTCAGATTCAGTCAGTGCATTGGCAACCCATCAGATTTCTCCCACGTAAACTGGGTCATTAGCTGCAGAATCAATGCATGAAGCCTGAGCAGTATGTCGCGGGACAGTGCGAACATCAAACCGTGGGAGAAATCTGCGTTCGTGAGTGTGGATTGGTCGGAGGTGCACACGTTACCATGCAGCCTGCATCTGTTTCGATCTGACGGTATCTGGGCTGGCCTGTCTGATGTTTGCACCAATGTCATTCACAGGATGATACTCCCACATTATATTATTTCAACTTGGGATTAGTTTTCATGTACTACCACTTGCGTTCTCATGCCTATACCATTTTAGGCGTGTTTGTTCCGCTTATTTCCTGCTTATCGGTAAAAATAAGATATAATCCTACCCAAATGTCCTGCTTACTTTACACTTAGCATCTAAGCTGCTTAACACACAATCTAGAATACAACGTGCGTTCCAATTTTCCGCTACACGGCCTCAGGGCCTCAGGAACGCTTATCCGTCGAGCGGGCCGATTTTTCCTTATACCCTGCAGTCTGCCAGTCTCCACCGACGCCTACCCTCTGACCTCCCGCGCTTCCCTCCGCCGACGCACGTCCACCCGCCGCCTCCCTTACGACCGCCGACGCCCGTGCGTCCGTCTACGGCCGCCACCTCCATGGCCTCCGTCGCCCGCCTCCCTGCCCTCCGCTCGTGTCCCTACCCATCGCCAGCTCCTAGTCCATCCCCCACCGGCCCGTCACCTCCCTGCCATCCCTCTGCCCAGTGCCCAGATCCCATCATGAAACTCGAGGGAACATGCTGCCAACACTACTTGGAACTTTTAAGAGATGGTGTTCCATTTTTCTGAACAATTTGGCATTCCACGCAAATTAGAAAGCACTGTAGTTCTCAAAGCAATTTGTGCTCCACCGAGCCTCACGTCTGCCTGACACCGGGTTCACAGCCTCCGTAGATGAAATCATCCGTGCCTGATCGTGGATGCTATTGCTGCAGCCATACATGACTTGTGATGCTATTGTAATATAATTTCTATTTAATTTAACAAACCCAAAAGACATTACAATTATTGACTTCGCCTCGTATTCACAACAAAAATGAGCTATTATCAGCCTAGGGGCATTCAGGTCATTTTACCAATCAGAACAAATAATCGATGAAAAATAATCCGGATTGCTAAACACACAGCTTATTCAGACAGCAAATTCTCTAGACAGCGGTCTTATCAGATAAGCCTGCTACCCAGATAAGCAAGGTCCAGAAAAGTAGCTACAAACATGACCTTTATATTTCGTATATATCAACTACTGATCGATGCAAAACGGCAGACCCCAGATTCCGCACAATAATTATAACAAGTTATTCACGCATTTAAAAAATAAAAGAAAAGAAGGGACAACTTTTCCTAAATAATATTAAGGACAAAAGGATGAATCAACGAAAATTCTGCGGGTGATTCCTCGTTTTTGCTCATTATTAGTGTCTTTCACGTTCTCATGATATTCCCCTCTCACTACTAAAAATATGAGCATTCGTCGTCAACCTTAATACCGGTTGTATTTTGACCTAGTATTAATGTTAGCATTAGTACCGGGTCATAACACCACCCGGTACTACAAGTGACATATCTACCTCTATCACATGTGATGTGTAGGTAAGATGGTAAGGAAGACTCCACGAGGCTTAAGGTTCGAATCCCACGGAGCGTGATGCGCGTGTGCGGGCACCTCCCGACTATTCGTCAGATTTTTTTCTTTATTTTTTAGGCAAAAACACATTCCAGTACTAATGAGTACCAACCGGTACTAAAGGAGTTGAGGGCCGACCATACTAGCGTCTCTTTTTTCTTTGGTACGCTTAAATCATTCCAATACAAGACAGTAAAAGATTCTAACATACAGTAGGATTACCCCTTTCTGAATATCTTTACATCAGCATGATTATTTTGCACTAATATATTAACATGTGGCCCGTGGGTCTGAGTGGACTTGCAAGTTGCAATATTTTTTAAAAAAAACACGGAAAACAAAAACTCGTGGAATAACCATGACGTATGATTTTTAGTTGTTTCTGATGCGTGTATTAACCATGTTTCCTTACTACCATTTTTTCTACTGAAACAGAGGCTTACACAAAGTTATTTTTCTTCGTTTCCATTTCTTGATATTCATTATTTTGGTCTCACTTTTTTATAATGGAAAAGTGAGGTAATTTAGAAGTTCGGGCTAACCTTTTTTGTAAATAAAATATGGGTAATTTAGAAATAGATTGGATCCACAACCACAAGTTATTGTTGTCAATGGTGATTGAAGCCATGAAATTGATGGCTGGGTGATTCTTTTTTTTTTTTGAAATTTCTAGCGTGAGATACGAGAAAATGTAAACATAACAAAGTGGAGAAAAATACTAAAAATAAAGGAAAGCACGTCGTACTACCTTTTAACTTTACACTAGTATTGTACTAGTACTTGCACGATAGTGCGTACGTTAGTAAGCTCAGTACAGAAGCATAGACATAGTATATACTTAAATACATTGTCAAATAACTAATGATTAAGAAATGCTGCCCGTCCTGTAATCATATTTGAGCCCCTACTAAGAGCATATGAAAGTCTCTCATCCATATTCCAGGCCCCTAACTCCAACCGATCTCTCATAGGCCTCCTTACTTTCCACCCACTTCTATTTTTATTCATATCCTATAACTAACATGTGACCTTATTCCCATCTATTCTATTAATATATTTCAATATTTCCATGGGCACAATAGTAAGCACTGGTAAAATTTCATTTACAAAGCACAAAATTGCATCTACAAGTATCAATAAATTAGGCGTCAATAAAAAAATCAATAACCTCGGAAGTTTCCGGGCCATGGCGCGCATCCTGGCAGTTGCTCCCGCGACCGGATGAGAGCTCGAGTAGTAGGAGCTCCTACATGTAGGAGTCCGGGGCAACGGATGAGAGTCGGGGCTCAGTTGAGGTCTCGGTTGGAGACGATTTTTTACCCCAAAACTCTCAAAACCGGGATGAGAGTTCGAACGAGGCATCGGTTGGAGATGTGCTCTAAAGAACGACCAGACCTGGCCGACTGCTCACGTAGTTAGCAGCATGAAGACACCAGTGCACTTTCACAAACATAATTCTACCTGCATGCGTGCCTCCATCCGGCCGTTGTCACCGTTAATGGTCCCCCTGTTACGTTTTGTCTAAGCCGTGTGAGCCAATGAGAGCTCGCTGATCTCGCGTGTTAGTACGTACGAGGTCGCACACACATGGCATCTACATATACATATACACATCAACTGTAGAAAAAGAAAACCAATTACTCATCGGCAAGTAGCCAGCCAGCAAATGGACCACACACACACAGGCCGGTATGCACCACCTAAACATAATCAACCGGCACACTAACACGCACGTATCAGGTGGTTCAACAAAATGCCTGCATGAATAAATACACCAACAAAAGTTGGCAAAGGAAGTACGGCAAGCAGCTGCGAATTGATTTGCTTGTCTGCATGCACATATAAAAAAATTAACAAAAAAGTTGACCTATTTCTGAAATTAGCATACATTTTGCATTTCAAATTTTGAGCGAAACATGCATGCTAGTACTCAAGAGACAGACAAAGCAATAGCTAGTAATAAGTTTACATAAAAAGAATAGTTACCCAAACAATAACAATATTTAAACTGCATGGAACCGATCGATGCGCAATTTTAGATATTGTTGTACTTGTAATTTAGTGGTCATATACAGACAGATTACTCAGATGGGTGACTTTGAAAAGTCACTTCTCATAGGTAGGTCACACCGTCACAGTACAAATTACGTAATTAAGTAAGGTGCACGACGAGGCCCTAATTAAGCAAATTAAGTGCAGCTGTTACGGGCGCGAGCTGATTAGCGCACGTTGCCTAGGTCTTAATCAAGAAAAGTAACAAAAAGAAAGGCGATTAGTATATGGCCGGCCCTCGTGCCAAAGACGACTATCACTAGTTATTCTATAGCTAGGGTGCTCTTTCTTTGAGGGCTATAGCTTCTAGGTACCACCAAAAGCTTAAGTAGGCACTAACCACTACTATAAACAACTCTCTGAAACCGTAGTTAATGTTTTGCCTTTGCCCTGTTCCGTGGATCATCATCACTGTCAAGCTAGAGTTCAGTGATCTTGATTGATTTGGATACTCCTCCCTTTCAAATTATTGGCCACTTCGGTTTTGTCCTAAGCCAAACTTTTCAAACTTTGTTTGACCAAATTTATAGAAAAAGTATCAACGTCCACAACATCAATTTAGTTTAATTAAATCCACCATGTAATATGTATTGACAGTGTAATTATTAAGTATAGTGAGAATTAACGTTGACAACATCATTCTTCTCAAATTTGCTCAAAATTAGAGAGGTTTGACTTATAACAAAATTAAATTGATTAATAATAATTTGGAACAGAGAAAGGAGGGGCTGCTTGGTTGCCCGTCGAAAATCGCCAAGCCGTCAGTTTGGCACGCCACACGAGTCTGAGGCTGCTGCTTGGTTGGTGACGGAGCTTAGGCGGTGGCAGCTTTTCGCTTCATATTTTTTGCCATGGCTGCGGCGCCCAGATTCTGCGCCTTACTTGCGGCGGCTCCACAAATAAAGCGTGGCAGGCGGTGGCTGTGAAGCAAACACGCCCGTAGTAGCCCGTAAAAGATGAGGCTGGGGATGAACGACGACTATATATAACTATATGCATACAATATATATCCAGCTACTTTGGAGAACGAAATACTAAGCCACTTTCTGCAAAGCTTCCTTTGCTAAAGCAAGCAACACACTCTCTGCACTCACGACATAAAGTGAGCTTGCACTGCACATACTATATGCCATTAGTAGTAGTGGTGGTGTGTACTTTCTCTGCATGTATGTGTGGCGAGATTGGGGCCGATCGAGTGACTTAGCTTGTGTTCAATAATTGTGTTGGAGAGATGATGAGGAGCATATATACAATGAGCTGATCAATGAGCTACGCAATCCATTTGCGATATTGTTATTGAACTGGGAGATGAGAGGGTACTTTCATCTCACGCCCTATGCATATTTTATCGACGCAAGTTGCAATCTTAACTTGACGCTGTTTGTCTAGTTAGAGCATGCTATACTTTTTGAAAGCTAGCACTAATACGCATGGTGTTAGTTGCTGTGATCGATCTAGTAGGGGCCAATGGGCCAACGCATGCCCTGCCTGCGTGGTAATAAACTATTACGACTATGTTGCAGCGTTTGTAGTCTGATGTACTTCAACTTGTACCAAAGCATGGCATAGTATGTTTTTCAAAACAAAAAAAAACAGGTGATGCATATTTTTAGATATTAGAAAAAAATCTAGGCTTTTACATCTCCAATGCATATGGCCATCATGGCTTATTGCATCATTCAAGTAGACGATATGAGAGAACGGGGTAACAAAGCAATTTAAAATATAAAAGGTCATGCATCATCAACCACCTAGCCTCCGATGAAGCCTCTACCCGTTTCTTGGTGAGGAAACTCTTGGTCACTACTTCCTCCATTTCAAATTGTAGGTTGTCTTGACTTTTCTATGTGTATAGATATTATTATGCATCTAGATATAGTACATATCTAGATGCATCTAGATATGTACTATATCTAGATGCATAATAATATCTATGAACCTAAAAAAGTAAAATGACCTACAATTTGGAACGGAGGGAGTACTTCCTATGATATCTGCTCTTTCTTCCTTCTTCTACAGTAATGTCCATCATGGATCTGCCACTATATGCCCTCAAAAATTGCCTATTCAAAAGAGCTCATTGATTTATTATTAAGAGCAATACCATTGCCCTCAAAAACTATCGATGGCTTTCATAAGTCCCGACATAGAATATTGTTTAGTTTTCCAGGCACTTGAGTGAGCGATTTACCACATAGATACTTGGGTTTTTTAGAAGCCTCTGCCAAGCCCATTCCCGTTAAGTAACTTATAAAGCCAGTTGCTGCAAAGACACTTACTTTTGACATATATATACATCATCAGCAATTCCCAATCTACCTTGATTTTTCGGTTGGCATAACATGGACCATTTTGCTCTCTGTCCTAAATTGTAGTTCGTTTTGACATTTCTATATTAATAATTTTTGTTATAAATAGTAAAACTATAAATCTAGAAATGTAGAAATGCAGAAACGACCTACAATTTGGGACGGATGAAGTATTATTATCACTCACGTATACGGCATAGAGCAAGGGACGGATGCATGAACTGAATAACGCACGATCGATGAGCATTTATGCAAAGCATGGCCGTAGAGCTATACTTTGACGGAAACTAGTCGCGCGCCGGCGCCACGGAGAAGAGAGGTACGTACGGTAGAGCGAGCGCTTTGCATTGGGCGTTGGCTGGAGGAAGAAGATGAATAATGTAAGAATGAAAGAAACGTCGTTTATGCGTTGGATAATGGAGACCATGCGGAATGTTGGAGTGGTAAAATCAGCTTCATTTGGAGGGGCATTTCGTTTGTGTGTCCTGATGGTACCGATTATTGGAGGGGCATTTACGTCACCATCATCGCTCGCTCAATGATACGCGTATGTTCCATAAGCTAGGGTGCTGGAACTGGAAGCCGGGTGCGTGACGCATCCGAACTCCTGCTCCGCATGGAAGTGTGGCCGGCCTATGCGTACGTGCCCTGCCCATCCAGCTGCCGTCTCGTCCCCGGCGGCGGCGGCTGCTGCTGCTTTGGAAGTGCGCTGCCCGTCGCTGGAGCCGGCCGGGTTTCAGTTCGCTTTACACTTTGCTGGTGGCCCGGCCGGTCGGCCGGTCTCGCTGGCAGGCTTCGCACGCAGGTCGTCGCTCGCTCGATCTATCGGGGTCTCCATCTGCCTGGAGTCTCCCTACTGCGATCCGGGTCCAGTAGTCGGTGACTGCAAGTGAACGAGAAAAATTCGAATTTGATGGATCTGAAACCGGCCGGTCGTAGGAGAAGTATAAAATGGTTGCATATGCAGTACTATGTGCCAAGCTCGGAGTCTTCTTCATATTGACAACAGTAGCAGAATCATATCGCTTGCCTCATACTGATGACAAGAAAACTACGCGGGCTATATGATCCAGATTCCAGTCCAAGTAATGATCATTGCAGGGCAGGCAAATGCAGGCCAGGCGAACAAAAATTTCAAGGTCAGAGACCAGAGTGCGATGAATTCATTATATCTCTACATACATTCTGCACCGAATCATTCTATTCCAGGACTTGGGTGCGTACGTGAACGTACCGTCATCGATGGGCCCTAACCGACGACGACGCATGGCATCGTCGGTTCACATTAGGTCCTGGTCTCCGTCATCTATAGATGCTGATGCGTCTTCTTCTCTTCGTCGTCGTTCCATGGTCATTTATCGGCAGGCGTACACATGCATGCACTGCATGGTCCAGGCGCCGAAGTGGACGACGATGGAATCTCGCGGCGAAACTCCGGCCAACTTCTTCTTCCCTTCCATCCTGAGGCATACGCGCGCGCAGAGCACGTAGATGCAGGCGTGCACCGCGTGCTCGTTGTCCTTTGTCCATGCCGGATTTGCGTTGCATATTGGTTGCCAGCGAGACAGCAGGGGGACCTCGGGCCTCTGCCCGCCAATCGGCACGCGATGAACTAGGAAATCACGCGGTTCTTGCAAGTCTCGAGTCAAATCCATATGCCTTTTTAACTTGTGATGATGGTCTACACGCTATAGTAATCACGCTAGAACGGTCGTGGATGTTGACATCTTAAACTCCATAGTGTCCTTTTTATGCTTGATTGAAGCTGAAACGATGTAGTACGAAAATATAACCGATTCGGGTCTGGAGATTGAAACTACCGGGAGGAGGGACAGTCCCCAGTTGCGGCGCGGAATTTGTGCTTTGTCTTTAATTTTGCCGGCGGCCATGACCTTCCTTCCTTGGAGCACGACGCTTTGCCATCCTCCTCCTCCGTATTATGCTTCGGCGGACACCGGTGTCATCGTACTAGATCGGGTAACCACGAGACGGCGACGGCGACGGCGACGGCGTGGCGCACTCGTGCGCGGAGCCACGGCACCTGTTCTGTCCCTAACTTCCTATGAGCCGCCGCCGTACGTGCGAGCTGCGGCACGCGCACACGTCGCAACTGGCCGGATTAGCACGGACGCACGGCTAGCTAGGAAAACAATCCAACATTATGGCCATGTTTAGTTTCCATCAAAATTCCAACTTTGACACTATACAAAAAAAAGATTCACTATCACATCAAACTTGCGATACGTGCATGGAGTACTAAATGTAAATGAAATAAAAAACTAATTGCACAGTTTTGTTGTACTTTGCGAGACGAATCTTTTGAACCTAATTAGTTAATTTTTGGACAATAATTCACAAATACAAACGAAATGTTACAGTTGCGCATTTATGACAAACTTCCAACTTTGGTACTCCCAAATTGGGAACTAAACAAGACCCATGTTTTGGTTTGCACCATGCATGGTTCGACGAACGTAACGGCCAAGAAGCTGACCGATGAGCACCGGGGGTCGTGCAAAGGGATGAGAGATGCGATGCTTTGTGTCATGACATTGTGTGGGGCGTGTTGACTATACGAGTACGAGCGATGGAACGTCGTTGTCGTCGTCAATAATTCATTCATTTCGTCAGTCGTGGCATGGCATCGATGGAGAGGTGTACCGTGTACGTGCGTGCGTGAGCTAGCTCCGATCCGTACGTCTGGCACGTCAGGTGTGCTGCATGGCAAGCGATTCAACGAGGTCCCCCGGCGTGTTGGGCAGTAGGCACACGTCGGACCGGCCGGGGGCCGAACAAGCCGGACGGCCGGCAGCCGTGTACCAGCCGCAACGGCGGCCGGACCACCCTATCTCCTAGGACTGTCGGTCGCGGCTTTGAACTGGCTAGGAAAGCAGAATGTGAACTATCTACGGCGGCTTTGAAGGGGACTGTAGACTGGGCCCGATCGCTAGCGGTGTATACGTTCATATGCTCTTCTTGGCACGTTTGGCTGTCAAAGCTAGCTAATGACTTGTTGCTTTGTTACCATTACTGTTCCTGGGAATTTGCATGCCATGTCTCGTCACGCAGCAGCCTTTACCTTATTCTACTCCACGAGCTAGCTAACGAAACAACTGTTCAGGAGCAAACGCTCTACTGGGCATCACCCGCCGTAGCCTTTCCCTGCTGCCGGCCATCCTCTCTTGCTATCCGACGCAGCAGGTGATGAGTGACATGCATGTGCTGGTGAATTGAAATGTCAAGTAAATACTTTTATTTGTCAAGTAGCTTGTCCACACATGGGCAATTTGGCATGGCATACATGCCCACGTGGCATGGCGTTGATTAAAATTCATATAACATTGAATATTCGGACGTTAATGAGGAGAACTAAATATGAGCTAATTATAAAACTAATTAGACTAATTCACGAGACGTATCTATTAAGTCTAATTGATTCATCATTAGCACATGTTTACCGTAGCACTATATTGTCAAATCATGGACTAATTAGGTTTAATAGATTCATCTCATAAATTAGTCTCCATCTGTGCAATTTATTTTATAATTAGTCTATATTTAATGCTCCTAATTAGTATCCAAACATTCGATGTGATAGGAATTTTAGAAGATCGGGGGTGTTTGGATACACCCTACTAAAGTTTAGCACGTGCCACATCGGATGTTTGGATGCTAATTAGGAGTATTAAATATAGGCTAATTACAAAACTAATTGCACAGATGGAGTCTAATTCGCGAGACGAATCTATTAAGCCAGTCCATGATTTGACAATGTGGTGCTACAATAACCATTTGTTAATGATGGATTAATTAGGCTTAATAGATTCGTCTCGCGAATTAGTACAGAGTTCTGCAATTAATTTTATAATTAGCTCATATTTAGTCCTCCTAATTAATATCCGAACATTCGATGTGACAATGCTAAAATTTAGTACATCGTATCAAACACTGCTGAGGGACCAAATACCCACTAAGCAAAATCAGAGTTGCAATAGGCCGCGGCGGAAAGGGCGAAAGGCAACGGCACACATTCTTTTTCTAGCATGAGTTTCTTTTATTAAAAACTGTTTTCCGCTCTGTCCGTCCGACCACGAGCGGCCAAACGAGACGAGATGGAGATGGGACTTGGCTGACTTGACCAATCCAGCCAGTTGGGGTGGCAGCGCAGCGCAGACTGCGACGCCATCCATCATCTCATCTGCCACCGCTCTTTCCTGTCAGTTCAGGGCCAAGCTTTCTTCTTTTCCATGCTTGCAGCAGCAACACCAGCGGCGTACACAACCCCTCCCATGCATGATGGCAGCGGGGAAACCCAAGCACGCAGCCAGACCAGACGAGCCTTGCTTGCACGGGTCAATGCCATGGATGCAACGTGACGGATCTCCATTCCTGCGCCTGCGTGCGTCGTCGCTCACATGCCCGCTGCGTTTTTCTTGTTTTCGGAATGCGGTGGTCACTCTCTCGCCCCACACTGTATAACGGTCAAACCCAAAAACATGCTGCTTGTCAATGCAATGCAGCAGCCTTCAAATTGGCTACCAGCCTACCACTCCTAGCAGTGCTCGTTTACAGAAAAAGGATCGATCAACAGAAAAGATGACTCTGTTTTTTCAAAAAAAAAAAAAAACAAGAAGACTCGCCTGGTACGACTACAGCTACAGCATCAGTCCGTCACAGTAGCAGCAGTTTAGAATTTTAGATATTTGTATGTAACAGAACCCCGCCATGGGTAGTTTTGTACATGTACATCTCTGCTGGGAGCTGACATGCCTCCTGCTGACTCTCTACTGTATCTGTCTGCAGTGGCAGCATCAGCACAGTACTGCGGCACAACTTGCATCCATCTGGTCTGGCCCTGGATAGACCTCACTCACTCACACTCACATCTTTTCCCCCCCGCTGAGTTCATTGATTCTTTTATTTCAAAAAAAAAAGTTCATTGATTCTTCCATCCATCCCACGAGACTGCAAATTTGAAACCTTGCCTTTCTTTTAGAGTTCAAGTTTCGCTGGACGTAGGAAAAACAAAAATAAACAAGGACCCAAATTTGCCTCGTAGCGTATCTCCTTCGACCGAAGCTTTGACCAGGGCTGGCTCTCGGATGCCTAGACCTTTTATTTACCGTCCTACCCCTCGACAGCACCCTGTACAAAATCTAGGTCTTGGTGGGGTAAAGGTAAACACAAAGATTAACTCTCCCTCTCCCTCTCTCTCTCAACTGCAGATTAGTACTGCCGCGAGGAAGATACGACTCTTGACCATAGGTCAACCTGTGAAAACTAGGAAAGAATAGTAGGAGTAGCTATACAAGTTAGGGGAAAAGACTTGGAACTTGGACCTCACGTAGGTGCATCGGCAGTGGAGATAAATAATCCTCATTAGGGGAATAAAACTATGCTAAAGAAGGCGCAAATACCTTTGCTTTGCTAGAGGGACCACATCATGAACACAAAGGTGGCAGCGAGTAGGACACACCGCATTATTCATAAGCCAGCCAGCCCATGGGCATGGAACTTCAGCCTAGGTTAGGTGCTTTAAGAATGTGTTACTTTTCTGGTGTAGTTGTAAACAAATTTGTCTACTGCTTACAATGAATAAGTTACTAGTTCGTTTTAGTTCCATGAAAGCTAATTTGCTAGTCCCTGTATTCTAAACGCGGAACCTGTACTTTTATCTTTGAAAAGCCGAGAAGTACATGTACTATATGTCGGGGCGAATCTTGAAAATAGTATCGTATTGCTTTTCACCTCTACCACCCTTCCCGACAATTCCCTTGTCAACTAGGGGAGCTATTTTATACTTCATGCATCAAAATCTGTGATAAAAAATCACAAAAAATCACATGGCTAAATGTTTGAAACTCTAAACAGTAGGCAAACCTTAGGGACTATGAAAAGAAGCCTGCGTGTGCCCATAGCCTGATGCATTTGAGAATGTATGTACACTTTTGGAAGTGCAGGAAGCAATACTCGGCCTCATGATGGTGCTGTGGCTGCGATTTGTGAACATGATCATGTCAGCTGAGATGAGGCAGCATAGCAGCAGCTGCAGCAGCAGCAAGCCAGCAAACACAACAACACAGGGAGAAAAAGAAAGCTGTGGCTGCCTACCCTCCCTCTCTCTCCTTTTCTTCCCCCCCAGGCATCCATCCCTTTCCTAACTTTTGTACTTTTCCCCCCCTACAAAAGGTGAAGGGAGGAGCCCTGCACTTAAGTAGTCCTTCTCACCCAGTGCCTCCTCTCCCTCTACGAAGAGTCCCTGTTACTAGTATTTTAAGGGAGGAGTGGTGCAGGCAGCTTGGTAGCTCATCTTGCCCATTTGTTGGTGCACAACAGATGGAAAAGCTGCACTGACTGAGAGCTGAGCTTCCTTCCACCCCCTAAAAAGAAGAAACCAATCCTCAAGGAGGCAAAGGCTACTGCTTGGCTGCTGCTGGAGGAGCAAAAGGAAGGAAAGGCAGCAGCTAGTAGCTAGCAGCAACCACCAAAGAGGGGGAATCCTCCTCCCTCTGCTTCATTGGCTTCTGGCTCTTCTTCCCTTTCCCTCACTCCCTTTGCTCCAGAATCCATATATGGAGTAGCTGCTTCTCTTTTCCCTCTCTCTGATCTGAATCTTTTGGCACGTCCATCTGCTTGTTGATTTCATGCTCCTCCCATCCCACCTACTCTCCCCAACCACACGCACCTTCTCTCCCTGTATGTTACTTACTGGCATTGGTAAATAAAGCGAGTGAACAGTGGCGGTGAGGTGCCCCCGCTCTGGGCAATTATTGCCACCTTTGGAGTTTGGAGTCCTCCAATAGGAGTCTCCTCCTGTGCTGTCTGCAGCAACCACTGTCCCTCCTCCTCCCCTTCCATCTCCGACCTCCCTGCTCTCGCTCGCTCCCTGTGCCTGATCCCTTCCCCCGCCTTCCTTCCTCCGCTGCCTCCTCCTGCTCCTAGTGGCTGCTGTTCTTGGATTCTTAATTGCATGCTGTCGCTGCTGCTGTGATCTCTCTCTTTCTGCTCATCATCCATTCCTTTTCTGCCCCTCCTGTCCTCCTCCACAAGCTTTTCCTCGCAATCAACTTTTCTTTTCGGTCTCTCACTCTCCCTCTAGTCTGTACTCGCCGCCTCTCGCTCTTCGCTGAGGCTGAGCAGCCGTTGGTTGGTTGTCTCCGACGACCTTCTTGCTTCGGTGCACACAGACGACGCTGCCACAAAGCCGTTTCGCTTCAAGCAGCCATCGCGAGCTATCCTGCTTCTCCGTGAGTCCCGACACAAGGAAGAGAAGATCCCGAGGTACGCAGCGTACGGGAGGCGTCGTTCTCGTCTTGCCATGGACTGGGACGCCAAGATGCTCCCCGCGTGGGACCTCGGCACGGTGGTCGGCCCCAGCAGCGGGGGCGGGGGCGGGGTCGTCGCGGCCGCGGGCGGCGGCGGAGGCGGAGGCGGAGGCGGGGCGCTGGACCTGAAGCTGGGCGGGCCGACGAGCTGGAGGGCGGCGAGCACGACCACCGCGGCGGCTGCCCCGTTGCCGTTCCCACCTGCGCCACCGCCGCGGGCGTCGTCGTCGTCGTCCGCGCCGGCGAAGCGGGCGCGCCCGGGGCAGGCGCAGCAGGCGGTGCCGGCGTGCTCCGTGGAGGGGTGCGCGGCGGACCTGTCCAAGGGCCGCGACTACCACCGCCGGCACAAGGTCTGCGAGGCGCACTCCAAGACGCCCGTCGTCACCGTCGCCGGCCAGCAGCAGCGCTTCTGCCAGCAGTGCAGCAGGTTCGTATTCCTACACCATAACACGACGCCCGCCGCGCGCGCGCATGCATCCATCCTGCTTATTCTTGGATCCCCCTCTCCCCTCCTCAAAACTCATGATTCTCTTTTGGTTTCTTGCTCGAATAATTCAATCCGGAGCTCTCTAGATACCTCAGCTCTGTCTGTCCATGGCTGTCGCACGCGTGTTTTTCCTTGGACGCGTCCCTGCTTGATGCTCCTACCCCGGGGGCGGTGAATTTTTTTTCCCTAGTAATTACCATCACGTCCAAGTACAATAACACCACTGTCTGTCTGCAGTCTACTGCTCTGCATTAAGCATGGTGGTTAGTTTAGCAGCGCTAGAGCTGCAAGAACTCGCTGTCAGCTGCACCTGCAACTCCTTTAATTGCCATCGCGATGTTTGGCGCCTTGCAATTGACTGAACGACGTGCGACAGCCAAAACTTCCGGCATCCGTCGGTCTCGCACGCACGGTCAAAAGCAAAAGTAAGTAATCAACCTGCTAAAACACTGCGAGCAACGCCGACCAAAGAAAGATCCAATTTCTTTGCAAAAGTCGAAACAGAACTCTGCCAGAAACTCGATTTGGACAGCCAAACCTGCAGTAGAATTGAGCGTGACGGCCGGGCCTTTTTACAGAAGTAAAATATAAACGTGGGCCGGGAATGAGATTAACCCCTGAGCACTCACCACTCAGCTCCTGGTCCTGGATTTGTCATGGTCTGAACACGTCCTGTGACACCACCGCCAAGCCAGCCGGCTGCCGCTGCATGCGCGCCCGTGCTCGCAGGGTGTGTCCCTACGACAACGCAGCCATGGGCCGGGAGGCAGGTGCAATGGAACTGGACTTTGAGCTCAGGTCCATGCCTTGCCTCCCCATCCTTGTCAGGGCTCACTCGGACAACAATTTTTCCCTTCTGTTCTCTGATGTGTGCGCGTGCGTCCCTTTCGTCGTCGTCGTTGTCCCGCGTGGCTCGCCCATGCTTTCCACATTCTGTGGGCTTGTTTTCAAAGGCCTCAATCAGTTGCATCCGGTGTTCTAGAAGAGAAGGATCTGAAATTTCCCCAGGTAGGAGTAGCTCGGTTTGTCTTCTCCACATTCAGATTCATCATCAAGTTCCAAATATCCTAGGGCGTGCCGTGTGCCGTGAAGGTTACATGGCTTCAGTTTCGGGTCTTCTTGTGGTCAACTGCAGTGTGTTCCATGTGGTGGTAGCTGGTTTACTGTAGTTGATGCCATGAGTTGACCAGATCGGAGGGAAGAAGCCAACTTGCCATTTTTGAACTTGATGATAGTATTTGATAACGTTCTTGAAGTGTGGCGAATCCAGCTTCAGCTGCCGAGTCCTTACGGTCGGTGGAATTGTTTCTTCTTTGCAGGTTTCATT
The DNA here is from genome assembly GCF_005286985.2 of Setaria viridis. Classification (NCBI taxonomy): domain Eukaryota; kingdom Viridiplantae; phylum Streptophyta; class Magnoliopsida; order Poales; family Poaceae; genus Setaria; species Setaria viridis. Next base: position 44,323,573 of record NC_048267.2, read on the forward strand.
CGCTCGGGGAGTTCGATGATACGAAGAGGAGCTGCAGGAAGCGCCTTGATGGACACAACCGGCGCCGCCGCAAGCCGCAGCCGGACCCTCTCAACCCTGGAGGCTTGTTTGCTAACCACCATGGTAGATCCATTCCTCCTTACACGGCAATTAGTTTTTATCTTTATGCAAAGCAAACACATGTCAACTGGCATTGAACATACATGCATGAGCAATCGAGCACAAAGTTTAACGGGAGGAATATTACCTTGTTTAGAGCTGACAACACTGAGTAAGTTGAGCGATGGAAGGAAGAGCAGAGATTTCAGACATTTATTTGTTCTTTAAGGGTGTGTTTGGATTAGGATCATTATGTGGCACAACGGGAAGCACAGCTTATAATTATATTAGTTTGTGATCTGAGGCACGGCTTACTGAACCTATTACAGGATCAGTATCTTTCATTTGAAGGATCATGTGCTCCTCGCCTGTCAGTACCATGCAACAAATCATTTCACACGTTACAAGTGCTACCAGCCATTCATTTTCTTTCCCGAGAGGAGGGGAAAAGGAACATGGTTACCCTAAGTCCTTCTCTACATGATGAACGTAGGCTGTGGTGGAAAGCTACCGCAGTTTAATTAGTCTACATGGATGTCCATTTCCGAGAAATACCTGTCTTAGTGATCAATCCAGAAGATACATGTCTGACCTTGAAATTTCTCTGAAGCTCTGTGGGCCTTACCAGCTAGTAATGTAATCTGATCGAAATATGCTGGCCTCTGCAGTTCTGAACACCCAAAGTCTTAAAAACCATGGATAATATCTGAAAGATGGGTTTTACTGCATTATACCATGGTTCTATCGCAAATCGAATACCCCCATGAACAAACTTATGCTTGGTACATGTACTGTTGATGCATTGGCTCGCTGCTGATCTGGCCTAATATCATCTTTCACTTGCAACACCAGAAATCTAACAGCGGTTCACTTTGCCATGTCCAGGAGTGACAAGATTCGCGGCGTACCCACAGCTCTTCGCTTCATCCTTGGCAGATCCCAAATGGCCGGTCGTCAAGACGGAGGCCGACGTGTTCCAAGACCAGTACTACCCGGCCGTCCACCTCAATGGCGCCGGCTCCCTCTTCCACGGCAAGGACCGGAAGCACTTCCCATTCCTGACCAACCACCACCACGGCGGCGAATCGGCAGGGGCCTTCGGCAGCCAGCCATTCACCATCACCACCGCTTCCTCAGAGAGCTGCAGCAAGCAAAGCAACGGCAACTGTGCTCTCTCTCTTCTGTCAGACAACCCGACACCGGCACAGACGGCCATGATCCCCACCGCGCAGCCCCTCGGCGCCACGCTGCAGTACGGCGGCGCGGCACGGGTCCCCGACGGCGGCGACGTCTCGCTCGCCGGGATGTCGTACGTGAGGTTGGGAGACAGCAAGCAGGCATCCATCCTGACCACATCTACCAGCCACACCACAGTTGCTTCTCCTGGCCCTGCTACGCAGCTGCAGTACTACTACCATGTGAGCGGTGGCGATCAGGGCAACAGCCCGGATGGTGCCGCCATTCAGGCCATTCCCTACTCATCGTGGTAGACGATCTCTGATCCATCAGGTGCTAGGCAGTCGCTCTTGTTGTTCACCAAATATATCGGTTGTAATACTAAGTAGTCTTGATGATACTGAAAACTTCGACAAGCAATGTCCATTCTTTCAGCTTTAATTATCCTAATAGTTCTAATTTATGGAAATCTACCAAATTACGATTCAGAATCTCGCAAATGAGTGCTTTTCATAGCCTTCACGGTTGTGTTTGTTAAATTCTGGAGGTAATTCTATTTATTTCGTTTGGCCATCCACTTGCTTGGTACTAAAACTAGTTGAGTCGCAAAGACTGGTGAAAGACAAACTGTACTGAAAGTCAAGAAATCGCCCGAAATTCAGATGTCCCTGATTACTCTAATCACGTGGATCTGCTTGTTTTTCGCATGCGGCACATGTATAGGTCATGCTGAATAATAGTGATTATATTAAGTGTTCTTGAATGTTGATGGACCACTTCTGTAGCCTGAGTTCTAGGGACAAACAAGTTGGAGATTCAGACAACTATGCTACACTGTGCATATTTTTACTCTCTGTTCCTTGTGTCTGAAAACAATTTAGTAGTACTGAAGAATATGTTACACTGCAATAGATGATGTGGAGCATAGCTAGGCCAAAGCGATAGATCAATTCCACACGTGGTAACAGATTATGCTTAATATTGGGTCCAGGCCTTAAGAAGCTCTTGATAGCCCAACAAAGTACCGTACATATCGGAACAAGGGCTCAGAAGATGAAACTGCTACACTGAGTCCTCCTTCCATCCAGTTTCTTGTAAAACTAGTTCACAACAGGAAAAGAAGAAAAGATGAGGCCATGGACTGCAGGAGCTACTGCCCTACTTGTACCTAGATCCATGGCAATCCAGAAGACATTGCTGTAAATAATAACCTCTTCTGGACTTTGTAGTTTCTACTCATCTTCACCTCCTACATATTATGTTCATTCTTGAAGCGCTCCCGGACGGCCAGAATGAAAGCCGACGCCCTCTCGTCGATGTCGTCGACGTAGGAGGCGCTTGCTGCTGCACCTACAGGAGAGGGCTTGAGCTGGTGTGTAACACTTACAGCAGAGTTGCCCTGGGGCTTGACGTACTTGGAGTAGACCATTGCCACCTTGCCCTTGGCACCTCTAGCACTAGTCTTCGTCATTGCCTCCATTTGTTGGCTGTTGGCTTGCTTGGTTGGTTGGTTGCGGTGGTTGCTTGGCAATGCAGGAGCGAGGCCCTGTATATATATGCAGGTTGGTGTGTGATCCATTGGATGCGAGTGACAAACTTTGCCCATGTATGCCAGCGGATAACATCTTGCATGCAGAAAGAATCAATGAATCATTTTCCATACATTTTCCAAGATGCTGGATATATGCGCATCTTAATCATCCGTGTATTCGTGTTTCGCACGGGAGAACTTGATGAACATTGACTGACAAGCGAGTCCCGAGATGAGAAGGGTCCAGTGACGAGCGAGCGAGAGTAGTCAGGAAAGCTCAGTAATCCTTTTGTAACTGCAGTCTGCAGGTGCTCACCAGTCACCATGGCAGGCCATGTTGTGTCCTCTTGATAAGATCCGGGTCAAGGTCTTTGGCCCCGTTCCTTTTTTCCAGATCAGAAAAGATCTTTTGATTTGAATATACCTTTGGACAATACGTTGCAACAGATTATTGAAGCAATTTTAATTATCATATCCTAGATCAAAAGATTCCTCTCTATCCTTTGTGATACATCCATGAAACATCACTTTGGTCACTAATAGTTTTGATTCCGAGTATATGTTCTAATCCTCACAAGTGACTTTTGTCGGTTTGCCGATTGCCATGCATGGACTGACTTCCAGCCTTCCGGGGCAGACTGGCAGTGCACAAGTACTTGGGAACCAAGAACAAACAACTAAACTTACACAGTAATTCATGCAGTTCTTTTCAGCAACAATGACGAGAGAAACTTGTCAAGTAACTGAAGCTCTTCACAAAAGCAACTTTGAGGTTCTGACTGGCCTGCGGTAATTTCCATAGGCAGGCAACAAGCTAGCAAGTCTCACTGCATGCCTATTAGTGCACCACCAAGTGGCACGAGCGCATCAAACAGGCGATGCAAAGAAGCTGAAATATCTTTCTTGAAACTTGGAATTATTAGGAGGACAAAAGTACAGGTTGCGAGAGACGTCCACTACTGCCTCTTACCTAGTTGATCGCCGGACGCCGGGACAAAATCTGAAGCTTTTTGGCCGGCAAAAGATGGGGGCGCTTTACAGCGTGGTGCGTCGACCACTCGTCCACTCCAATCCGGTCTAGCAGCAGCAGTTGATCCTCATACGCATCTGGCTCCGGTACCATTGGCGACGGCCTGACTGAGCAGAGCAGTGGTAGGAATCCATGGGAGAGGTGCAGCCCTGGCAGATAGATAGATCCATCATCATTCACGGAGAGGATAGAAAGCGTCGCCGCCGCTGCAGCGAGCGAACTTACTAGTGGCTGTTTGATCCTTAGCTAAAGTTTAGCGTATTTAGATTCTTAAGCTGAAGTTTAATCCTTATCATATTGAATCTTCGATGCTAATTAGAAGATTAAATATGAGCTAATTATAAAACTAATTACATAGATGGAGGCTAATTCGCGAGACGAATCTATTAAGCACATATTAAATATATACATATATTATGTACATTATGCAGTAGACCAATAATAGTAAACGAAAGTGGCTAATTATTGAATAAAAAGCCCTTTTAACTCAGTGGTAGAGTAATGCCATGGTAAGGCATAAGTTATCGGTTCAAATCCGATAAAGGGCTTTTCACTTAGTGGTAGAGTAATGCTTCGGTAAGATGGAAGTCATCGGTTTGAATCCGAGAAAGTACTTTTCTACAAAATCCATTCATTTTTTTAAATGTCTCCATTTTTCATGAATTTTATGACTTTGTTTAGTGCAAGATGCCGATATTTTTGGTCTTAACACTAAACAAAGCACAGAGTTTAAATTGCAAAAAAAAATGAAATTGGACTGTTTTTCCTGTTAGAGCAATCAAATCCATACCTGTAATGAACTAATCTATACTCCTAATGTATTCTTATTCTATACCCTTTAAACGAATTTCCTTAAAAAGTAGGGGATGATCCATGAATTAACCTAACCCTCAACTAAAAAAATCCTATAAAAGCATAACAGAAAAGTAGTAAAGACCTTTTCCTTTGATCTAGTTATACTCTTCGAGTATATTGACAATTCCAAAAAAACTGCTCATACTATCATTATAGTATAATGACGAGTGGTTGTATATGGCGCTATCGTCTATTGATGCCCCTATCGTCTAGTGGTTCAGAACATCTCTCTTTCAAGGAGGCAGCGGGGATTCGACTTCCCCTGGGGGTAGGGAGTATTATAAAAAGAGGTTAATCATAGATTATCAAAAAGCCTAGAAAAAATCTTCCTGGATCGATGCCCGAGCGGTTAATGGGGACAGACTGTAAATTCGTTGACGATATATCTACGTTGTTCAAATCCAGCTCGGCCTAAAAATTTAGGGCTTCGTGAATATGAACTAAATCCATTATTCTGTATGGAAGAAAAAAATGTCTGATCCGTAGAAATAAAGGATAAAGAAAAATGGGGAAATTTTTTCTTAATCCATATCTCTCTGATTCTTTATCTTATAAAGAAAAGAGTTTTTCTTATGGAAAGGCAGATTATCGTTTATTTTTAGGGATAAAAAATCACAACATACTAGAAATATATTCGTCTCGTGAATTAGCCTCCATCAATTGATCTTGTAATTAGTTTATATTTAATATTTTTAATTATTATCATATTGTAATTAGTTTATATTTAATATTTCTAATTAGTATCTATATGATATATAAGGGACTAAAGTACGTGGAACCGGAGCCTTATCTGCACCAATGGATCGGCGGAGGATGTGGCGGCATATTCTGTCCGTTTACGCCTGGTATAGGATCTCAAGACGCGACCGCCTACCCCTACCCGAGTTCCAATTCCTCGGGGAGCCCTGCTCGGCCGGCTAACCGCTACGATCTTGGCCTCCAACACCGACTCAGCTCCGCGTCATCTAATCTGATCCCGCTGCAGGCTGCCACACCTGCTTCTGCTGCTGCGTGCTGGCGGCGCATGCCCTTTACCGTCCCCGTTCACACAGCTTTCTTTCTTGTTTTTTACCGCACCGCCATGGCAACTAGCCGCACGCGGACACACACGGGCCGTGCATCCGGCTGGCGGGGTCCACGCACCGTGCCCACCGCGCATGGCTGCCGTGTGCGGCTGCGGTTCAGGATTCCCAGGGCCCAGGCAAGTGGAGTTTTCGTGAGGCGCGGGTGTACGGCGGGTCCACGCGTCCCCTGGGGGGTGTCCACGTCGCGCGCTCGCGCTGCCCGGTCCACGAAAATTTTAGCCATGTTTACCGACGACCGACTCTGCTTTCCGTGACAAAAGGTCACAGAGAGCGTGGAGCCCAGCCACAGTACAAAGCTGCGAACGAACTACCTTGTGGGCTGTTGCTTTGGCAATTTGGTTTGTTATACGACTTTGTCAGTATTAAAATTTACCATGTTCGGTTTCTTGGAGACGTTCGTATACTTGAATGCGTATCTGCAGACACATCAAGAGCGAGTGTTCGTACATATGTATATGTGAGAGTTCATTTTGTACAGAATTTTGAAATAAATGGACAGTAGTTCGAGAGACGGAAGGCCACAAATGGCACTTCTATTGGAATAAGCGATCCAATGAGTATTTGTTTATCTTCAAACCTTCCATGTTACAAATATAAACTCATGTGAAAAAAAATGATTTGGGATAAATGACTAAAATATCCTCATACAGATAGCGCGATATCATCTTGCTGAAAAAGTAAAGCAATAATTATTATATCAAAAAAGCACGCCAATGCAACCAACCGACAAAATTGTTTGTACTAAGTGTGACATATTTTATTTCGGGTGACCAACCAACAGAGTTGTTTATACTAAGTTTGGCATATTTTATTTTGAGAGCTATACACCATGATATTTTGTTATTGTTATACTTGTCCATTTTAAATATACGACAAACTAATTAGCATGTTCTAAACTTAATACGTTAAAAAAGGAGATACTTTAGAGATCTACCTTAGAAGCAGTAAACTTGTGTTACTATTGTGTTTGGACGTTTGGGCATCAATGTAAGCATAAATTTGAGTTTTTTTTTTGACATAATAATAAGATTTAGCAATGCACATGTTGAAATGGATATAGTCATGGTCCTTTCCAACTATCAAACTAAATATTTTCCTTACACGGTCGGTTTTCAATTCCTCAAAACACTGGACTTTTGTGGCAGCGATGACACCGAAGTTATATTTGGTCATTACCTAGTAGGACCAGAGGAGGTCCGGCTAAAATCAGGCAAAACAAAACAAAGTACATTGGGCATCCACTCAGGGAGTAGCCGGAGCAAATGGTGTGGTAAAAAACCGACCTTACTCGCAGCTGCGCTTGGGAGCCCAAGACAGTGGTACACACAGGAGCGACGCCCCGAGGTGTACAACCACCACCAAGCCTGGCGGTGGGCCCTGCTCCTCCCCTCCGGTCATCCCCTGCCCGCTCCCCACACCTCGCCCGCCGCGCTTCTCCCCTCCTCCATTTCCATCACCGACGTGTCGAGACGCAAGGGCGAGTCGAGGCTAGGGTTCTTCCCACCGCAGGGACGGAGGCGGCGACTCATGGCGCGGCGCGGGCGCGTGGAGCTGCGGCGGATCGAGGACAAGGCGAGCCGGCAGGTGCGCTTCTCCAAGCGCCGCTCGGGCCTGTTCAAAAAGGCCTTCGAGCTCGCGCTCCTCTGCGACGCCGAGGTCGCGCTCCTCGTCTTCTCCCCCGCCGGCAAGCTCTATGAGTACTCCTCCACCAGGTTCGCATCCCCCGCCCCCCATTCCCGCCTCCCTGCTCCTAGAATTCCCCTCGGTCGTCGATCGAACTATACGAAAGCAGGGGAAATAGCCCCCGCCCAATCTAGCGGTAGAGCAGGGTGATCTCCGATTCGCTCCGATCCCATTTTGAAATCTCGCCGTTGCTCCGGGGCCTCTCGCGCGCGTTGCAATCCGCAGCCGCCCTGCTCGTGCACGCCATGTGCTCGAGACAATCCCCATGGCCAGGAGGCCTACCTTGTGCCACCTTGCATGACCCTGTTCGAGATCTCTGTCCTGGCTGCCGCCGCTCGCTCGCCACCTGCTCCTTGAGCTTGTTCTGGACCTTGGCCTGCCCGGAGCGTCCTGTTGGCTGCTCCTCTGGCTCTATAACGGCGTCGAGTATGGCTGTTTCTTAAAGCCTTTCCGCACGTGATTCACAAGCAAGGATGCAGGGGAGGACGTCTCGCTCGTGCACGACTGTCCCAAACACAGGCACTGACAAACAAAGCACACACCCTACGTCTTGCACCCCGGTTTCGGTGTCTCTCGGAATTTCCCTGTTCTTGCGTGCAGGAAAAGTTGCCTTATATCGACAAACTTGTTTTGCTACTCGTCTTCTTTTACTCTTAGATTATTTTACGATGTAGCATCCACGCCATGCCATCAACTCAATCGTTGGATAGAGTAATCACATAAGAGGTACTCCGAATCTCTAATCAGTCACGCTCTTGTAAACGTTAATTGCAACTTCAAATATTGCTAGGGATGTATTTGCCAATTGCCATTTACCTTTACTGAAATAGGAGAGGTTATTAAGATTAGAATTGCACACCTCCTACATTTCAATCACGCGGGACTTCTTGAGTCAATGGAGCTCGAGTGTCCTATATTTCAATCACGCGGGGTTTCTTCAGTCAATAGAGTGTGTCAGGTGCATCGATTTTAAAGCTCACGAGCGAGTTAGGGCTTCGGTAAGGGGTCTTTGAATTTTCAAAGCTTAAAAGGGAAGCATGGAAGGCTAGTCGGCGGACAGTGGTTGCAAGCGTGAGGGTAGTCGGTGAGGCGACGGGGATGAGTTTGTCCATGGGTAAGCAGGAAGGGAAGGATCGCCAAATGTGTAGGATGTTGGATTGGCCAGACGATTAGGGGAGAGAGTAAGGGTGGACGTGTCGGGAGAGGCACTGCCAAAGATGGATGGAGGTCGGCACGATGAGGGCGAGCATGAAAGGAGGCGGGCCAACTCAAGAAAGCAAGCATCGCGAGTGGAGTTGGTGGTTGAAGAATTGGATTGTTAGATCACGATCCGATGTCCATGAACATCTACTAAATCCAACCACACGAAGAATAGCACCCCTTTAGGATTATGACCTTACAATTACAAAAGCCATCATGAGAGACATCTTTAGATTTTTTTAAAAAAATAACTATGTTAACAGAAAATCCCAAAAATAGGCACTAAATTTTGAAAATCGCGATATCAGCTGTCGGCCTCTTGTAGTCTTGTTGACACCTTTGTTGTGCTTGCATGGGCTAGCCTTTGTTGCCGTCATCAACCCATGGTTTTACAAGGCCCGCCTTAAGCCCAAAAGCATGTCGACTATGGGCACGTCAAGGAAATAGTTATCTATTTTTAAAATCGAAGAACAATAATAATATAGTACCGTTAGATGACCATATATATGAAATGGACCAACACAATTCAAATGACATGTTCTCAAAGAGTATGAATTTAAAGTCATATTTTATTTCTTTCGGAAGGTTAAACAATAGCATATTATCTAAAATTTCCTACTTAGCTATGCATGTCAAGCACTCTTAACTATTTTTAAAACAGAATAACATTAATCATATAACACTAGCTAATGATCATTTACCCAAAATAGAATGCACACATTTTGAATAACATTCTTGCAAAGTTTGATGAATTTCAAGGCACGTTATTTATTGTTTCGTGTTGTTCTGATTTTTCCTACACATAGAGCTAATAGGATCCCGAATTGGTTTAGTGCCAATGGTTGATAAGGAGACCGGCTAGACCTATTTATAGGCTCCCATATCGGATACCAGCATATTGGCCGTTGAATGGTGGGTGCCAAAACAACAACATACAATTACAATCGCAATTTCCAAAATTCATTGATTAGTTTTGCGCAATGTTGCAAATAGCCCGTTAATACCCCGCTATAGCGCGGCTATAGCTTTTTGAGACAGATGCCGCGACGATATTGCAAATATTACTGCTAATGCCGCTAACCTAAATTCAATAGCATAGCACCGCTAACACTGCAATGATTGAGCTATGAACTTGTATACTTGTGATTTATGAACTACGAGTTGTGATTTATGAACTACGAGTTATAATTTATGACTTATCATGTGAGTTGTGACTTATTTGAGTTGTGACTTATTTGCTTATGTTTGCACTTATGCCTCCATATTCACAACTTATTTGCTTATGTTTGCACTTATGCCTCCATATTCTTATGAAACATAAGCTGAAATTCATGAAGGTCTAAATCTTGCTAGTTTTTTCATACCGCTAAAGGTTATAGCTTCCGCTATAGCTGCGCTATAATGTCTATAGCTTTTTCAGGAGCACTCCGCTAAATTCTATAGCCCGCAATTTGCAACATTGTTTTTGCACTTTTCCATTAAGATGGTATTAATGCTTTTTGGAAACCAGATAGCGTAGCAGTTTTTCCTAAAATGGTACTAGGGATGCAAGGAAGGTCAAGATTGACATGAGTAACAAAAAGAGACTTGAAAGGATGTAGAAACCAAATATTTATCCTTAAATAAGAGTGCATGAAAAAACCTATCCATGTGCTTGAAACCCTGACCTTGATTAGGTTTCAACTCTAGCCTACCGAACTTCTTCACCAAAAGGCTTTGTTGTTGTCGTCGTTATAGTAGTAGTATTTTCTCAAATCTGATATGGTTGGGAGCATCTTTTTAAGATCCATAATAATATGATTTTACCGGAGTACATTCCTATTAAAAAACATTTCATAGCACGCAATATCACACTGAGGCTTCATTTGGATGTCGATATTGGAGGGCATGGAATTGAATTGGGTTTAATACCAAATCAGCCATGGTATTGAAATTAGATGCAATTTCAATTCTATTCTTTGAATGTCATTGTATTGGCGTTTGGAATCTTAGGAAAGAATTCAATTCAATTTTCTATTTGGATGTACAAAAGCAGAATTGGTATTTGTTCGGATTCTTCCACCATGGCCGACGACCACTACTCCGACAACCTCTTGCCGCCGTCACCGCACAAAGGGTTGTCCGACCCATGAAGAGGAGAGTGGCGGCGCCCCTCCTGGATCCACAGCACTGGAGGAGGCCAGGCGAAGGTGACAGCCTTCGCCTCCTCCCGCTCCGGCACGTCGGCAGCCCGCCGGTGGAGGGAGGGGAGGTAGGGACGGCCCGCCAGGATGGCGGTACGGGACTGGGAGGAGCCGCGCGGCCTTCGCCTCCTCCCGCTCCGGTGCGGCGGCAGAGGGAGGGGAGACGGGGCGGCCCGCCGGTGGAGGGAGGGGAGGCAGGGGCGGCTCGCCAGGAGGGCGGCGCGTTGCCGCTAGATGACGGGTGGAGGGAGGGAGCTGTGGTGCGAGGGAGACAAAGGGGCGGGGGAAAGACTGATTTCAGCGAATACCGAGCGGTTTGGGTCGGTATCGAGGGTGAAGAGGTGAGGGTGGGATGAATACCGGGTGGTATTGAGTTTGATTTCCAATTCTGAATTTGAGGACATCCAAACAGTTGGCATTTGGAGCTACCAATTCCAATTCCCATTCCGAGCTCCAATACTAACATCCAAACAGGGCCTAAGAATTTTTGTCCATAAATGCAAAACTACAATTAAAATCTATCAAAACAACAAATTTTTTTTAATATAAGTCATGTATGTCCTCTAAATTTTTTAATATAAGTTATGTACGTCCTCTAGATATTTTAATGTAAGTCACATGTATCCTCCATGTTTAATAAACTTACTCTAAAGAAGAATTTTTCTTATATCATCCTGAACTTCAAAAATGTATATTTGACTTTGTAAGAAGTTAGGTCTCACAAATACACTATAAGTTATACCAAGCCTCATACTGCGCCTCTAATTTTATGCAGTACAAACTATAGCTTTTGAGCATCGATCATGGAGGATTTAATTTAAGGCCCAGCGTATTGGATAAAAGGATTCTAACCTAGTAAGAATATAAGTATTCTTTCGAATACCTTAAAAATTATAAGAGAAGTGTTTGAACAAATTTACTTATAAACTAAAACTTATTCTTACACGTTTGAGAAAAATAAAATAAATCATATCATCTGATTAATCTATGCCACATAACGCCGATTGAAAACAAATTATGATACATTTTTTTCAAATCATATCTTACTAGAGGAACACCAATTTCGTTATACAAGTTGTGAAGCATTTAGTGTAGATTACCACCAGAATGGGTGAAAAGGGGATTCTTTACTCTTTTAATGCTTCACTTGGTTATCGAAAAGTGACGTGCAGCTAAGATAAAATAGGTCATTACACGATGTCATGTATTTGTTTAGTACTTTAATTTTATAGCTATATTCAAGTTTACCAAAGGCTATGAAATCACACTATGCTACAACATACAAAATGTAAAAAAAAATCTATGACTATGGCATTTAATATTTTTCCAAGTTGAATAAAATATATTACTATGAGTCCTATGTGTGTTTATGATAGGACTTTAGTATAATATAGAATATTTTTCATATGTTTTTTCCATCCACGAAATTGTTTTGATACTCTGCTGTAGTTAAGCCATCCACCATGTAGAATTAAATTGTGACTCGGTTAGCACTTCGTTTTTTAACTAAAAAACTATTTAGGTACTCAAATTAACTAATGTAATTTATACATTTTGTAAAACTTTTCTAACATACATTAATTTTACATTCTATTGAAACATTACATACACATAAATGACTATAAATTGTACCAATTGAAGTTATGCTAAGCGTAGATTCACTTAACCTAACTTTAACAAAGAAATAAGCCCTAAAAGTTTAAGTTATTTACTACTGCACCATTTAACCCATTCTCCATAAAGAATTTAAATTATTTTCTACTGCAACACTTTAGCCATATAAACACCACCTTTATTGGAGGTACAATGCACATATAGCATAACCTATTAAATAAATCTAATATGTATACATATACAAAATTGCAACATGCACATGACAAATCTACATTTTAAATGAAAAATTATCCATATATATACACCTTGGCAGCTTGGCCAGTGATAGAAATACCATTATGTTGTTTTTAAAGATTTTATGTGATAAACATATTATTGCTAGTTTCTTATAAAATATTGTATGAACATTACTAAACAACAGAGCTTGAATACTATTTTTTCTTGGTACTCAATCACCACAGACCATATAACTTGTCTATTCTCCCACCGCATTCCCTTATAAGTAACCATTTTTTTGCTTGTTCGGCATTCGTGGTACTCAATGTTGGCATGATTGGACAAAATATCCAACGAGCGATGCATGTGTGCCCGTAATCGAATGGACAAACGTATAAGTCAAAGTAACATTGATGCTAACTCATGAACTCTATAAAATCCGCTTTTAGTGTTTTCATGACCTAAGTTGGACCCATTTCACAAACCTACGATATAGCACTAAAAAGTTTGAAGAGGATGGATATCGAGTGCAAGTAGAAAACATATATATAGCATTATAAGGTAAAAATGAAACTTCCACTAGATTATGTGAGAATAGTGTGAGTCCAATGACTCACATAGCTAAGCATAAAATAAAATTATCTTTTTCTGCATCACCATGTTATGCTGAAATTTGACAATAAAAGATAAATATAAGATTTTGTTAGCAACCATATTAAGTGGACACAAAAAGACATTTTTGAATAAAAGATAAATATAAGATTTTGTTAGCAACCATATTAAGTGGACACAAAAAGACATTCAAAAATGTTTTGTACCTATGCCTGGCACAACACGCATAGAATTTTAACAACAAAACAATGGATATGCATCATTCAATGAAAATTGAAGCAAAACATCACATCGCAACAACGAAGTTAGTGATCAGTTTTGTGTGAAACTGGAAAAAAGTAGTTCACACCACCACTATGAGTAAGTTCAATTTGAGATTATAATCTTTGTTTCTTGTTTGCATTTGAATTTTATGAGTTTATTTCATCAAGTCTTTTGTCCTTGCTAACAAGCGTGATTGTTTTCACGTCTATGGTTCTTTCTTCTCTATTTTGGTTCTCTTATTCTAGTTAAGACAAATATATGAAGCTAGTTTGTAAATTCACGAGAACCTAAGGTTGGATGTTTGAATGATAGGGAAAGACAAAATTTCCAATTGTGGAAAATTTAGAATTATACTATCTGAATTTATGCATTGCACCATGAATATGTTCTTTAAAAGTTTTATGGATCTTCCTATTGCTTATGTAGCATATGATTAGTCTTGTTTATGTAGAACGAGCCTATGTTGTTCACGGTTAGTTAAAATTTTAGAAGTTAAATATAATCTGGTCACATTGTTATTTATACTATTGACCTTAGGTCCCTAAACCAAGTATTGCAACTTCCTAATTTGTTGGTGCACTCCATAGATTTAGCAATCCAAATCCAAACTTTTACTTTAAGAGGCTTCCTTCTAGAGAAAATTTCATGAAATCTTTTTTCATATTTCACTTTGATACCTCTTGACGACTCCAATGGTTGCTTAGATTCTTGGTGTAGTTCATTTTTTTGACAAATCTTTGAAAAACTTGTTGCAATATGAATGGGACTCTCGTTTTCTATTTTAGGCCAATTCCTTGGTTAAGTCTTTGATGAAAGAAAAATCTCCTTTATCCTTTGTCGTACATGTGTCAGTATGGAGTTTTTGTCTTTGCCTTACTCTCTTGTTATGGATCTCTTGATTTTATACTCGGTATGGATGCTACGATAGCATTCCATCATCTTATTGGTCTTTGTCTGATTACATCTCATCTGAGATGGCGACACACCATTTTAGGTTCTTTGGCCATAGAAAAGCACGGATTGTTAGATCAATTATGACATTCAAAAAGATTCAAATCCTCCAAGCCATAATTTGTAGCCACATGCTACAAGGTTCTCAAGTCCGCCTGCCAGCGCAGGGATGGGCATTTTCTAGGATGCTCAAGGTTCCCACCAAGTTTTTCTATATAGGCTTCTTCCTTCAACTCTAAAAATTGGATGGGCATTTTCTAGGATTCTCAAGGTTCCCACCATTGAGTTTTTCAATATAGGCTTCTTCCATCAACTCTAAAAACTTGATAAAAACTTGTTGCCTTGATTTCGAATCCATTTGAAAAAACAATTCAACTGTCACAAGATATATTTCAATAATACCTATCACATCTATTGCCAAAACTCAAGGCCTCTAAAACCAATTTCTAGGTGGTATAGTGCAAAATTCAAATTGTTGTTCTCGGGTTATGATAATTGAATCAAGGGTCTCTTTAGAAGAAAGAGGAGGGAATCCAAGGTTCAACGTGCACAAATTTTATTTTAGAAATCTGAATATAATGTACTAGTTTGATCGAATATAGGGTTCCACAATATTCAATACTCTTTGACACATACTCTCTCTCTCTCTAAGCTTATCTACATAGAGCGTAAACATTTACATGGTGCCTAGTAGTTCCTATGTCATACGTCAAACTAAAACCAAGGGTACCACATTGGTTTAGGATCTAATCCCACCTCTTTTTCAGAGAGGTGGATGCAAATAGAGCTGATGCCCTGCTGCCATGTTTTTCATTTTCAGCATAGAAGGTACATATGAACGATATCAGCGATTTGCGGGAACAGGAAGAAATGTGAATGCAGGAGACCGAAATAACAACGATGTAAAGATCTCAATATGGCTTTTTATATGCATAACTTACAATCCAGTTTTATATTTGGAAGCAAGACATGATAGTATTATGAAATCCATCAGTCACTATTGCTACACTTGCCATCAGCCCATCACTGTGTTCTTTTTTAGTGAAGTACCTGTACAGTTTATGTATGAGAGCAGAAAAGAGCTATAATATGACTGTTCTGATAAATGTAGCTGACTAAAATTTTTGGCCCAGAGCCAGGATGCTGCTGCTTCAGACTTGCAAACCAGGCTTAAGGAGATCGCAACATGGTAACTCTAAATTTCCACTATTTCTACCGACTTTGTTTGTTTGTCCATCAATGGCAAAAATTGAGATGTAACAAACCTGCAGGTCTGAACAAAACAATGCTAACGAGTCAGATGCCAACGAACTAGAGAAACTGGAGAAACTGCTGACAAATGCTTTGAGGGATACCACAACCAAAAAGGTACACTTAAGTGGCTTTGTTTTCTGTCACTATTGCACTTGATTTAGAAAAGGGTCACTCCATTAGTTCAGTATGTTCGAAAATGACATGACGCAGCTGTTATTTTGGCTTTGTGCTTTTCATTTCATTCTGGACACTAACTGTGCATCTACTGATGGTTTGTCTACACTTTATTTGATATCCTGCTGACCAGATATTGCTATTATCCTGCGGTGCATTGTTTGCTAATGTTTCCTCCTTCCCAATTTTCAATCGGACATGAGAATAATCATCTAATAAACAGAAATACTGCACCTAGAGACATTAAGTGTTGGTCCTTAAACTTTGGCCGGTGATATGCTGGCAAAAGAGAATATATGGAGCCATGTTTGTTTAACTTTAGCTCGCCTTCAGTTGACAGTTTTTTAGAATGTAGCCTATGTATCAGCTCCTTGTATATGTGCAAGTTTCATCTTTATGGAAATGTGAGTACGTTCTTGACCTCCTTAAAGAAAAGGAGAAGAAAAAAAAAGGGCATGCTAGTTCTGCTCAATTATGCAGTGAGAAAACCTGATCTCAATGCAGAACTGGTGGAATTTTCATGAAAAGCCCCATCAGAGAGCTCAGCTCTTTGGTTATCTAGGAACCAAAATGCCAACACTATATTCTAATTGAGCTTCTTTTTTGTATGATTGCGATGACAAGTGGATTAGGCTGCCTTTACTATTCCAGAACATTGGTAAGCTAGACACGGTATAGGTGTATAAGAAATGGCACTCACAAGATATTGGCCTGAAGCTTTGAAACTACATCACTGGAACATTGATCAGTATAAAGCTTTTTAGTGACCTCAAGAAAGGATACTACTGCTTACTTTGGATCATTCTGCCTAATTACTAGATGCAGTTTAGGTCCTCCAGGCATTCTGATCTAGACTTTGCCTTTTCTGATGTAATGCAGATGTTGACGAAACAAAATAATGGTGGTGCTGGTGGAAGTACAAGCAGCCAGAACAGCAGTGGACCCAGGAGAGAGGATTAAGGAGTGGCTCCCAGCAAATCAGCACAGAGCAAAGGCGCCCTGACTTCTGTGCAACTGGCAAATGAAATGGGGTGTGCGTCTGTTGCTACCAGCATCTCCTACTATCGCTGGGTAGCTGAGATATGTTGAGGTCGCTCGCTGCTGGCAAGGTGTGCCGGGAAGGGAATTTCAATAACAGGATTCGCAAATGGTTGCGGCCTTGCCAAACCTGACCTTATGTTGTACCATGCGATTCCTAGAATTGTGCTTGCCGAGTGATTTTTTTACTGGTTGTGGGCTTATGTAACCTTGTGATGTTTGCTTGGATCTGTCAAATATGCAGTGACCCTCAAGGAACCGTGGTTTCATGCTCCTTGTCTCCTGTGATAGCAGGTGGTTAGCAACGTTTGGTTAGCAGGCCTGGCTGTGAGTTGGGCTACTTTGATGTTGCCGTCGAATCCAACATCTAGACCAGGTTCTTTTTTCCCCCCTCATAATCTTCTTCCAGCACAAATTTTGTCAACATGTTACCACTAGCGGCAGTCGTTGTCTCTTTGGATTACTACTTTACCTTGACAAGAGCGGGGAGCATGAACATGTTGCGCTTTTTGAGTATGCACGTTGGTTCCCTAACAGCTGGGGAAGGGGGGGGGGGGGGGGGGGGGGGGGGGGGGGGGGGGGGGGGTGGAAATCTGCACCTATTCCGTACATGAACTGCAACAGCATGATGCCATGCGGAAGATAGCGAAAGCATAACCCTGGTCCTGGCACACCAGGTGACTTCTTTTTCTCGAACATGGCTCCAGGTGAGTTCATCTTTTGAGTCTTGACCAACACATTAAACAAGCTGAGATGTGTTTGGGTGAGAAAGGTTGGGGAAGAACCTCATGTATACCTGACGCTGCACCTCACCATAGAGCTGCAGGAAGAACGAACGAATGGCGATGCCCGGCGACGACGCTTTGCTTGCCCACCCTTGCCTGGTTGACTCCCTGATCCATCATGGCCGTGCGATGCCGACGTGGAACGCTGCATCGTGCGAGAGCAGAGCGAGACGGAGACGCCGCACCATATATAGGTACACCGCGCACTCTGGCAGTGCGACGCGGTGACAAGCGTGCGCCCGTGTCTCGTTCGGCGGGCGACAAATCACCACCACCGCCTGGGAGTGGGAGCTCTCTCCTCAGCCGGCGCAGCAGGTCGATCAGTTGATGCTTGGCCACCCTGCCTGAAGAAGAATGCCGCCCATCACGACCGTAATAGTAAGACTCCGCAACGCCATGCCGGACGCGCGGCGCAAATCAAAGGGAAGGAACGACGAGCAAGCAAACCGTCCGCCCGCCGGCGACGACGTACCTCGGTACCTGCGCCTGCTGCGGCGGTGGCAAAGCCCCTCGCCGTCCCATTTGTCCCCCGGCGGCTGGCACCAAGTGCCCCCCCTCTGTTTATGTACAGCAGGCCGCTCGCGCGACGCGGTGATGCGGTGCGCCGTGCGATGGGTCCCGTGTCCCGCCGCGCTCCCCTGCGTCGGCACGCGAAAAGGCCAGGGGTACGGCGCTCGCCGCGGTGTCCGCGCGCCATTGCGTGGCCGCGGCCGCTTTTCTGGCGCACAAGTGCCCGCGGCGACGGGTGGCGTGGGACCGCGCCCGCCCCGCGCGCCCGCCGCGACACGTTGGCCTTGGACCCGGTCCAAGCGGTGGGTTTTACGGGGATGCGCGCGCAGCTGGTCTCCCTCGGCAGGTGGTGTCGTCACGTCGACGGACGGCCAGATAGAGGAGAGGAAGGCGGCGGCCGCGTTAACCCTTGGCGATCACGGGGAGTGGAGCCGAGCACATGGAGCAGGGCTTCGATCGGTCGCCGCCGGCATGTGGTGCGACAGTGCGGCATGCTCCCGCTACCAATATCATCATCATTTTTTGATACCTCGAAAGCGGTTTGAAGCTTCAGTTTCTGTTTTCGTTTTCTTCCATGCTCTCTCAGTTCTCACGACGGGCCTGCCTGTTCGGTCGTGGGTCCAATCTTATCTTTCTGGGCTTAGTCCGGCCCACTTTAACTTCTCTCGAAGCGATGGTTGTCCAGTACAGGCCCGCCTGGTACTGTCATCCCGACCCGGCCCAAAAAATAAATACCCGACGTGGGGTCGTAGGGACTAGGGGGGACACCACCGAGGGCGAAATGGAGAAAAGTGGAACTAGGCAACAGGAAAAGCGACCGGGACCAAAAAAAGGAACCAAATGCAGCGCAAAAAAGCGCGAAAACGGAAAGGTCGAGCCGTCCTCTTATCTTCCACGTCACCTCGCGCTTGCGTCCCGACACGTCATCCTCCTACCTCTTCACTTATCATCATTTCCTAGGCGGCTAGGCCTCACGCCCTCACCTTTAACCCTCGACCCAAACTGAATATTCTCACCATCAAAAAAATAAAAACTGAATCTTCTATACGCTAAAAATAACGCGCGAAACACGGTGGCATGGGCCGGCCTGTCAGATAAGCGATAACACCAATCAAACGATGCGGCGCGGCCATGACTCGGCGCCGGATAGGGATGGGCCGCGTCCCATTTTTATAAATCCGTTCCACCAGTCACGACCACCCTCCCAACGCCCACCCAGTCTGGCCCATACCGCAGCCCACCCCACCGACGCGTGGGGCCAAGCACTGGCTTCCCTACGTGTCTGTGCCCGTCGGTGGCGTCGGCGTAGCTTTTCGGTTGCCTCGCCTTCCGTGCGTGGACCCGGCTCTGACACCGGGAGGAGCAGTAGGCGGGCCCGGTTTTGTCCACTGGACCACAGCCCACGGGGGTTCTATAAAGACCTGTTCTGTTCTTCCTCCTGCTTCCCTCGTCTCCCCCTTTCCGCGTCGCGTCGTCTCCTCCGATTCCTCTTCCTCCCTCCCACGCGCTCAATTGATCGGTCGCTGCTCGCCGAAGCTCGAGTCAGAATCCTCGCCTCTCCATCCAAAAACATGACGGGCACCGCCGGCGGCGACGGCTGCGGCGAGCAGTACTCGCGGATGATCCGGGAGCTCTGCGCGCTGCTCCTCACGATCGTCTCCCCCTCGCCGGCGGCGCTGGGGCGGCCGGCGCCCGGGATGTCGCCGGCCGCGGCGGCGGCCATGCTCCTCGGCGCGTCGATGGCGCTCATGCTCTGCGGTTCCGTCACGTTCGCCATCGGCCTCCTCCTCATGCCATGGGTCGCCGGCCTCGCCCTGCTCTTCGGCTTCGCCGGCGCCGTCTCCACCCTCTCCTCCGGATTCTTCGGTAAGGACGCCGCGCTCCCATGCAAGGACGAGACGCGGGGGCGGATCTGCTCCCCGATCGGCTCCGACATGCTCGTAGCGTAGCTCCAGCAGCAGCAGCAGCAGGGTAGATTTGATTTCTTTGTCCCTGAATATTATTAGGAGTCAAACAGAGTTGATGATCCCTGTAAAAATGCACCCTTTTGTTGTACACCTAAATCCCCGGAGATGGTTGCTTGTTGATTGAAGGAAACGTCACAAGAATTAAGTGATTGTTTAACCCCATGTTCTGATTTGTTACCACAAGCATTTCTTTATTTATTTTTTTCTTGTTCTTGAGGAGAAATCAAGATGCTAATACCATTTTTCTATGACAACACCAATGATATGCTACTAGTGAACACCTAGATTATTAAGGAAAAGATTCAAAAGATGAGGGTGACAAATCTTATCGTTCTGTTCATCTGCCAGTTGCTTGGTCAGTAGGATCACGAAACATGGTAGCGTGTGAGCTACGGAGCAGTACGAATTTGCTACCGGTTACCTCTGTCCGTACATAAAAAAGAGAGATGTGTGTAGAAGCAGCCTGTGCTGAGGGGACCTGCCGGACAGTGATGCGAGTGTTTTGAGCGAGTTCGTCAGCTGTGATAGAGAAGTAACGAGCATGTGGCTCACGAGCTGGCGATTACGTGTAAAAGTGTAGCGGGGATAGTTTGCTCGTCGCCATCAGATGGTAGCTGGTAGGGATCGGATCATGCGTCTTGCCTGAGCTCTTTGCAACACCACTTGTTAGGTCAGGATAAGATGCAATCTCTCATCCCAACACAAGTGCAGTTGTTAAGGGATGACAGCGATCCCTCACGGTTGGTTTTCGCTTGGGGAAGAACTCCGGATGGTTAACCTGATCATGTTGTTATTTGCTTGGACAGCGTAGTGTGAATTACTGTCACCTGTGTAACTAGTTTTGGGGCATCATAATTGTACGTTGACTGACGACTAGCATCTTTGACGTAGAGTACCAGGATGTGACACTAGCCACCTGTTTCCGTCACGGCCGCAGGAGGAAGAAATGTTTGATTTGAGAAGCACGTCTCAGCGTTCATCGAGTAGCGCTGAATGTTTGGTGCTCCGGGATGAAGCATCGGTCGTTGGAATATACGGGCTTGGCCCATTTATTTGTTCAATTAAAAGAATTAAAAGTTCAGTAATAAAAACTAAAGAGTTAAGTGTTTAGTCAACGTGGGAATTTGAAGAGGATTTTAATTGATTTAAATGGTGGACTCTGTGTACACCAATTGTAAAGTCAATAAAGGAGATTGGCGTGTCGCGCGCGCTCGCTTGCCTCGATGTGGCTGTGTCGTGACGAGCCGAGCGAGCGAGCGATGCGACGTGATGTGCTGCGGTGCGGTGAACCTTTTGCCAATCATCAGAGTCATCAATTGAAAGAATTCACTCCAGTAACCGCTAAGGAATAAACTCTGGAATATTCCAACGGTTACTGGTTTGATTGCAGCAGTTTGATTGCCTGGTTTGATTGCATTTGATGGCTGGACGAATTGATTGTGTTTGATGACTGTGTTGACTACTGGCGTCAAGGCTCATCCCTCCTCTCTCACTGCTCGCCTGTATAAGACGTCCTCCTCTTCTTCAGGAGATCTCTCTTCTCCCTATCTTTTGCATTCCCATGGCTAGGCACTGCGCGCATAAGTTCTAACGAGAGTAGAGCCTCCGGAACCTCGCCTTCAGCTGGAGATCTTGCTCAGGATAGGTGGGCGATAAGGTTTTTGGGAGCGTTCAACGCGACTGCTCGCTCCCTCCCTGTTCGTTTGCAACCTCTACAGCCGACCCCTGCAACGTCTACTTCCTGATGGCCGAGGACTTGTTCGTCTGCAACGTCTTCTTCCTGGTGGCCGCGCTGATCGACTACGTCCTCTTCTTCCTGCTACTTCCTGGAGGCCGTTCAAGGGACTACACTGCATCGACCTCTTTCGGCGTCTCGTTTGTACGACTACATCGACTGAGGCCATTTCACGATTAGTGCGACTAATCGGCGCATCCGGTGCCTCCGGCACTGGCCCCGCCCCAGGGTACATCCTAAATCATCTGTGCCTATTTTTATTCTTGTTTATTAGATGTTTAAACTTGAACACTGGCACATATTATTTTATCACTGAATCACTCAACATATTCATGATAATATTTTATATGTATATTTTAGAATTAAAATATACCGAAATATGCCTAGAATTCTAACATCGGTTTGGTTTCTTTTTTCTTCTTTAACACACTGGCTAGTTCGATTCAGTAATGTTTCACTTCACTTGTTTTCCTTTTTTTCTACTTTTGGTTTCGAGCTCAGTATTAGGCATATTCCAGCTTCTGAAGAAGTTTATTTAGTTCCTGCATGTGCTGAGATATGCTTTGCGCTGACCATATCTTCGTATTTTGTAACGCAAAAGATTGAGAAAACCAACCCTCTTTTCCTATAATCTGATATAAAGGACACCCTCCAACAGATAGAAAACAATCCCTTTCCCAGTAATTTTTTCTCAATTGAGGAAAACCATCTTCCAATCCCTTTTCCATACCATACCGTCGTCCAGCACCCCGCGCCAGCCTTGCCCCGCCGGCGAAGCCACCCCCGCGCCACCTGCGGGACGCCGGAGTTCCTGGCCTGGTGTGCTGCCGGCAAGAGAGAAGAGAGGGAGAATAAAAAAGTGAAAAAAAAGAAAAATGAATGTGCCACTGACATCTTGGACCCACCTGCTAGAGGAGATGTAAAGGGTATTCGGAAAATCAATCTGCGGGAGTACCTCTCCACAATATTCTTAGATTGTGGAGTTGCTCTACGGAGTGTATATCTTCAGGTTGATATGGGCGCCAGTAGTTGCATGTGGACAACTTGGAATTTTTCAGATGAGTTGATCGACAAGCATTATCCATTGCTTGTTGCAGGGCCGCTATTGGCACGCAATCAGAAGATTTGGCAGTAGGAGGACATTGTTCTCTGCAGGTTCCTCTGTTTCTGAACAAATGCAACGAGCCTAGTTGTCTGAGAATCAGTTACCTGATGCAGGTGAGTTGTGTGATCACGTATTCCTCTCTGGCTCTCTACGAGTCCGAGCTCCGAGCTAGAAACAATTTGCATCATCTGCATCCCTTCTGGTTTCAGGCTCCAGGTGACTGCTCCACTGTGCCAGGCGTCTCAGAGGAAGGGAGCAAGCATCTCATCTGTAAGGCCAGCCAGCCAAAACGCGTTGCCTTTAATCACTTTTCTCCTTGGTAATCTTGCTAGCCATTTGCTGAACAACTATTTCCTTTGGCCTAAAGCCCTAAACCGCTGCAAAGGAGCACCTCTCTGGAGCCCTCTTCAGACTGTAAAGCGCGCGAAGGCATCTCGCTGCATGCCTCCTGTCCAGATGTATTCTCTCGACCTTGCTTCAAGCACAAGCAGGGCACGCATTCCTTCCTTCTTCCCCCCTTCCTTCTCCTTCTCCACACAGCCAGCTAACGTTAAGCAACCTCACTACATATTGGCCTTGTACATTCTTGTAGCTACCTTCTTCTTGCTGCATCCATTGGCATTGGCACACAGATACACCGGCTGATCGATACACTGGTTGGTTGAGCTGCCGAGAAAAGCGAACCTCTCAGCGGGGGAGGAAGGGATCGAGTCGACATGAACGCCGGCATGTCGCCGCGGCCGAGCACGGACTGGGGCCCGATCATCGTGGCGGTGATCCTGTTCGTGGTGCTCTCGCCGGGGCTGCTCTTCCAGCTGCCCGCGCGGACGCGGGTGGTGGAGTTCGGCAACATGGGCACCAGCGCCATCGCCATCCTCGTCCACGCCGTCATCTTCTTCTGCCTCCTCACCATCTTCGTCGTCGCCATCGGCGTCCACGTCTACGCCGCCTAGCCAAGCTCGCGCGGCCAGCTCGGTTCTCAGGCTGCTTTTGACATGGTGAATCGGTGATGGTGTGCGCTTTGTGTAGTCCCTTGGTAATTTGCTCGTTTTAATTGCCCGGTTGTATTAGCACTCATTTGAGCTGGGGGCAGTGCAGTTGTCCGATGAGGATTTAGTTGTTCATGGACACAAACTTCAATTTGCTTGGCTTCTGTTTCTGGCAACCCAATGTTTCTGTTGAGAATTAGAGGATGCTGTGCGTTCTGTTGTTCCTTCATACTGTTTGCCAGATGGTAGCTTAGTGTTAATTCGCTTCGCAAATCACAACCACCATCACAGGAGAGTAGATTTCCAAAATGCCAGGTCATATTGACCGAACCAGCATAAAATGATTGCGGGTCTGCTGCTTTATTAGTATAAAAAATGCACTTTTTTTTTCCACTGGAAGCAAAATCAGGCAGGTCAATGCTCACTCCCACCACAGACCATCAGAGGAAACCTTTCGGGCCATTACCGGGCCGGGCCACCACCATGTTTACGTGTAAAATAATTGAATAAATAATCGGATCTGGGGCTGAGCTCGGCAAACTGTTTTTTTTTTTTTCAAATCGGCACCACGCCTGGTCCTTTTAGCGAATCAGGCTCAGACCGGGCTGGGCCTCGTTTGCTGCACCGTACCACCACCCCCCCCCCCCCCCCCCCCCCCCCTTTTCTCTCTCTCTCTCTCAAAAAAAAACACCCCGCCCGTATCACCACCCTGCCCACAGGCTACCTCCACCATTAGCCTTGCCTTCCTTCCCCAATCTTTTCTTTAAATCCCCAAATCCTTTAACTCTATTCTGACGGAGGGGTTTGAAGTCGGCAAAGGTAAAAGACAAAGAGGCGAATCGAGTAGCAGTCGAAAAGAATGGTGAATTTTTTAGTGAGAAAAATACTCGTACGTAGATAGTTGTAGGTGTCGTATAACAAAGTCATAAAAAGGATGATGCTAAACAAACTCATTGTAAAACAAGATGAGCAATGGAACTAAGAATAGTTTAACTGGTTAGATTTTTTGTTCCATAAGCTTAAATTTCAGTAACTTGTTTTGATTTGAATAAATGACAGCATTTTATAGTAAAAAGCAATATATCCTTTTTATATAATGAATTGCGAATTGTTTATGATGAATTTCGTCAATTTCAAGATCCGCGTATTCAAACGTCTGCGTTTCGGTGGGAAGCAACGGCGGCCTCCGAGGCAGTGAGATTCCGGCACAAGCAACGAACCCGACGCAACCCAGCAACGAACGAAACGGTACCGTGTGTCCGTGCCCTTCCTCCCCCCGCATCGCGCAGACTGGCCACCGCCCGGTCCCACCCGTCAGCCTCCCCATCCACACGCGCGGACCCACGTGGCCCAACCCTTTTGCGCGCATCAACACGTACACGGGAGGCCCAGCCAGCCCAACCAAATCAATCCACCTTTCCAGCACCCCTCGAGCAGGAAAAAGGAAATTTCCGAGAATTTCCATTGGCCGAAAAAAATTCAGCCGCAGGCCGCGACCTCCGCTCCCGTCTCCGGTCTCCGCCTCCCCCCCCTCCCTCCCCATCTTGTGGGAGCTCCCGATTCGGGGGAGGAGGCACCGCACGCCGCCGCCGCCCCCCCGCCTGCGCCGCCCGCGGATCAGCGCCGTCGCCGATCGGAGGGCCCCCTCGCTTCCCCCCCGGTGGGCGGCGCGCGGGGTGGGAGATGGACGGCGGCGCGGGGGCGGCCGGGCACGGCCGGAGGAGCGTCTCCTCCTCCTCCGCTTCCAGGAGGAGGCTCCCGCCCGCCGAGAACGGCCACGGCCATGACGGCGCCGCCGCCTCCTCCAGGAGGTCCTCCGCCTCCATCTCCCGGGGCAACTCCACGTACGTGCTCCGACCCGACGCGTCGCCTTGCTCATTTTTCGGTGCTAGGTTTTTGTTACCCGTAGACCGTAGCTGGTTGCCTCTCTCTGATTGCGTCGTGGTTGGGTGAGGAGGAGCGTTCGGTTCGAGCGTTGCGTGATGACCTGCTGTAGCTTCCATGTCTCGCTTCCTTTGCAACCTATAGGAGCTTCCTTAGCCTAGATTCGATTCTATTTTTATGGAATCGATGGAGGTTACGACATCTAGATTTGTACTTTCAGTTGCAATACAAACTGTTGAATCCCATTCGGCTGTTACAAGTTAAACCATGCACATACGCATGGCTCTGTTTTTGGAGTTTTGTGTAGCGTAAACTGTACACATTTCAACCAGAAGCAATTGCCTGGCACCAAAACGACACTGATTGCTGCTGCTTTCTGATTGGTCAACCATGTTTCTGCTGTGGAATGGAAAAAACTTTGTGCCCAGGTACCCACAGCTGAAAAATGCCTCCTCATGTAATGCTTTTTAGGTCACTGACCGGCGAGAGAACTGTGAAAAGGCTGAGATTGTCCAAGGCTCTGACAATACCGGATCACACAACCGTGCATGAGGCTTGTCGGAGGATGGCCTCACGAAGAGTCGACGCTGTGTTGCTGACTGACTCCAACGCTTTGCTCTGTGGGATCCTCACTGACAAGGTGAGGAATATGTGCCTCTTCACTCTACATGTCTTTGCTGCTTTAGAGATTCCTGATTTCTCACTGTATATGCTGTCTTTTGACAATGCTGACCAGGATATAACCACAAGGGTGATTGCTCGTGAATTGAAGATGGAAGAGACACCGGTCTCGAAGGTCATGACCAGGAACCCTGTATTTGTGCTTGCAGACACGCTTGCAGTTGAGGCATTGCAGAAGATGGTGCAAGGTACGTGAATGCTTTGACATTTTTCGCGCACCTTACCTGCGGTTATCTTAATGTTCCCTGAAAAATTTCCTTTGGTTCCAGGTAAGTTCAGACATCTGCCTGTTGTGGAGAATGGTGAAGTCATTGCACTACTGGATATTGCCAAGTGCCTGTATGATGCTATTGCACGGATGGAAAGGGCAGCGGAGAAAGGAAGAGCAATTGCTGCTGCTGTTGAGGGCGTAGAAAAGCATTGGGGAACAGCTGCATCTGGTCTGTAGTTCACATACTCCCTTACCTTTTCCATCTTCATTCTATTTTTTTAAAATAATTATGCTTTCAGCTTCACCCAACCCTTCTCATTTTATGTTTCACCTGTACTGACGACCTGTGTTATGTATAAAGTTTGCCTTCATGTCTTTGGCAGTGTGCCGCTTTAATCTTTTCTCCTTTTATTTTGCAGGTCCTAACAATTTTATTGAAACTCTACGAGAGCGGATGTTTAGGCCAGCACTGTCGACCATTATCTCTGAGAATTCAAAGTAGGTAATATCCTTTCCTTTTCAAATTAAGTGCCTTCTTGAGCATTCAGAAATATAAGTGCCAGTTCAGAACAACTTATTTCTTGATCTTGATTGCTTAGAGTGGTCACTGTTGCACCAACAGACATGGTGTTGACAGCATCAAAGAAGATGCTGGAATTAAAAGTGAGTTCAGCAGTTGTAGCCATTGAAAACAAACCTGGGGGAATTCTGACGTGAGTACCTTCTCTCAACCTAATTATAGTAACAGCTATTTCTAGATCTGTGTTAAACTAAAAGCCTTGCTTTGTTTTCTATGACAGGTCCAGAGATATATTGATGCGTGTTATCGCCCAGAATCTTCCTCCTGAGTCCACTACAGTCGAGAAGGCAAGTCTCATTATAATTATCTTTGTATTATTATGCAGTCACATTTCTTATTATCTACCTTCGTCAACTAACCACCATCATGTTTGAAACTCCTTTCCACAGGTCATGACTCAGAGTCCTGAATGTGCTACAGTTGACACCCCAATCCTTGATGCTCTTCACACAATGCATGAGGGGAAATTCTTACATTTGCCTGTTCTAGACAGGGGTATGTCTATGAACCATGAATGAGCTAAATCCAGCTGATGTCTTTTGTTTGATTGTTAAAGTATGCATGATGTGATGTGTGTTGTATTTATCCAGATGGGAATGTTGTGACTGTTGTTGATGTTCTTCACATAACTCATGCTGCAATTGCAACGGTGAGTGGCAACTTCCTTCTGCTTGGATCTAGTTCTGAATGTCTGGGTTATCTTGTGCATATAAATTATGTCTTACTCCTATGCGCATGCTTTTCGGTTTGAGGTTAGAAGCCATTTTTAGCTGTAAGATAATAGTGCCCACAATACTTGGTTGTTTAGTTTGCAAAGTAAAGTCTCGTGAATTTATTGCAATTTGTATTAATCATTATACACTGCTTGATAGAAGTAACTGTAGTAACTTTCAGTAGACTGCAAGGTCTGCAAGTTTCATGGACCATTATGTTCGTGTATGTTTACTCTACGGGGCGTGCTTGAATGCCTTATTACCTTTTTGTGTCTAGGTCGGAAACACCGGGGCAGCTGGGGCAGCTGGATCCGAGGCAGCATCTGCCATGATGCAGAGGTTCTGGGATTCAGCAATGTCCATTGGACCTCTAGATGATGACGATGACTCCAGAAGGTCAGTATTGCCCTTCCATCCTGAACTTACACTCTAATGGCTTTTGTGTGACTAATTTACCTGGCATTTTCTCAGTGAAGGATCAACAAAAGTGGCATCTGAGGCAACAGATATAGCAAGATCTGCCTTTTATCCAGCTTCTGGTTTATCAAACATGTTCGGGTTCAAGATTCAGGACAAGCAAGGAAGGATGCACAGATTTAACTGCGGTACAAATTAAATAATCTTTTTAGTTCGGTGATTTAACTTGCTTTCTGAACTTCATGCGTTTCGAATGTCAGACACGAGCAGCTTGACGGACCTGATAACTAGCATTCTTCAGAGGCTCGGCGATGACATTGATAGAAAAAATCTACCACAAATTTTGGTAATTTGGCTGAATCTACGTGCCTTTCTCAATATGTAACCCTCATCGCTATTTCAAATATCTAAGTTTTGTTCATTTGTGGAACCGTTTCACAGTATGAAGATGAGGATCATGATAAGGTCATACTTTCATCAGACAGTGACCTTATAGCTGCTGTTGACCACGCAAGACAGATCGGTTGGAAGGTAATTTCCTATTTTCAAGCAAAGATGAATAGATGGCTGTTTTTCCTGCCAAGGATGCTCATATCTAGGCTCCTCTTGCAGAGTTTGAGGTTGCACTTGGATTATGTTGGTGTTGGCCGCCGGAAGAGAGGCGGCGGTTCTTCAGATTTCGAGTACGCTGGAAAGGATGCATGGGCATCCGCGTACAGTGCTGTTGCCGCCGGTGCGGCTCTAGTTGCAGGCCTTGGGGTGATGGCTTACCTGAAGCGATCAGGTTAGGCTTCAAAGTCAAGCACGACAGGGGAGCACGCATTTGATCGTCTTGGTGATACAAATATCATTGAAATGACCAGAATGGCTGTGTAATTAATTCTTGTGAGGGAAAAGAAAGAAGAAAGAAAAAACTGTAATAATACTTCCCGGCAGTGGATGACCGCCTGCATACGTGTACACGGTGTTGGTCAAAGTTTTGGAGTCTCAAAGTCTTACCATGGCTGTCAGTGTATCATAAAATCACATGATGACTATACAAGCGAGAGAAGCATGATTGTGCCTTCACTTGTGCTGTTTACCGTCAGGCTGATCACTGATGCATGTGAAGACGTCTGTTTGATCAAATTCTGGTCGACCTTTCTGTGGCAAGTGCTCCTTGGGCTGCGAATTCAGTGTCTTGTTGATCCTGACTGCAAATTCAGTCGTCTCTGACTCCTAGCAGCAGTTTTATGGGGAACGGTTGTTATACGGACGTGAAGTCGCATGAGCATTGAGCAGTACCGGACCTGGGCCTTTGTGTATCAAGTTTTACATGACCATCATATGGCCCAACTTGGGACGTCACTTGCTCATTTTCCATTTCCCCGAGAACTAGGCGCCGCTGATCTCACCGGTCACCGTAGTAGTAGCTGTTTTCTGCACGGCTGGCTGGGATTAGCATGCCGGCCTGCACTGCACTTGCTCTGGCCTCTGGGCACCGATCGGCCATGATGCATGGCCCTGCTGCTCCTGCTCCTATCCATGGCGCGCGGTACGGACGACAGTGGGGGCGATATACATCCTGGTGCCAGCCACGGCGCTGCGGCAGAACCACTAGCCCAACTTGGCATGGGCGTACGATGCGGCGCGTGTTCCGCCGGCAGGGCTCAGGCATCGGCATTCGTCGGTGCGCCTGCTCCACGATCCCAGCACAACGGCACGAGCCGGAGCCAGGAAATGCAGGCGCAGCAACTCTCTACTACTAGTCGCTGCATGCATGTGCCGCCCGGCTGGCATGGACCAGCAGCAGCACCACCCACTGACCGAGCGCCGCGCGGGGCGCCTGCCGTGCGTTACGTTGCTCTGGCAGCGCAGGAACTGGGCGTGCGACGCCGAGAACGACAAGGCCGGCGGAGGAGCCGCTGCACGCGCAGCAGCAGGCCGGGGGCCAGATGTGTAGCGGAGCAGCGAGCCCCCCGGATCTGTTACTACGGCCACCGCTTCTGTTACGGGATCGTCGCAGGCGCCGATAGATATGATCGATGGAGCAGGCCGTGCCCACCTCATGAAGCTATCATCAGTACAGTACGTGCCGCCGGCCGCCGGCTCCGAACGAAGCTAGCTGTTCGTACCCACCTCGCGGCGTCCTCGCAGACGCAGTGACGACGAGGCGACGACGATGATGGACAGAACGACCGAGCTGATCCAAGCCTGAGCAACCAGTTATGAGCAGATCCAGATTAAAATCTACGGGACCAATTGCAAATGGGCCCCTCCGCGCTGCTGGCGAGCACGCACTATAGCATGCATATGCATGCATTGATCATAGGCCTTGTTTAGTTGCCTGTTTTTTATATCCAAAATTATTGTGCTAGCACTGTAGCACACTGTAGCATTTCGTTGTATTTGTGAATTATTGTCCAAATATTAACTAATTAGGCTCAAAAGATTCGTCTCGCGAAGTACAACCAAACTGTGCAATTAGTTTTTGATTTCGTCTATATTTAGTACTCCATGTATGTACCGCAAGCTTGATGTGATGGGGAATCTTCTTTTTGCATAGTGTTAAAGTTGGGATTTTGAAAGGCCCATACATGCCGCCAATGTATGAAGTGACCACCACACTACATAGGAGTAGTATCTAGCTGCTGCAGTACCTCGAGCGTTTGCATACAGACATACAATAATAGCGATGTTTGGATACTGGGTGCTAAACTTTAGCAGTGTCACAACGGATGTTCGGATGCTAATTAGGAGGACTAAACATAAGTTAATTATAAAACTAATTGCAGAACCCCTGTGCTAATTTGCGAGACGAATCTATTAAGCCTAATTAATCCATCATTAGCAAATGGTTGCTGTAGCACCACATTGTCAAATCATGAACTAGGCTTAATATATTAGTCTTGCGAATTAGACTCCATCTATGCAATTAGTTTTATAATTAGTCTATATTTAATACTCCTAATTAGCATCCAAATATCCGACGTGACATGTGCTAAACTTTGGCAGGAGTATCCAAACACCACTCTAGTCTCGTTTAAGCTTTAATTCGTCGTCGTCGTCGGATCCGGTACGGTCCTCCTCGTCCGCCGGCTGCAATAATGTGTGCTGTCGCCGGCCGCAATTGCTCGCATGCGCGTCGTCGTCGTCGTCGTCGGATCCGGTACGGTCCTCCTTGTCCGCCGGCTGTTATAATGTGTGCTGTTGCCGGCCCGGCGACCGTACGTGCCGGCGGTGACCACTGACCACCGTCGCGTCCATGCATATATACACACACATCTAATATTAAAGAGAGTAATGCTTCTGCCAAACTTTTTTTTTTTTGCGTTAACCGAAACAGTAAAGAACTCGATGTAAAAACCGGAGCCAAATCGGAATCCCTGGTAAAGACCGTCAAATATGGGCACGGTGGGGTTTGAACCCACAATCTCAATCTTCCCAAGAATTAATACCACACCTTGACTACTGTTTGTTCGTGTTAAATAAACACATTTACATTTGTGTAAAGCAAACCAGTTGTCCAACCAAACAACCCATATAGGTTCATCGGAGGTAAAAAAATTGGCATGCAATGGATGTACATATATGCATTTTAACTCAAATTAGCTATTTAGTTTGCAAACTTTAGGATCATTTATCGATGTTAAAGAAATATAATATGTATGAGAGTCGATACATACTAGAATACAAATTTACTCTCTCCGTTCCGGTACAAGTGCACTGGTAGGATTTGAAAGAAAAATTAGTATGGATAGAAAATGGCAGCATAGGAAACAGCGCTGGATGCGAGGTAAGCGGAAGCTAGCGGTTGGAGAAGAAACAAGAACGTTTTAGACTTTTCACACGGATGTTGATATACGGGTGCTTCAGGCTTTTTTGTTACAGATGGGGCCTACATATTGGTGACCGATAGGCTCCAGTTTGTATGTTTATTTTGGGACTTTTTTGAACTGTACAAATGCAGTTAAATTGGAACATAGGGAGTACATAAGGTTAGAAATGTTGCACACCGAGTAGCGTAGGTGCAAGTTGGCCATGCACTGCTTACTGCTTATATTGAGAAATAGGTTCACCCTTGCTAATAATGCATGTAGACCACAATCACACAATTGTGGTGCTTGCTAGACTGAACCATGTGTGAAATATAATCCTCACGTCCTCTAAGATTAAAATCAGAATGGTTGCATTATTATGCTTGTACCTATTTTTGTTACTAGGTATCACTTGCTTAAATAAAAAGTGTAATAAGTAGGAGCAGAAAAGTATGTTAAGTCAAAATTTTATTGATTTTCTAGCCAATGTATCCGTTATAATAAAATATAGTAGTAGAAATAAAAATACACGAGTTTTAGAAAATACAACCACATTTCATCGTAGCAACGTACCGGGCCATTTTGCGTAACGGAACGATCGAATACGTATCATTGACATTGACTCGACCGGTCCCGATCAGAATATGTACACTGCTGACAAGGGGTGACGAAAAGTGAAATGCTATCTAGCTAGTGACGTGGAGGCACCGAGACGCACTTTCGCTGAAATCAACCGTAGTCAGTTACCATGTCGATCAGTAAACGCTGCTCTGCTCGTCGCGCACGGCGGCTTTCTCGCAATAATTGAGCAATGCAAGGACGTCAGATCGAGCAGCAGAACCTAAACTTTTTACTGGGGCACGGTCTCTGCATCGTGAAATCGACGTACTACGATGATGAGCGTGCTGCTAAACTTTAGCAGGTCATGTTGGATGTTCGGATACTGAGGACTAAATATGAGCTAATTATAAAACTAATTACAGATGGAGTCTAATTCGCGAGATGAATCTATTAAAACTAATTAATCTATCATTAGCAAATGGTTACTGTAGCATCACATTATCAAATTATGGACTAATTAGGCTTAATAGATTCATCTCGCGAATTAGACTCCATCTGTGCAATTAATTTTATAATTAAACTATGTTTAATACTTCTAATTAGTATCAAACATCTGATGTAGTGATAGGTGCTAAAGTTTAGCAGGTGGTCCAACCACCCCTTTAATCGGACCGACTGTCGTCCTGCCCGGATATCCATATTTGGACAACGAGCAGGTAGCTAGAGCTACCAATCATCTCATCTGTGCGCTTACAACTTGATTACCTCCCTCCTCTCGCAGTTTCTACGTACGCCATGGTAGAATCCGATCCTGTGTCGATGAAGAAACAATACAGACAATGAGAATATGAGATGTAGCTGTAAATAAGTAATTATAAAGCTCATCATTCAATGCAGATAAAAACCCTCACCTAGCCTAGCCTTGAGGTTTCATCCAGCCCTGGATGCATCATCAATCATCATCAGGGCAGCAATTTTTACTTCCCTTTTTGCCGGTCGGTAGTCATTGCTCGATCGGGCGTGCATGCATTGCATTTTAATTTTTTTTGTCGTCCTAGAGGCTCCTACTAGCTCAAAGAAATTGAAGACCCTTGCTTGTCTGAATTGAATATG
Source organism: Setaria viridis (assembly GCF_005286985.2). Lineage (NCBI taxonomy): Eukaryota > Viridiplantae > Streptophyta > Magnoliopsida > Poales > Poaceae > Setaria > Setaria viridis. The sequence goes on from NC_048267.2 coordinate 44,357,586, forward strand.
TCTGGCTGCTACTACTATCTACCTAGACTGACGACGACGGGTGGCCCACACACACGCCTGATCATCGCCATTTATTGGTCTCCGACATTCATGCTGGGGATCTGGTGAAAAGAAACACGAGTAGGTGAAGAAAATCATCGGGATCGACTTGCATTACATTGAGAGATGAATGGCCAAGAAATGAAAATCAAGTGCATACAGTGCAAGCGATCCAAACACATGGCATGGCTGCATGGCAACGGAACTGTCGGAGTCGTCGTCGGCAGATCATTGACCAGGAGGACCCCATCTCAGTACACCAGGAGGGGCAGCACTGTAAAATGGTGAAATGTAGCAGTAGTAGGACAGGAGTAGTGACGTACGTGGAGATGCCAAGACCGACTTGGTCGGAACGGAATCAAAAAAAAAAAGAGGCGAGTCATCACGTAAACGCGGCCAAATTGTCGTTGAGATCGACTAGCGGACACGGATTTTACATTGCAAGTTGAGGAACCGACAGGCAGAGAATCCCAAACCGAGGGCCGGAAGAAGCTACTCTCTCGGCATGCAGCATGCAGAGTGTTTGAACGGATGGGAACACGCGTGGTAGAAAATTGTGTGTGTGGCCTGTACTACTACTGTCTGGAGTGGATGTGGACGTGGCGAGACGGAATGTTACTAAAAGGGAACGCCTGAGGATCGCCGTATTTTACTTTCCAACCATTTTTTTTCCAATTACCTATCTCACTGACAGGTAGGTCCATCTGAGTCACTGACAGTGGACCATCGTAACAAATTTTATGGCGTTCATCCTCGTAATGGCGGCGGATTTAATTTTCCCAAGTTTTGATGAAATGGGAAACGGTCTCTGCCTGCCTGCATAGTGCACAGTGTGTGCCCTTCTTCTCCTTCAGAACTTCAGAAGTTCAGATATTCAGAATGCACACTCGTTCCAGCAAGTCCGCTGTACTGAAAGCTTCATACTTCAAGTTGTTGCTGCAGCCTTCAGCGTGTCGATCCAGTTCAGACTTGACAGAATCAACTAGTTCCAGCAAAGTCCACGCACGCTTTCGATGTGACGAGCGATATCGTTGCGTAAGTGCATGGCTCCAATCACTCCAGACCGCTAGCAGTCTAGCAGTGATGCGCATCAGATAGAGGGGCAGCGAGAGAGAGAGATCGTGCCCCTCGCTCAACGGCTCAAGTCGTCGTCGAAGTCGGACAAGGACAGTGCGTTCCCTCGCCATGGATTTCATCTCGACACCGCAATCATGCGGGTACATGAATTCAATGCGACAACGCCGACGAGGATGGATCATGGACACGGTCGGAGCAAAGCAACAGCTTCTTGCAGACGTGAGCAGCAGTTGGATACTTGGGTATGAAACATCACGAAATGGTTAGCGGCTAAATGCATCTCCGTGTGAAAAATCATTAACCACAGATGTTTCAAGGATTAACACCTAAACACAACTTCATCCGCGGCCGCCGCAACCACCTTATCCTCCACCTTCGTATGCTTTCTTCTCTTTTTTTTTTCTTTTCCGAGCTTTAATACGCTACTACTATGCACCAGATAACGCCTGCAAACAAAAAAGGTTTCGCTAAACTAAAGCATGTCCGTCACCTAACCTACTGTCCCTCTCATGGCGACGGCGGCCATGGCCCAAGAGCTGCGCACAGCGCACTCGCCTCCAGCTGGAGTAGGTGAGCAGCATTATTCTGTGGTTCAGAAGGGAGCATGTGTGCTGCGAGTACGCGGCCGTGACAGCGAGCTTAGTGTAACCACCAGCAGATCGATGCTGTTGGTATACTAGCAGTTATCCGCCTCCGCTAACTAAAAAGAAATCGCCCCATGTTTAGCAACCGCCGCGTTGCGCCGGGAGGAATCTGTCGGGCACTTTCCCCTTCCCTCCGCGGGCTCACGTGTTCGTCGTTGGCTCTTGCTCCGCCGCCCGCCCCCATCGCAATCCCTCTTCTTCCCCGTCAGTCGGGTCGCGGTCAGTGGTGCGCGTCGCTGTCGCGGGACGAACGATAAGTTTGCGCGTCGCGGGGAACGAATCACTGGCACTGGGCAGGCGGCACTGCCACCCGGCGACTCCCGACTTGACTTGCGAGCGGAGGAGAGGACACAGGTTGAGTTCTTGCTGGATTCGCTGGGGGCGGCGGGGCGCGGACTCGTCGGCCGGGCCAGCGCGATGCAGCAGCAAGGTAAGGCCGAATCCCGTGGCGCCTCGCTTCAAAGTTGCAATCTTTCGATGCTTTTGGGCGATCTCCGAGTGTGATTTCGGGCCTGAAGAACAGATTTTTTTTAGATGAAGTGAAGATGTGGGGGTTGGAACTTGGAAGAGAGAGGGGGAGGGGGAGATTATGCCAGGCTGGCTGCCTCGTATGATCGAAAAATGCAAACCGATTTGTCTTAGATTTTATTGCTCGGCTATTAGCAGGGAATGCTACAACTCACTCATTATATGTGGCTTTTGATAAGTTTAGTTCTTGACGGACAATGATAGCAAGTGTAGTTGCTGCGAAAACAGAAAGATATTTTTTTTCTTTTATATAAGCGAGACCAAGGGGGGTGGTTTTAGGATGGACTTCTCATGCTCACTTTAGTGGCTCGGCGCCTCCCTTGTCAAGCGGCCATTAGAGTAGCAACAGGAATTTAGGGTTATGAATTTTTTTAGGGCATTTAGGGTTACGAATTTGGCCATTAATTAATGTACCAAATTGAATTGTAGTTAACCATCCACTTAACACTTCTATCTGTGATATAATTAGTTGCCAACTGCTATGCGATTGGCGTGCTGTCATTTCCTATCTCTTATCAGCAAATTTTGCCTATGGTTTTACTGTTTCAGGCTTAGACATACACAAGCTACAACAGGAAGTGAAGACCCGCTGGCTGAAGCCTCAAGAAGTTCTGCAGATACTACAGAACCATGAGCTGTTCATGGTCTCACATAAGCCCCCACAGAAGCCACCGAGTAATAAATGCATCCTTTGGTTTTAGTCTCTAAATATACAATCAAAGCCCGCGCTTGGTTGCTTTAGCCCTGAATGTGATTCATCGAACCAATCCCGAAACTGCAGGTGGTTCTTGGTTTCTTTTCAACCGAAGAGTACTTCGGTACTTCCGAAATGATGGATTCGAATGGCAAAAGAAGAAGAATGGGAAGACCATTAATGAAGCCCATGAGCGCCTCAAGGTCTGTTCATTTATCTTTTGCTGAATGGTCATGTTTGTGTCTAGCTTAAAGATCTTTCAAAAAGTTAATATGTTCTGCTAGTCAGAATATGTTCAGGAATCATCAGCTTGATGAGTAAATATGTTATTTAGAGGTGTTTGTAGTTAGAACTGAATTGGGCCAAGTGGATAGGCGATATACACTTCCATAATGAGATGTCTAGCTAAGACCATTTCTGTTTTGATGCTGGAAATTTCAGGTTGATAACGTGGAAGCACTGAATTGCTACTATGCTCGTGGAGACAAAAATCCTACATTTCAGAGGCGGATATATTGGATGCTTGATCCGTAAGAATTATTTACTCTCTTTTCTCTTTGTGTTCTTTCTGGACTTCATACAGATGTTTCTTGTCCTCTGGATCTTCACTCGTGGAGGAAAAATATGATCATATCATCTTCATAACTACATGCAGTATTTACATTCTTCATGACTCCATGGAGTACTCATATTCGTGTCCTATGTTATAGGTTGTCGCATTAACTCACATTCACTAGTTATTCATGTCAATGGCTTGTCGACTTGATGCACTTGTGTTACTTTGAACTTCTATATGCGACATTCCTGAGAGCTAGAAATCATCCTGAGTCGGTTTTATTGAAGAAACCATTCGGGATCATCGTGCGCTGCCTTGTAGAACCGTTGTGATTTATACAGTATTATACCAGGTTTTTAAACTTTTGTGGATGCTGCAAAACGGTGTGGAGATTATATTTTTGAAAATCTAGAGCCTACATTCATTAGGACCTTCCAACCAGGTGTTTTCTTGAACTAACAAATTCCAGGCACTGATGGTAGTATACCAGTCATAATGCAGTGCTGAAATGATGGTATTATACCTTCCATTGTTGTGACTTATGATTTCTACTTTTGGTTATGATCTGTTCTTTTATTTTGTTGAATCTCATTGGCCAGTATGTAAATCAATTTGCCTCTTGATAATAGCGATTCATCTTTGCAGGGCTTATGAGCACATTGTTTTTGTCCACTATAGAGATGTTCTAGAGGTTTGACTACTTTTCTCTTTCTTTTGTCAATGAAAATATGCAACCTCGATGCTTAATAATTAGGATTTTTTTCTCTTTTAGCCAGACATCGTTCTACTTTGATAGTCAACAATATTACAGATCAAGACTTGCATTGGATGCATCTTTGAACTTTGGTTTGAGTTGTGCCTCACCTTAATTTTTATTGCTTACCAGGGCAGCATTTCAGTATCAGCACGAAATGATTCTTCAACATCGAATCAGAATGGCAGTGCTAGCAGAGCTGAAGTACACAGTTCACCCGGTTGGACAAGTGAGTCAATTTTACCATGTCCCAATTCATCCAGTCCAGGATCTGCAGAAGAAGTTAGTTCCCAAACTGTGACCATAAACAATGAAACAAATAGCACAAGTAGATTTGATTTGATTCAACATAAGGCAGCCTTGCGGAAACTTGAAATGCAGCTGAGTCTGGAAGACAAAGAAGATTCATATATTATAGCTGAGGAAGTTCCAACAAATAATGAGCATGTTGTTTTCCCTGGCATTCAGAATGGGGAGCCAGACAGTTGTGGGAATCTTAAGGATATCTTCAATATACAGGAGTTTAGTGGACATCATACCAAAGAAACTGGAACCCATCCATATCCCAGTGTTCTCGATGTGTTAAAAAATTCAGGTGAAGTAATCTTATATGCTTGTAAACACCATGTATTCAAATTCTTTCATTGCTAAGATCCCATAAAATGGCTGAGAGATAGTGGAAACCTTTCCTAAAATGGTAGCTTTTGCCTGTATTCCTTGATAATCAGAGACATGGTTGGAGGATGATCAACTTGTGGGAATTCTGCATCCAGCTTCTATGACACCGACTGAAAACCAATGGTTCCACATTCATGAGGTTTCTCCAGAATCGGCGTTTTCTTCTGAAATTACAAAGGTACCATATGTAACTATAAGCTGATATTCTATATGAAATTACTGCAACATGCATCCTTCTTTCTTCTTTTCTATTGGCAAGATATTGAAAAATGCATTCACCTGCTCATGTGGTAGTTGTATACTCCCACTGATTGCAAATGTAATTTTAGACCTTATTGGGCATTGCCTTTGCGATTTTGATACATTAGAAAGGATACCTCATTTGTTCATAAGATTGACAGCATTTAGTTAGCAAGGGCATAAATGTGGGGGACAAGTAGCTACAATCCTTAATGACCACATTTACAGAAGAGTGGCGAAGTAAAAAATGGCTTGCTTTTAGAATCGAACGGGGTAATACTATATATAAACTATCATGATCTGAGTGTGCTTGAAGCCTAAGTTCATATATGGCCTTCAGTGACATGAAAAAGAACCTGTTAGGGCAAACCTGCATCAAGGCTATTATTACAGTGGTATTGCTACAATGGCTGGAGACTTATGTAAATTTGATGCAGGTTATCGTTTTAGGAGACTTCCTTTGCAATCCTTCTCATAGCTCATGGGCAATGCTGTTTGGTGATGTTAAGGTACCTGTGGAAATTATCCAGCAAGGTGCCATCCGTTGCCATACTCCATGCCTTAATGCTGGAAAAGTGACAATGTGCTTGATTGATGGGAACGGGAAACCCTGCAGTGAAACACGAGTATTTGAATTCCATGAGAAGCCTACCAAGAGCATGATTGATGGAAATGGGAAACTGTGCAATGATGCACAAGCTATCAAAGCCCATCAGACACCTATGAAAAGTAATGATGAGCTGCTGCTGCTGCTCATTTATATGCAGATCCTTTTTGATGGTCAAGGTTGTGATGTATTTGCAAAATTTAGCCCGCAACTCCCAAATCCTGGCTGTGGATTCCTAGTTAACCAAATGGATATTATGAGGAAGACATACGAGCAGCTGGACCAAGAGAAAACAGTGAACAGTGTCATGGAAGTATTGCTTAATGACAAGTTTAGGCAATGGCTGCTATCCAAATGTGAACAAAATAGTAATGGAGATCATTTGCTTCCTAAGCAATACCATGGTGTTATACATACAATTGCGGCCTTGGGATATGACTTGGCTTTGAAGCCACTGCTCAGTTCTGGAGTGCCTATAAACTACCGTGATGCAAATGGATGGACTGCTCTACATTGGGCTGCAAGATTTGGCAGGTATACAAAACTCTTTACATCATATGTGGCACAATGATATAAAACTCTCTACATCACATGCAGCATAATGCTAACGTTTTTTTTCACGGTCAAGTTTCAAGTGGGATCGTGCTGGTTACGTATTTTCTGCTGTTTGCCATTCCCATGTATCAATTGCCAGGAACGTTCTTATTTTTGCACCTGGACACAAAATATTCCTTGCATAATCTTGGCAGTTGATCTCTTGTGTATGGGCTATGGCTTTCTCTAATCCGTGTTTCCTCCTGATTTCATTGTAATTAAAAAATACAGGGAAGAAATGGTGGTGGCTCTTCTTACTGCCGATGCTGCAGCTGGTGCACTTTCACATCCAACATCAGAAGACCCCGCTGCCAAAACACCTGCTTCAATAGCTTTGGCATATGGTTTCAAGGGCCTTTCTGCATTCCTTTCAGAAGCACAATTAACAACTCACCTTGATTCTATTGAATCCAAAGAAAATGGAAAGTGCAAAGGCAATGCTAGTGGAGGCGGAATACGTAATGCTGTGGACAGAATATCGGACAAAAGCACCCATGTGCATGGTGGGACTGACGATCAGCTTGCGCTCAAGGATACCCTAGGAGCTGTCCGAAATGCTGTTCAAGCTGCAGCACGCATACAAGCTGCGTACCGAGTGTTCTCCTTTAAGAAAAAGAAAGAGGCAGCTCTTCAGAATAGCTGCTTGTCGGTTCATGAGACAGTTCCAGTTTCACATGGTATGCTGGAGAAAGCTGCATTATCTATCCAGAAGAACTTCAGGTGCTGGAAAAAACGTAAAGAATTCCTGAAGTTGCGGAAAAATGTCATCAAGATACAGGTAAGTTTGCACAATAAAACATGTGCAAAGGATCACTGTAAATACTACTTTGTTTGAAACATCAAAAGCTGATAGGCTAATCCTTATCTTGATCCTGATAGGCACGGGTGAGAGCTCATCAAGGAAGAAAGAAGTACAGGGAATTACTTCGAAGTGTGGGTGTCCTTGAGAAGGTGATGCTAAGATGGCACCGAAAAGGGGTTGGTTTGCGAGGATTCAATTCTGGGGCAATGCCAATTGATGAAGAGGTGGAAGAAGACGTTGCCAAAGTTTTCCGGAAGCTAAGAGTGGAAACAGCCATTGATGAAGCTGTTTCAAGGGTATCATGCATCATTGGTAGTCCTAAAGCAATGCAGCAGTACCGAAGGATGCTTCAGAGGTACCAAGAAGCAAAGGTGAATATACAGAAGGATGCTTCAGAGGTTCCAGCAAGCAAAGGTGAATTTCTAGTCAGAAGCTTGAAATCTACTAATGGTGTCCCTTTAAAAACTTGCATGAGAAGTTTTATAAAATGATTCTTCAATTGAAAAATTACCTTTACTGTTCACTTCGGACTAACTAGGGAGGTTTTCACGATGGCAGGGTGACCATGAAAAGTAGTGCTTGTGTTAAGCCTACAGTGACGGAGCAAAGCGCAAGCCACCCACTATTCTCCTCTCTCCATTGCTGAAGGATCTGAACAACAGTTTGCCTTGGTGAAGAGTAAAGCCGTGGTGACTGAAAGGACACGGTGGATCCCGAACAAAAAACTGAACGTGATTCAGTACCGGCTCCAATTCAAGGTGAACGCTGTTCGAGTGTACATAGTAACGTCATGTGCAATAGCTGACTTTTGGCTGAAACTTGAGAAAAGTGAAGTGCTTTGTCCATAAAGAAGCTTCAAAGGCCTCGATAGCAAGGTAGTTGAAGCCCACCTCATTCGATGTATATACCGTATGTACCATCTTGACGCAGTAGGTTTGCAGTAACTTTGTACTATATGGTAGTAAATATGGGCATAGCTGCAGCATAATGAATCCTGTAAGGAATCTTAATTGCCATTTGCTAATGAAAAATGCATCTTTCGAACATGGGATCAGATGATGAGCGATGATCACCTTTGCATTTTTTCACTATAGATTAACATAATTAAATATGTAAACTCCAATAATCCAGTTCTTCAAGACAGTGACACGCCAACAGTTCAACACCGATGGTTTCAAGCTTTTGGCATCAGCTTTCCAACGGAGCAACGATCAACGAAGCCTCGTAGCATTAAACTTCTCGTGATCAGAATTCAGATGGCTCAAGCAACTACCAACAGAATAAACAATCAAGGCAGGGTGCGAGCGACTGGTGTAAGCACCGGACTGGACAAAGACAAACACAAGGCGACTGACGAGCTCCATTGATGGTGCAAGAACCGGAGGATTAGGCGCCTGTAACCACTGGCATTAGTTTAAACAGCAGCAATCAAGTGCATCACTTTGGACCTTTTGGGGGAGATTAACATATTGCGGCAGTTAGGTACCGTCGCAATATGCTCCAGACCACACATTAAACAAGCTCCGTGACATCAGGCAAAAGCCATTTCATCAGATAAAGCCACCCCTACAGGCAGTTTTCAGTAGAAAAATCGGGTGGTTGAGAGAACCAGCAACAGGAGAGAACTTCAGGACGACAAGCTGAGTGGTGACGATGGCGACCGATGTTTTTGTCAAACAAAACTTCCATCTTTGAATGTGTCATTTACATTTTACAGCTTCGACACCCATACACGGCGAAGAAGATGCATACAAAAATGCCTGCACAAACAACCAAGACCTAATATGTACAACTGTAAGTTCCTGGGCGAAAAGCTGGAACGAAAATCTCCCCCTATGTCTATATTACAGTGGCAGAGGACATCTGCAGTTAGTGAATGCTGCTGGACTTTTCACACGCCTTCAAGAAATTGTACATTCAGTTTTGCAGCCCGGTCAGATGGTGCACCAAGGAATTGAACATTGATGGTTCCATCTCCAGCCTGAAATGTTTCCACCTGAAAGGATGAGAAAATTAGTGACATGATTCCGTGCACTTATAATAATGAGCTAAAAAATATTGACACCAGAGCTTGCTTTAAGCAGTGTCACATTTCTTTAGAACCCCTACCAACAACTTCAACAGAAAAAAAAGGTAGTGCTAAGATACATCAAGCATTTTGTATCTTGGCAATTATCTAGCAGCACTATTTTGATTCTTAAATCGATGAAGTCATGCTTTAGCTAAACATCTGCCTTGACATGCCTATTAAACAGTGCGTCTGAAATAAGTTTACCTAACTGCAGCCACATCCCAGCATTCTAGCGTTTTAATAGGGCCCCTAACTCTGCAAATTGCTGCCCACCTGTATAGCAATGTGAAAGCAAAGGTAATGTAAAAAAAAATTAATGACATTAACCATGTTACTAGTCATGTATATTTTACTGAGCAATGTGTCAAGTGTTTTTGTATTTAAAAAACAGAACTTAACAAAAAAAAGGTAAAAGATAAGCATTTTTCACGAAATATTATGAATAACGTTCTGTGCGAGGTATTAGCAATCAGACATCTTACAGCAGAAAAAGCGAACTAGGCAGAAATCAGAAATGAACTCCCAAGACACTAGAGAAGTCAAGCACTTACTCTTGAGAACATGGGATCTTTGACAAAACTGTTTGTGCCCCGATGGGTGAACTGGTGGCGATATCCTCCACTATTTTACATTCCATATGAGCCTACCTACTGAACTTCGTCTTGATTTAGGAAAAAGCGGGCTACTTCACTGTACAATTGCTCACCCTCAAATGGCTTGGAAACATAACCATCCATTTCAGATTTCAAGCAATGTTCGTGTGTTGCTTGAATGACATCTGCAGTCATGGCCAATATTGGGGTTCTCCACCGCCGGATGTTTGGACACTCTTGCAGGACCTCTCCACGTTCTATTTGCTCATTTAGATCTCTTTCCATCGATCTAATCCTTCTTGTGGCTTCAAATCTGCAAAATGTACCAAATGCATGATAAAGTGACTCCCGCCAAGAAACATAAGCAATGTATGACAAGAGAAAGTATTGTGTATCAACTGAGTATAGCTAAACTAGGGTTGCATGATGACTAGCGAAGGATAAGACTCACCCATCCATTTCTGGCATCTGTATGTCCATGAAACAAGCATCAAAATTGTGAGGAGGTTTCAGCAGTGCGATTGCTTTTTTTCCGCTGTCAGCACAAGTTACTTCTGCACCGTACTTCTTCAAAGCACCTGCAGCAACCTTGAGATTTACAATATTGTCGTCAACCACGATGATTTGCTTCTTGTGAAGAAGGCTGCCCAATGTTGAATTCCCAACTACTCCGTTCCTGCAATGCACTTTATCTATCCCCCCCAATGCTCTCTGTAGAGCGACCTGAAGCATGCTTGCACGAAGCGGCTTCATAATTACATTCAAGTTGTATTCTCTGGATATATGTGACCTGCTCCTGAGAGAATTTTTAGGGTTCTCCAAAAGAAATAACTTCGTAGAGTCTGGCTGATCTTTGTTCCTCAATTTACTAACCAACAGAGGAATGGAATGGGATTCCTTCAGCCAGGTTTCTTTGTCAATCAGCACAAGCTTTGCAATCCGTAATCCACTATTTACTTTAGAAATATACTGATCTAGGTCAGTTGCCAATTCGGTCTGAACTCCCAGTCTCTGCAAATGGTACTTGGTTACCTTGGCGCGGACCAGTCTATGGTCAACCACCAATGCGTTGATCTCTTTAAATTCTGATGATTTATTCTCATTTCCGCTGGAACAGGCTCTCGTAAGCACTGCAGTGAAGGTGAAAGTAGAACCGACTTGGGGTTTACTTGCAAATCCGATCTCTCCCTTCATGAGACCAACCAAGCATTTGCTGATGCTTAATCCAATACCAGTGCCCCCATGGATGCGAGCAATGGATGGACCTACTTGCATGAAAGGGGTGAAGACACGGGACTGAGCTTCGAATGGAATACCAACACCGGTATCTTCAACTGATATTATCAAGCTTACTGAGTCAGATGCAGCGGGTAGAAAAGGCATCTCAGATGAGTTCAGTTCCATATTAAAAATTCGAAAGTTTTCCCAACTGTGCTTCCTGTTTGCCACTGGATAGCCACTTAAGGTATTTGCATACTGAGTTCCTGTCTCAACCTCTAAACAATGCATGACCTCTTCAACGAGATGAACTGTCAAGTAGATATGGCCCCTCTCTGTGAACTGTGGAACATATTAAACTCTTAGCCAACAATGATTCAATAAAAAATATACATATAATGATCTGCCTTGTACAAACGATATTGTCCTATTTTTTTCATTAGCTATCCATGTACAGCAAATATCTTACTTTTATGGAATTCCCAACGAGATTTGTAATGATCTGCCTTATTCTGCCAGGATCGCCAATTAGTGTTTCTGGAACTTGGCGAGAAACATACACTGCCAACTGCTCCCATTGTATGATATGCCATAGTAAGGAACGAAAACAAAGTCAGCGCGATCAAAATAGAGTAAAACTGCGGTGCCTGACAGCATGGATAGATATAGTCTTTGATTACCTCTAGCCCTTTCTCCTGAGCTTTCCCACAAAAGAGAGACAAAATGTCATCACAAACTGTTCTAAGATCGAAGGGCACCATCTCAAGCTCGAGTTTACCAGACTCGATCTTCGCCTGATCAAGAACCTCGTTTATGAGTGAAACCAAAGCCTTTCCACTAGCTTGCGCAGTTCTAACATAATCCTGTTGTGTTGTGTCCAAATCAGTATCCATGAGCATTTGGAGCATCCCTGAAAAGTTGGGAATCATTTATATCCTTGCACTCTAATTAAGAATGAATATTATTGTACGGATGATAGATTAAGCACTCACCTAGAACACCATTCATTGGAGTTCTGATCTCATGAGAAACTGTAGCCAAGAACTGCATCCAAACAATGACTTGGAATTAACAAGGTGCCATTTTAACTTAGATAAGTAATATGTAATCCTCTGATCATGAGGAGCAACAGCAACACATGTAGCCATTATGTGCAGTGAAGCTAATCACCTGTGATTTGGCAACATCTGCAGCCTCTGCACGTTTCTTGAGCTCTATCATCTCTTGAAAGTCGTCTTCAACTTTGGCAATCCGTTTGACAGTAGCATGAATTATGTATCCAATCAGTAAAGCAATCACAAGAGTTCCAAATGATGACGTTATTGCCAGCCACGCCCACGGTGGCTTCTGCATGAACCTGTTAACGAGAAACAGATCAGACACATAATCTTTCAAAGAACAGACTACACTGACAAAGGTTATTGCGAACATATTTCCGTTACAGGATATGTAGGGGAACAAATAAATCACCTGCAGTGCATCTCATGCTTCCTTGACGGGTCGCCAAAGTTCAGTGTGCTGACATGGCACATGCCACTACCAGTATCATTCGAACCGTACATACTGATTGGGCTCTCATTAGTAGTATCATAAACGTTCACCATGATGGATTGCTTGCCTGCGAGCTGGTGAAGCAACTTATCAACAAGTGCTTCAATGTCAAAAATGCCGCCCAAATAGCTGTTTGCAAAAGAAAAGAAGTCAGTGGGAGTCCAGCTTCGTGATAGGAGGCCGTGCTCATTGAAAGCTCACCCTATAGCAGCCTGAATGCGCTCCTGCGGCCTGGCATTTGGGGGAAGCTCAGTCTTGTACACGGTGTAGGTGGAGATCACTCCGAGGCGATTATTGAGCAGTTTAAAAGGTGCAGTAAGAACACCCTTCCCAGATTCTCTCGCTCGGAGTACGTTTTCGCGGTCCTCCTGTAATAAAGGGCAAAAGAGGCATAGAGATTAGTAGATAGATAAACCATTGGTCATGACACCAACATTTTTTTACCATCCGTAATTCTGTCACGGAGTTCAAAGGGGCAAAAATCCATGGTGACTAATGAGCACATGGTGAACACCAACGATTGCAGCTTTTCATTTTCCCCGACCCTGCTGGGCCTTCGGTGTGAAAAAAAGATGAAATCTTGAGACTTGAGGCGGAGGGAGGAGGGTGCTCACGTTGCCGGAGAGCATGTCGAAGGAGACGACGTGTTTGTAGGCGTCCTGCGCGAAGATGACGGGAGCGTACTCCTCGGCGGGCTCCCGCACCTCGGCGTCCCCCGCCCCCGTCGACTGTTTCTTGGAGGAGTACATCTTCTTGATGCTCCACCCCTGCTGGCGCTCGAACAGCTCCCGCTCGGCGTGCGTGACCTTCACCGCGTACGCCACCCCGCTCGTCAGCGGGCGCTCGAACGCCGTCCTCTCCGCGTACCTGGCGAACGTCCTCTGCAGCAGCAGCAGGAGGAGGCAAAAATCCATGGCGTAAATCAAATCGATTCGCCGCGGGAAGTGAGGGAGAAGGCGAGAAGAAGCTGGATTAGCAACCTGGTCGATGGCGGATGGGGTCTTGGAGTGGTGGAAGGTGGAGACGAGGATGGCGAGTGCCTGGAGGTGGTTCATGCTGACGTTGAACTGGTCCTGCAGCATCCGCGCGCGCTCGTCGCACATGCTTTGGAGCGACTCCCGGCGCTTCTCGACGGCCTGGTTGCTCATGTACCAGAAGATCCCTACGGAGATGGCCACCCAGAGGAGCACCCAGAAGGTGAGCAGCCAGCGGCAGCGATCCCACACCCAGCGCCAGCGCCAGTTGATGAAGTGGCTGGACAGGTGGGTCCGCAGCGTCCTCGCCGACAGCTTCTCCGGCATGGGCAGCGGCAGCAGGAGGCGCATCCTGTCCAGCCCCAGGAAGCCCAGCCCCGCCGCCTCGCCCTTTTCCTCCATCCCCGCCCCGCCGCCGCGCCTGCCCCCGCGAGCCGTGCCGGTCATCTCGTCGCGGGACAAGGAGCTACATCGCCCTCCCGACGGCGCTGCTGCTGCTGCTGCTGCTTCGGCGGCCGAGGCCCGCCGCGCGCATGCTCCGGTGGGCGTCCGCGTGATCGAGGAGTCGATCGGGACGGAGACGACGGGCAGGGGCCGGGCCGGCGCGGGGAGCTCGCTAATTTATGGCGGCCGCCGTGCTGTAGCTGCCGCCTACCCGCCCGCTGTAGCCTCCAATTGAATGCCCCGAGGGAGCAGGCAAGGGCTTCCCTTCCTTTCCTTTCCTTTCCTCCACCAAGGCCTCACCCTTGTCCAGCCGTACCAGCAGTATCTGCCTCCCTTCCTCCCTCCTGTCTCTCTCGGCCCTTCTTCTTCTTGATTCTTGCCGCTCGGGCTCCTCTCCTCCAGGACGCAGCAGCAAAGCTAATCTTGGAGGCGCTTTGACCTCCTCAAGGGAAGCGGTAGCAGGAGGCGGGAGGAAGGGGACGAGACGACACGGATAGGTGAGCAGCGAGGGAGAGAACAGCAACAGGAACCAAGAAGCACCCACCCTCCATTTCAAAAAAGAAGAAGCACCCACCCAAGCAAGCGGAACTGAACAGGAAGCTAAGCTAGGGGAACACACCGGAACAGAGGAGGGAGGACACGGGGGACGGGTATGGAATTGGGAGGGTGGAGATGAGATTGGGTTGATTGGAAGGGGGAGGAGAAAAGCAGGTGAGAGGTGAGAGAGGGTGGGGGAGGTGGAAAAGCAGAGCGGCAGGGGAGGGGAGCAGAGCAGCCGCAGTAGGCTGGTAGGGGAGAGGGGGAGGGGAGGGTGGATTGGGGAAGAAAGGAAGGGAAAAGAGGAGGGGAGGTGGCACCAGTCACAACAGTGGGAGAGGCCAGCACGCAAGTGGCTGCTCTCCTTCTCTCTCCTCCCCGTGGGGTGGGCCTCCCCTCCCTCCTTTGGCTCTATCCCCTCCACCCCCCACCCCCGATCCACCTCAAAACAAAGATCCAGTGACCCGGTAGTGCTTGGTTAGCACGGTTTAACCGCTCTTCGATCAACAAGTGATGGATTTAATATCTTCGTGCCGTGTTCTTTCGAATATTTCATGAGTAACTCTTTTTTATGTTAGAGTAAATTTCACAAAAAATAACAAATCCATATAAAAAAAAGCTAAGTACTCCATCCGTACAAAGTGCAAACCGATTTTAAAAATACTTTTAAAATTATACGTATAGATTCATTTTCAAAATATTTTTACAGTATATTCTTTTGCTACAAATGATATTTTACGTTAGTAATGGATTTGGTAAAACATGTCATGTATTCAGTTCACTGAGAGTAAGCATGAATATACGAATTGTAATTCTAAAATATCTAGAGGCATTTATGCATTCACACGTATATTATAAACATTCTTTTTTTTCCGCACATGTCAATGAATATATAATGCTCCCATTAAACGAAATATATTAAATAACAATTGTCTAGGAATTATTTATGCTGACGTTTGACCACCAGGGGTATTGTTTATGCTAAAGAGAAAGTGATAAAACAAAGCTAAAGTGCGATTCCAATGGTCTCTGCCTCCACGTATAATATGTGTCATGACGAAACTCTTATTTTACAGCATAGCCGTACTTATACGATGGACTGTTATTTTATCATTAATCAACGACAGCAGCAGCGAAAGAAACCGCACGGATGGTAGCCCAAAGCCAGCCATTCGTCAATGTGAGAGGATCTCAGGGCAGGAGCTCTCAGGCGTGTAGAGCTTGGTGGTGGACGGAGCCAAAGCCAAGCCAAGTCCCAAGGGTGAGGCGAGGAAGCGGACGAGACGACCGCGTGGGGGGGAGGGGGAGGTCCCCGCATAAAGGCCGCCAGCACTGGGGGACAAGTTGTTGTCTTCCTTCCACTCCACAGTGCACAGCGCGCGGGGAGGGAGGGAGGGAGGAGCCGAGGAGGAGACGCCGATCACCTGCTGCCCGCTGCTAGCTGCCTGGCTGCGGCTCCACTCCTCCCTCCCTAGCTTTTAGCGCGGGCTCCTCCTCCCCTCCAATCCCTGCGCGGTCTAGGCCGCCCCGCGGGCAGTCGTCGCCACGCCACGCCGCGCCATCCCTGATCCTGATCCAGTGATCCCTCCCTCTCCTCGGCCTGAGCTCGCCTTGTACCCTAGCGGAGCCGGAGGAGAAGCCAGCAGCCCGTCTCGTCTCCTCCCCCAATTATATGAGAGAGAGAGAGAGAAGGCGTGCGTGCGTGCGAGGTGAAATCGTGAAAGGGATCGAAGGGTGAAACCGACCCGTGGATGGGTCGCTCGGCTCCGGAGCCTCTCTTGCTTGGTTTGGTTCTCGGACGGATCCAGCGCGCACAGTGACTCACGCGCCGGGCCCTGCCACGTGCCGACAAAAGTGCTTCTTCTCGTGTAGAATTTCAGATGACAAGCCCTAAAACGCAACTTCTCTGTCCTGGGGATTAGCCCAGGAAAGGTTAAAAACAAAGCATTGCCAAAAAAAAAAAAACTGGTGAGTTCATCCCTCCACCGTCAAATCGGCGCCCATGCCAACTCGGACGGTCAATGAAAGTGAAAGCAACGCCCCCTGCGCCGCCAGCAGTGGGCAGCGGACCGATCGATCGTCCGCGCGCCGCTGCCTGCGGTACGAATTAATTAATTCCCCCATGCAGTAGCAGCAGTAATGCAATCGTAATATCCCCCAAGTTACAATTATTACGAGTTAATTAATTCCCCCGGGTGGGCTTGAATGCCCAGAGACCACCTGCTTCCTCCGGGTGGAACGAAACTGCTCCGCATGTGCACTGTGCACGCCAGGATAAAAAAGGACCCCTACCCCTTCCTCCAAATATATAGGAGTACACACACACACATACATACATACATACATACATACATACATATATACATACATACATCTTTTCTAAGTATATGCGCACCGCCTCCCGCTGCGTTCTGCGACTGCGCGGCAGTACTAGTAGCATCATTTAACCGCCACGAGCATGAGGCCAGAAAATTGAATAGTGCTCCTACTAAGTCCTAACCCTGTTGGCGTCGCAGCTGTTCTTCTTCTTCAAGCTCAAACAAGGAAGAAAGGCGCTGTGGTTCCCTGATAGTGCCAGTACTCCCCTCTACAATGGCGCGTGCTTTATGCAGTGCAGGGAAGGCGCCAGGCTACGACAAAAGCTGGCCGGGCGTACAGCAAAAGCTTCATTGCACCAACGAAAGATCCATCCGGATTTGTTCTTCATCAATGCCGGGAAGAAGCGATTAAGCTGCCTGCTCCCCTCACTCGGAGCCTGTCCAATGGCAACGTCCAAGCGCGCCAAACCAAGGATCAAAGCTGCCATTAGATACTAATCCTGTGCTGCTAGTGCGTGCTGCGTATGGCTGCCCTGCCGGCCGTGGATGATGCCATCAAGGCGGCTCTGCACGCGACCAGCGGCGGAAGTAGTCAACAGTGTTCGGGATTGGATGGGTCGTGCTTCCTTTTATTAGGGTTTGGTTTTTAATTTGGCACCTGATTTGATTTTGGGCCTACTTTTGCTGGTCTTTTGTATTGTTAGCATCAGGTGCCGTTGGTTACAGTTGTCAATGATATCTTACAAGGCCATGTGTGTGTGGAATCTAGTAAACCTTAGTACCATGTTGGAGTAGATAACATGCACGGGCCATTCTCATCTCTGTTTCTGTTTTATATACAAACAAATAATAATGCAATTTAATTGCATTGTTGTCAGTTCTGCTCGTACATGTATTATTATGGCTCATCGTATACATTCTTTTACGATAATTCAAATATTTTCTTGATCAAACTTTACTGCCCAATTGATAACAAGATCTTCAATGTGTGGTTCTTAGCTGGTCTTACGTTTTTCTCTCTCTTATGGAACCAGGTCCTATACACTGTAAGGCTGATTCTATATGGAACCAGATCCCATACATAGAACCAAGTCCCATGCAATATAATATAGGGAGAATGGGAGAGAGAAGAGAGGGATGGAGGCTGCAGGTCCCATATTCATAGATTTAACCTGATTCTATACATCAGAGATAATATAACATGTGATATCAAATTATTGTTGGATCCCACCTTAGAACCAAGGGTGCACCCATACATTGGTATGCCCTGGAACCTCGTGTTACAAAATATAAGCTGGGGGAGCTCCACCGTGGAATGAGTCAAAGGCCATCCGATCGCGGTCAACGATCCGCGTCGTTGATTTGCTATCCAACGGCCTGCGGAAATGTACAGTACTCAGCTGCCGATCCGAGCTTGTAATTCGCAGCTTGCTGGGCCATCACCCTGCAGTTCAAAGGACATGCACTGTTGCATTAATCCCCCCTGTCAATAATTATTAAGCACTCGTGCTCGCCAGCTTTTGACACAAGACCGGGATATTACCGTTCTGCAACCAGGATCAACATACGGTCACACGCAGCCTGCAGCTTAAGATCCGGTAAAAAAAAGGCTACTAGCTACTACAAGACCTAAAATTAACTACTCTAAAAAAAAAGACCTAAAATTAACTGCCGGCTGCTGCTTCTCCTCCTACTCTTCTGCACGGTAATTAACGCGGGGTTTATTTTACCATTATTACCCGGTGTGTCATCCCAGCAAGGGGGGAAAAAGGCATTGAAAAGCTAGCACATGTGGGAGTAGGAAAGGCTGCGCGGTAAATTGATGGTGCCGGCCACAGGAGCAGTGGAGCCTGGAGTGCACCAGTACTTGTGCCACAGGGATCCATGATGCAAATTCATTAGCTAGGGGGCTGTAATTTTTTGCCGCATTTGTGAAGGATTTGGCGTCTGGAATTGGCTCTCAACCAGTAGAGATTCTAGTAGAGGATTGGTTAAAGAGAGCATGATGAATGAGGGGGAGAGAGAAAGTAATGTGAGTGGAATAATCATGGATGCCTTTTTGTGGAGGCTTTGGGTTGCTTTGGTGTTGCCCTGGCTGTTCCTCCAATTAGATGCATCCCCTCGCATTATCCTGTTGGGCGAGGAGGACAGGTGGTGTTGCTTTCATGCTCGTGTTTTCCCCTTTTGCCCGGACCAAGCGGCGGTGCTGCATAATCTGCACACACCCTCAAGCCTCATAGCTCTGCCTGATGATACCAGCGGTGGCAGCCCACGGATAGATTAGATTAGATGGATGGATAGATACCAGGGTCTTTTCTTCTCTTCTCTTTTCCTTCTCTTCTTTTGGGCAGGAATCACTTGAGGGGGAATAATTGTCTTTGCTAATATCTCACTGCCCTTCTCTTTTTTTTTTACTCATCAAAGGGAAAACATGTGGAGAATAGGCCGTGCAACCGCGCGGCTAGATTTTGGAGGTCG